>NC_141157.1:137635814-137947481 GCF_053477565.2 Lygodium microphyllum
AAAGATTTTCTTCATGTCTGTAGATGTCTCAATATCGGACATCAATCTAAACCCTGGCTGCTTTCTCTCTCTAGGCTCTTGCCTCTTTTCTCTCTTTTGAGCATCTTCCATCTGTCGATCTGGCCCTGGTCTTGAAGACGGTCCTGTAGTAGGTGGAGTAACAAACTCACCCCCTCTAGTCTTTTTAGCTGCACTTGGATTTTCTTCATCCCTCTTACGCTTCTCCTCAACAAGTGCATCTGCTCCCTGAGACTTAGCCAAATAAGCATAAATAGAGTACCTGTCAACAGGCGAGTCCCAACCTGTCTCTGATCTGATGCTAGAGCCTGCACTAGTCAAAACAGTTTGCTGAATTTTTCCCTTGTTTCCAGTCTCCATAGCATAAGTCCATAGTGCTGACTGAGTCTTTGATCCCTTCTCAATCTGGACTCCATATGCAAAAGCATCACCTCTAGCTGTCACATAAGAAGTACACGTAACCATATCATCCACTAACTTCCTCATTCCACCTTTACCAAAGTTGGTAGCAAGTGGAGCTCCTGTCTCAGTCAACCAAATCTTACCATCTTGCCCCCAATATACCAAATTCTTCCTCCTTGCATCCTGAAAAGATTCACAATCCCTGCAATGCTGATGGTCCGTACTATTGCACCAAATACATCTCCGGTCTCTCCTAGGTGCAGTAGGAGCACTCCTAGGTGCAGTAGGAGCACTAGAAGAAGTAGTAGGCACAGTCCAAGCAAACTGCTCTTTCAACTTTCCCACCAACTCGGCTTTGATTGACTCTAGTGTCAAATCTGTTATGCCTTTGATTATGTCATCAAGAGAGGTAGGCACCGATGGAGCGGATGGTTTTGAAGCAGAAGGTGTAGGCATCGGTCGTGGAACAGGAGGAATAGGTCGAGTGGAAACAGTAGGCACTGGCATAGGCCAAGAAACTGGCTGAGGAGGAGAAGAAATAACAGGGATAGAAGCAGGCATAGGAGCAGATGATGGTGTAGGTGTCATGGAACCATTCTGTAGGCGAGTCTTCCATATCCTTCTCTTAGTCAAAGTCGAGACTGCATCCTGAGCATCCTGCCAATCCGTTTTAAGACCCATAGGCTTCGTGCGATCCTCAAGAAGCTCACCCAATTCTTCTTGAAGAGCAGGATCTGCAGCTTGCAAGAAAAGCTCAACTTTTGCAACATCCAATGCTCTTTGTTCAATGGCATCAAGCTGACTGTACCTCTCCTCAAATTCTCGAATCAACTCTGAAGCAGCTAGACCTTTGTTTGACATGTAGACCCACTCTCGGAATGACCGCCGAGTAGCCATACCAAAGTCCTCAAGGAAGTATTCTTCTTTCAAGGCCTTCTTAAAATCTTGCCAATGTATGTTTTGAATAAAAAGATCAGTCACTTTTTCCCTCAAAGCGGGTGTGACAAGACAAAGGAAGTACTTACTCATAACTCCAGCTGGAACTCCAAAAAACCCCATCTCGATCTCATATGTCTTCAAATATGCTGAAATATTACGGCCGTCAAATAGCTTCTTCTCATTCTCAACTGCTTCAATAGCCTTAGTCGCGTTGTTTGCATTCTCCTGCTCCGAATAGAGTTGCCTTTGCTGAGACAACTGCTGTTGATGCGATTGTTGTTGCTGCTGCATATACAATTGTGTCTGCTGATTTTGGAGCTGCATATACATCGACATATTTTGTAAAATCTGCTTTAGATCCTCTGTTGAAGTACTTGACGCAGCACTCATTGATGAAGTTGAAGTAGAAGACGCAGCTGGAATTGTAGAAGAGGCTGAAAGAGAGGCTGAAGTATCTCCCATCCTGAAATTTCTGCGACGCTTTCACGTCGGGTTCACCAAAGATGTCGAAGGGTTTTCGAAAGCAAAGTCGCGACCACAGAGGACCTTGACTAATTTTAGGATAGAAGATCAATCAAGCAAGATCACAATTCAATTTGAAAGAAGGTTACCTCAATTTTTGATAATGGCACTATAATCAACTTGTTCAAGCCTTTTCGTCTCTTGAATGTGGTAAATAGACTATTTCTCACAGCTTGAGATAATCTCCTTGTGGCGACTTTAACTGTTTCAGTAACGTGCTTGGTCCCCACCTCAGAAGCTGGGAATGATTTGCCAATCTCCTTCTGCAATGAATCTGTCATAGGACTTCCATTTAAGAATGCTCCTCCTCCTTTTACAGCAGTAAAAAGCTCATCAAGCAAGAACTCCTACAGCTCCACTTCGCAAAATCGAATTGCTTCATTTATTAAGATTTGATAATCAGATTATTGACTCCTTCAATGTGCGAGAAGCAGGGAGAAGTTGATGTTGCACAGAATCTTAATCTTCTCGTTCCCTGCTTTCCTTCTTTAGGACCTCCAAGTCTTTGACTTATGCACGAATTCTTTTGATGATATTCAATGACAGAGGATTGTCCTTCTCTTACTCTCTAAGCATGGCACCCGATCAGGTCAGGCTAATCATAGCAACTCGAGCATAGACCTTTGAAGTAGTGGAGCGAGACAATGTTTTTCAGGATAGACAGATTGATGATATCGCGATACTGCTGGGAGAGGTGATGTGGCATGTAGCTACCGATAAGGCTCTGAAGCCTCTTTCCCTCATCTTCTCACTCACAGCAGCGTCTATGCCTTTAAGTTTTTCAAAATCACAGAGCTCGTCGATGTTTCGTTTCATCAGTTGCTGCCTCTCGTCACCTTCCTCGTCCTTCGTGTCCTTTACATTAAGACGATTGAACTCGAAGCATATTGTAGTTGGCTTTCTGACTCAGTGCTCACGAATAGCAGACATTATACGTGAAGCATTGATTCTCTGTCAATTAAACCATCTTGAAGAATACAAGAATCACATTATCGATTAAGAAGACCTCTTAGCAAAATTTGGAGCTCTATTTACAGTAGGTCAGAAGATCATCAGCACCGAAGACGAAGAAGTTAGAATGCAACTTGCCGAATGAAGACCTGACACAAAGCAGGTGAAGAAGGACATCACAAATATGCCTCCCAACAACTTCCATCATAGCACCGTCTTTTTTGCAACACGGTCTTCCACGTCTTCTTTAGCTACGACTTCCGTTCTATCTTTTGAAGAGCCACCACTTCAACATCTTCATGGTGGCCCTGTCGTCTCCTGTCACAGCTCCTTCTTCGTTGTTGCGGCCACATCTACTACATCTCCTCCCCTTTTTCTGTCCTTTCCTCTTCATCCCGCAGGAGCGTCTGCGTTGCTTTCTTCGGCTTTTCCTTTCCAGCTTTTTCCCTCTCGTCCTTGTCGCTTCGTCATGACTAATGCTTCCTCCTCCACTTCATCAACTTTTTTTTTGCCTTTCCTTCCACTTCTTCTCCGTTTCGTATATGCCTCTCTTCCAAAAGCTCAACGTCTTTTCTTCTTTCTCCTTTCGGACCATAAAAGCAGCTTTTTCCACTCCTTTCGTTCATTGCTTTTTCTTCCCAGTCGGACAGCTCTATTTTTACTGCACGGTGGCCAAATTTTCTCCATGTCATCCCAGTTGGTAAAAATACCATGCTCAATGGGATATTTTAAAGTCAATATTCCTTGTTTAGATTGAGCTTCATCACTAACATAAGCATCCCATACCAACCATAACACCAGTGTGCCATGGTCGGCCTACAATACTTGGAAATATAGCTTGAGGAGCATCATCTACTTTATTGGCTTTGCATAGTCTAAGAGTAACCATACCCTCAGTGAGACTATCTGGAAGCATTTCTACTTTCTGCATTCTATTATACATTTCCAATGCATCATCAAATCTTTGTGCCTTGATGAGAAAGTCTATAACACGATTGTACGTGAAGCTAGCAGGCTCACATTCTAGATCACTCATGTGATCAAACAGTCGCAAAGCCTCCTGAATGTGTTCTTGTTGGGTATATCCTCCAATCAAAGAGCTCCATGTCACAACATCTCAATTGGATAGTGTATCAAAAATAACATGTGCATCTGGTAGGTTTCTATACTTGGCATACATGCCAACTAGAGCATTACAAATAAGTTTCTCTTGCTCCAATCCCTTTTCCACTATATTGCCCACGCAAACAAATGCAAACACAACGACTAAGTATGTACAAAGTAACAAATCCCACACACACAACTTTTGGGTGGATTTCACACCTCGAATGCGCAGCAATACGACATCCACCCCCTCTAATCCTGCGCATCCTCCGGATGGGCCAACTACCCATGATCATTATCATCAAGATCCACAAACAGATCAATCTCTTCATTATGCATTTCCGGTATATCAACAAGATTATCTGTCATATCATCTGTCTCTTCTATTGGAGTTTCTTCTCGTTGCTCTTCTCTTTCAAATTCTTCCAATGCATAATCCTCATCATCTCTTTTCTTGAAAATCTTGATTCTTTTTCCTGCAATAGGCACTCTAAGCACTATCCCATCCAATTCTGTCAGTCATATGTTGCATTATCAAAGACATTTCTGACTATATACAACCCAAACCATCTTTTCACCATCTTCCAAAAAATCTGCAATAACTTCCTCATTTTCCGCATGGCTCTAGTGTGGCTCTCATCCCAAAATAATTTCTGCCCCTTTCGAAATAGCTCATATAAACAATCTGCTATGTGTGCAAAATGGGGTATCCAAATCATGTAAAACACACAAGCTCCAATGAATCTCTGTATCTCTGAAGTGGTAGAACAATACTCCATAATCTTGCCTATAGAATCCACCTTCTTATCCACAGTCTTGTATTTCGTGTCAACCTTGGCTTCATTATGATCCTCTACATTACTCAAATCTTGCTGTAAATCAGCAATTCTGCACTTTGGTGGCTGAATATCCTCAGCCTTTTGCTCTATGGACTGCATAGGAACAGCCCTAAACTCTGGATGCTGAAATATTTCAGCAGTAAACTCTGTTGGCTGAAAATTTTCAGCCCTCTGTGTCTCTATAAGCTGATCATAATCAGGTGGAAACTGTGTTTGCTGAATTTCTTCAGCACTCAACACTCTTTGCTGAGTTACCTCAGCCTCTGACTCAATCTGTGACACAAAATCTGCAATTTCATGAAACATGTCCAGGGACTGCACTAATACATTACTGTGACAATTCTGCATATCAGTTTTCAGCATATCTCCCATCTCTGTCATCGTATCTGCACAAATCACACTGTCATACATCCCATCTATGTGCTCATCATCCTCCAAAATTCCTACATTTTTCAAATTTTTCTCCTTCCTGCATATGTACTACCTGGCAGCTCTAGGCAACCTAGAAGTCTTCTGATAGCTCATCAAACTGTTTGCTGAAATCCCAACAAAATCGGAGGAGAAAACACTGCTGCCAGGAGGCGAGAACTCCAATCTCCTCTGCTCTGTACCACCGTCGTCTCGCGAAACGACGGTACCTAATGAAAACCCGAATCCCTCACAGTGGGCAAAGGTGCATCTCTGAGAGTATCCCTGTTTCTAACATGGTTCACACATACAGTCATAAACTGAACTGCTCTCATGCCATCTTTACTGCGAATCCGCGCATAAGCAGAACCATCATCCATTACCTTTGTTTCCATGCGCATCTCTGTGATGAATGGCTGTCCAAGAATTATAGTTTAAGAGCATGAATCCTGCATAAAGAAATAAAAATCCTCCTCTACATCACCAATAGAAACCTTGACACTAGGACAGGCAGCATACAAATCACCTGCAGTGTTATTGGCGGCTCTCATACGCCACCCATGCTCTACATCCAAAGGCCATCTATTACTCTCATAAACTCCACGAACTATGAGATTAATCTCTGAACCATGATCCACCAATGCAACATAAGGCACCTGTTTCTCTCCAATCTTTACCATCGACTCTGTAGTTGCCCTAGCCCAATGGCTCCGCGAAAAGTGACTACGCGGTATCAAGACATGCTCATCAATTTCAGCATAATGCATAGGCTGAACCCTCTTCTCTACCTGCAGAAAAACAGAAGCATTTTCAACCATAACCTCATCCTCATCCTCATCCAACTCCCCAATCAAAACTCCCTGTGTATCAGTGGTAGACAATGCATGTCTTTTCCTCTTCAGGACCTCCTGAAACTGATCCTGAAGCTCTCTTCTCGAGATGCCTAAAATCTCAAAAATAGTGAAAGTCACCTCACTGCCAAGTATCTTGTCATTAAAGATTTTCTTCATGTCTGTAGATGTCTCAATATCGGACATCAATCTAAACCCTGGCTGCTTTCTCTCTCTAGGCTCTTGCCTCTTTTCTCCCTTTTGAGCATCTTCCATCTGTCAATCTGGCCCTGGTCTTGAAGACGGTCCTGTAGTAGGTGGAGTAACAAACTCACCCCCTCTAGTCTTTTTAGCTGCACTTGGATTTTCTTCATCCCTCTTACGCTTCTCCTCAACAAGTGCATCTGCTCCCTGAGACTTAGCCAAATAAGCATAAATAGAGTACCTGTCAACAGGCGAGTCCCAACCTGTCTCTGATCTGATGCTAGAGCCTGCACTAGTCAAAACAGTTTGCTGAATTTTTCCCTTGTTTCCAGTCTCCATAGCATAAGTCCATAGTGCTGACTGAGTCTTTGATCCCTTCTCAATCTGGACTCCATATGCAAAAGCATCACCTCTAGCTGTCACATAAGAAGTACACGCAGCCATATCATCCACTAACTTCTTCATTCCACCTTTACCAAAGTTGGTAGCAAGTGGAGCTCCTGTCTCAGTCAACCAAATCTTACCATCTTGCCCCCAATATACCAAATTCTTCCTCCTTGCATCCTGAAAAGATTCACAATCCATGCAATGCTGATGGTCCGTACTATCGCACCAAATACATCTCCGGTCTCTCCTAGGTGCAGTAGGAGCACTCCTAGGTGCAGTAGGAGCACTAGAAGAAGTAGTAGGCGCAGTCGAAGCAAACTGCTCTTTCAACTTTCCCACCAACTCGGCTTTGATTGACTCCAGTGTCAAATCTGTTATGCCTTTGATTATGTCATCAAGAGAGGTAGGCACCGATGGAGCGGATGGTTTTGGAGCAGAAGGTGTAGGCATCGGTCGTGGAACAGGAGGAATAGGTGGAGTGGAAACAGTAGGCACTGGCATAGGCCAAGAAACTGGCTGAGGAGGAGAAGAAATAACAGGGATAGAAGCAGGCATAGGAGCAGATGATGGTGTAGGTGTCATGGAACCATTCTGTAGGCGAGTCTTCCATATCCTTCTCTTAGTCAAAGTCGAGACTGCATCCTGAGCATCCTGCCAATCCGTTTTAAGACCCATAGGCTTCATGCGATCCTCAAGAAGCTCACCCAATTCTTCTTGAAGAGCAGGATCTGCAGCTTGCAAGAAAAGCTCAACTTTTGCAACATCCAATGCTCTTTGTTCAATGGCATCAAGCTGACTGTACCTCTCCTCAAATTCTCGAATCAACTCTGAAGCAGCTAGACCTTTGTTTGACATGTAGACCCACTCTCGGAATGACCGCCGAGTAGCCATACCAAAGTCCTCAAGGAAGTATTCTTCTTTCAAGGCCTTCTTAAAATCTTGCCAATGTATGTTTTGAATAAAAAGATTAGTCACTTTTTCCCTCAAAGCGGGTGTGACAAGACGAAGGAAGTACTTACTCATAAGTCCAGCTGGAACTCCAAAAAACCCCATCTCGATCTCATATGTCTTCAAATATGCTGAAACATTACGGCCGTCAAATAGCTTCTTCTCATTCTCAACTGCTTCAATAGCCTTAGTCGCGTTGTTTGCATTCTCCTGCTCCGAATAGAGTTGCCTTTGCTGAGACAACTGCTGTTGATGCAATTGTTGTTGCTGCTGCATATACAATTGTGTCTGCTGATTTTGGAGCTGCATATACATCGACATATTTTGTAAAATCTGCTTTAGATCCTCTGTTGAAGTACTTGACGCAGCACTCATTGATGAAGTTGAAGTAGAAGACGCAGCTGGAATTGTAGAAGAGGCTGAAAGAGAGGCTGAAGTATCTCCCATCCTGAAATTTCTGCGACGCTTTCACGTCGGGTTCACCAAAGATGTCGAAGGGTTTTCGAAAGCAAAGTCGCGACCACAGAGGACCTTGACTAATTTTAGGATAGAAGATCAATCAAGCAAGATCACAATTCAATTTGAAAGAAGGTTACCTCAATTTTTGATAATGGCACTATAATCAACTTGTTCAAGCCTTTCCGTCTCTTGAATGTGGTAAATAGACTATTTCTCACAGCTTGAGATAATCTCCTTGTGGCGACTTTAACTGTTTCAGTAACGTGCTTGGTCCCCACCTCAGAAGCTGGGAATGATTTGCCAATCTCCTTCTGCAATGAATCTGTCATAGGACTTCCATTTAAGAATGCTCCTCCTCCTTTTACAGCAGTAAAAAGCTCATCAAGCAAGAACTCCTACAGCTCCACTTCGCAAAATCGAATTGCTTCATTTATTAAGATTTGATAATCAGATTATTGACTCCTTCAATGTGCGAGAAGCAAGGAGAAGTTGATGTTGCACAGAATCTTAATCTTCTCGTTCCCTGCTTTCCTTCTTTAGGACTTCCAAGTCTTTGACTTATACACGAATTCTTCTGATGATATTCAATGACAGAGGATTGTCCTTCTCTTACTCTCTAAGCATGGCACCCGATCAGGTCAGGCTAGTCGTAGCAACTCGAGCATAGACCTTTGAAGTAGTGGAGCGAGACAATGTTTTTCAGGATAGACAGATTGATGATATCGCGATAGTGCTGGGAGAGGCTATGTGGCATGTGGCTACCGATAACGCTCTGAAGCCTCTTTCCCTCATCTTCTCAGTCATAGCAGCGTCTATGCCTTTAAGTTTTTCAAAATCACAGAGCTCCTCGATGTTTCGTTTCATCAGTTACCGCCTCTCGTCACCTTCCTCGTCCTTCGTGTCCTTTACATTAAGACGATTGAACTCGAAGCGTATTGTAGTTGGCTTTCTGACTCAGTGCTCACGAATAGCAGACATTATACGTGAAGCATTGATTCTCTGTCAATTAAACCATCTTGAAGAATACAAGAATCACATTATCGATTAAGAAGACCTCTGAGCAAAATTTGGAGCTCTATTTACAGTAGGTCAGAAGATCGTCAGCACCGAAGACGAAGAAGTTAGAACGCAACTTGCCGAATGAAGACCTGACACAAAGTAGATGAAGAAGGACATCACAAGTATGCCTCCCAATGTTGAGTGTTGAAATGACTTGTTTTTTGGCTGATTTTTGTTGTTTTTAAGAGCTGAATGGTTGATTTTATGAGATGATTGATTGATTTGGAAGTGGTTTGAGAATGTTTTGGATGATATTGATCGTGTTTTGGAAGATCATGATGTTTGTTGGTGGTTCTGTGATGTTCTGACAGGTTCTGATTGGTTATGTATACCTTCTGTTTTGGTCTGTTTTGTTCTGATTGTCTTCTGTAAGGAGGGATGGAGTATTGATTGATGAAGATTGAGATATTGAGAAAGTTTATTGAATAGTTTGTGAGAGTTTGGAATGGTTTGAGAATGAGTTATGTAGTTTTGATGACCTTCTGTAACCTTCTGTAGGTCTTCTGTTCTGCTTCTGTTCTGTTTTGTACTGTAGCTATTCTGGTACTGTTCTGTAGACTGTTCTGTATGCTTCTGTAAGTGTTCTGTGGAATGTATGTGTGACTTTGGAAAAGTTTTCTAGCCTTGGAAAGAGGTGAATACAAGTGCAAAAGAGCTAAAAGAAGTGAAAGAAGTAGCTGCCAAAGACTCAAGTGAAGACTAGAGTGAAGTGACAGTAGTGAGCTATGAAAGGACACTGTAGTGGCTCTGGTGACCCTTCATATCAGACATGCCTCTTGGGAGGGGTATCCACGACCTAAGAAGGATTATTGAGAGGGATTTTGAGAGATTTTAGTGAGGATATGATGTGTTATTGATGGAGAGAGAAAGAGAGAGAGTCAGAGATAGCCAATTCTATTGAAACAGAGTGATTGTATATGAGAGATTGAGAGAGAAGACTATGAAGATATTGAAGATGAATACTATGTGATGTATTTCCATTCAAAGATGGTGTATTCCTTTGCTTTCTTTGTTCTATTGATGGATTTTGTGAAGATGTTGAAGAATATGGTTGATTCTATCAAAACCGTGGGAGGTCTACATGATGCTGTATGAAGATTTGTTGTGCCTGGTGTTCTTTTCTTCATTGTGATCATATGAATCATGATAAACAAGCTTGTTGATGTTACAAGATAGATTTTCTTGCAAGAGAATTCCCTTTTCCTTGGTGTTCCTCTTGGGGCTCCATGTTTTTGTTGCGCAGCCGGGGAAACTTGCCATCAACAAGCACCAGAAGAGGCTGAAAATAAAGGAAATGGCATTGCCAAGAAGAGAAGAATTCAATATATGTTTGTAAAGTTCCTTCTTCCACTAAAGAGTTAGAATTTCTCATAATCAAAGCCACTTTCCACAAGAAGTTCATCCCACAATGGCGGAAACACATCACCATCATGATGCATGCTCTATGTGGTGGACAGTTTCCTCTTCCTGTTGAAGCAGCAGAAACTTGCATCTTGGTGGCAAACTGTTTGGGAATAAATTGAAGAGCAGAAACAGAGAGAATGACCATCCATGGAAGATTTGGCATTCATTGAGAAGTTTCCAGACAACATCAAGTGGGAGATTGTGAAGAAGCTTTAGGAGTCTTGGTCTGTAGAGGTTCACAGGGACAAGAAGAAAAAGAGTTGGAATTTGTTCGTGGACGCTCAACAGCAAGATACATGGGATGCTTGGTGTACTGATAATCTTCTGTTTGTTCAATTAGCAACCCACTGGAAGTTGGTAGACAGAGTGTTCTTTACAACATACACTGTTGAAACCATCAGAAGCTGGCATTACTATGATGATGGCACCACCACGATGCTCAGACGTATGCATTTTGACACCTTCCGAACCGAATACCTTCCCCTGTGCAGTGGCATGAAAGCAGAATTCAAGGACGTTGAAAAGAAAGAAGTAGAAGAAATGTTGGCAAGAGAGTCCTCCAGAGACTGAAGCCTTCTGTTAACCCTCTGTGGAGCACTAACAACATAGTGGAGCCAACCCCCTGATGAATGATGCAATAAAGAGGCAAGCGTTAGAACGAGTCTAGAGGTACGTGAGAAGAGAGAAAGCAAGAATCAGAGCCGAGAGCGAGCTCGCAGCAGAAGCCGCCTTTGACACCCTTGCGGAACTCTTTACAGAAGTCCCAATGGCACATCAAGCCCTTCCTCCTCCTGCTGGAGGTCCACTTCCAAGCCAAATCCGTCCTGGAAATATTGATGACAGCCCAGCGAATGTAGTCCCATTGCCAGTTTTTAAGGGAGAGTACAATGAAGACCCCGATCTTCATGTAGCAGAGTTTATGGTAGCGTGTGTGGCTAACAATGCCAGAACCCCTGAGCATTGGTTAGCAATATTCCCCGCCACTTTCAAGGGCGCGGCGTTTCAGTGGTATGAGAGACAAGCAGCATGAACTTTTGGCACATGGGACGACCTAAAGTTGGCCTTCCTCACTAAATTCAGGCGTGAAGGTTTTGAAGAGCGGATGAGAGAGGAATTTATGAACCTAAGTCAATCCTTTGGAGAAAGAGTAGAAGCCTATGTCTCACGAATGGAATCCATCCTGAAGAGATGGACTAATCATAATCTAGATGATGGCATTCAGAAGGGGGTGTTTCTCAGAGGATTACAACCAGAAGTCCGTAAGTTTGTGGAGCTACAAAGACCAGCCACCCTGCAAGCTGCAACAGAAGGTGCAAGACTGTACGATGAAGTGGAAGCTCGATTAGCGATGAATTCGGGAAGAGGAGTCCTACCTCCTTTGATGCCAGGAATGATGTACCCACCAAATGCAGTTCCAGGGACTGTTCCGTATCCCTACCAACAGATGTCCCCGGTATCACAGTACAGTGCACCAAATCCACAGTGGCCACAATCCATGCCTCAAATGATGGCTCAACCACAACAACAATGGTCCCAACCAATTTCCTCAATGCCAAATCAGCAGCAACAGTGGAATCCTACCAACTGGAGCCAACAGCCAACAGTTCAAACAGGAGCACTGAATCAGAACCAGAACAGAGACCCCTCTATACCAGCCCAACCAGTTTATGCAGTGATCACAGAAACTCCTCAAAACCCTCCTGCTAGTACGTCAGGAGGAGAAAGCTTGAAGGATTATTTATCCAACTCAGTTGCAAACATCAAAAAGGAGTTGATGGATGTGATTACAGAGCAGCTACAGATGTTGAAAGTGAATACCGCGAGCATATCCAACGTTGTAGGAGCAGGAAGAGATGTGATGTGGTCAAATACTTGGTGTGGTAAGTGTCATCAAGCAGGCCATTTAGCCACTAAATGTACACGAAAACCAACCATTCCTAGAGCCTTTTGTTCCTACTGTTTGCGGAAGAACCATACAGAGGACATTTGCTCTCTAAAGGAGATGCATGATAGGAGAAGGAAGGAAGAAGACGCAAGATTCAACCTGCTGGAATCCAAAATGACAACACAGGATATTGGACCCAAGCCTAGAGAGTTTGGTCCTAATTTTGGACCTAGAAGATTTCCCTCCCAAAGTTACAGAGGAAGATAGTCTGGCGGTGGTCAGAGATCAGAAGTGGAATGTTACAGATGCGGAGAAAAGGGACACATTTCACCAAATTGTCCAAATCCTCGAAGGTCAGTGGATTATAAGCCCTTATGCAGTCGATGCAAAGGAGAAGGCCACACTGCAAAAGACTGTCCAAGCCCAGCCCCAGTGAAAAACAGTGCTACTGATAGTCCGTCCAAGGCCCAAGAGCCTACCTCCAATTTAGTGGAATTGGAAGTTGCTGCCATCACGCGTGCAAAGCAGAAGGAACCACCTATCCAGAAAGAAAATAACCCTCCTGCCAGAACAGTGAAGTTCAATCTTCCACCAGAAGAACAGAACAAAACAGAGCCTAACAGTGCCGTACAGAGCCCTACAATGCCACAGACAGTTACAGAGACAGTTACAGAGACAGGACCAGAGGTCCAAGATACAGAAGAGGAGAAAGTGCCACAGGTGGCAGAAGAAGTTCCCATGATTCCTCTGATGGAAGAAAGAGGGAAAATGAAAATGGGTGTTGCCCCATTCCCTAATCGGTTAGAGAAGCCAGTGGATCCTATTAAGGAATATGATCTGGTCAGAGATCTAGATACCTTTAGACCAAACCTTACATTCCGACAATTATTGATGTTGTCTCCCAGTTGCCGGAAAAGGTTCAAAAGTATACTGACAAGAAGACGTGGTTTAAGGATTGCTCCCTCAATAGCAACACAGTCAAACAAGGCTCCAGAGCCTGTAAAAGAAGTGGATGTGGCTAATGCTTTCCTAGATCCGGGTACTCCAGAGACTGGCATGTGGATAGAAGGCTGTTTCATTGCAAATGCACTGATTGATGGTGGTTCATCAGTGAACATTATGACGGATGTGACAATGAAGGATCTAGGCCTACAAGGTGTGCAACCCACCCAATGGCTCATCAGACTGGCGGATTAAAGTAGAATCAAGCCTTTGGGCATTCTCCCATATGTGAAGACTACAGTGGCTGGAAAAGTTTATTGGCTAACCTATCTGGTGGTGAAGCCAAATTCTTATGATACATCCTACCCTCTGTTACTGGGCAGACCATGGCTTTTTGAAGCCAGAGCAAGGACGGATTGGTTCAAAGGAACCTTGACCTTGGGTAGAGTACCCAACAAAGTGGTGATGAAACTGTATGGTTCTCAAAAAGGACATGGATCCACCTCCTTGGAATTATCTTCTGACTCCCCTAATGAGGCTACAGATGGAACATCAGCAGACGAAGATGCTGTCAAACAGATCCTTCCCAAGAAAACAGTGGCACATTCCTTAACAGTGGATACTGTAAGCCGACTTCCAAAAGAGGCAAAGCCATTATCAATGGGTGAATACTTCCTGCCTGAACCAGAAATGACTTCTGAAATCACTTCTGACAGTGAGATCGAAGCATGGATGTACTGCTCTCCCTGTTACATGGCCATAGCAGAAACAGAGACAGAGATAGGAGAGGAAACAGAGAATCTATTCTTCTGTTACAGAGCTCCTACAGAAGCAGAAGCAGAAACAGAAGCAGAGACAGACGAGGTTGAATATGATATGGACGAAGAAGGTTATGAAAGTGAGTCAGAAGAGTCTATCCCACCTGAAGAGGATACATTTGAAGAAGAAGTTCCAGAAGCATCAGAAACAGACGAACTCATGCTACGGGACAGAATGGTGATGGTACCATTTGGTCTGGTAAATGGATCTTCTTATATGCAAAACCTTTATAAGAAATGGATTAAGAAGAACAAGCCGTCTTTTAGCAGTGGCTCATGCCGTTCTCACCAATCCCTGCCAAAGAAAGATGATGATGATGCACCATGCCAACAAGCACCAGTCCGACAAACCCAACAAAAATTAGAGGGTCCCTGTTATGTGACGTTCCTGGATGTGTCATCTTCAGACGAGGAGTCTTCAAGCCAAGAGGTAATTAATTTTGAAACCAAACTCGGAACGGCTCTAATTCCATTTCAACATCTTAAGGAGCAACCTAAGTCTCCACCAAAAGAAGAAGTTGGTTCTAGTGGGACATCAGAAGAGGATACCACTCCCTTGAAGGAGTCGGATCTGTATCCAGAAGCAGTCCGTGGGACCTTCATCCATGAAGTAGAAGGTGAAAGGCAGTTAACCTTTGTGGATGCAGAAGGTACTGAACGCCACTTGAAGGTGGGTAGTAGCCTCCCAGAAGAGGAATTGTCAACCTTGTACAACTTGTTGAAAGAAAATTTGGACGTGTTTGCGTGGTCTTACAAAGACCTAAAGGGGATTGATCCCACAATATGTCAACATCATATTGACTTGGAGCCTGATGCCAAGCCAGTACGGCAACGACAGAGGCGAATGAACCCGAATTATTCCACATTGGTGAAAGCGGAGCTGCTGAAGCTTCTGGAAGCCGAGTTCATCTATCCAGTGGCAAACAGTGAATGGGTTTCACCCATCGTGATTGTACCCAAGAAAAATGGAAAATTGCGAATATGTGTGGATTTCCGAAAGCTTAATTCCAAAACAAAGAAAGATCACTTTCCTATCCCTTTCACAGATCAACTGTTGGACACAGTGGCAGGACATGAGCTTTATTCCCTTTTGGATGGATTCAGCGGATACAACCAAGTGCAGATCGCAGAAGAAGACCAATCCAAAACAACCTTCACCACAGAATGGGGGACCTACGCTTACCGAGTGATGCCATTTGGGTCTGCAATGCCCCTGCTACTTTCCAGCGAGTCATGATGGCCGCATTTCAAAATCATCTGCACGACTTTATTGAGGTATATTTGGATGACTTCTGTGTCTATAGTTTGATCCGTGAACACTGGGAACACCTGGAACAATGCTTTGACCGATGCCGGGAGTATGGGATTTTCCTCAACCCCGACAAATGCATCTTTGGGGTCTCTTCTGGAGTTCTGTTGGGCCACATTGTCTCTGCACAAGGGATATCAACAGACCCTGCAAAGATTGAAAAGATCGCAGCTCTGGCAGCACCCACCAACCTCAAACAGTTGAGGGGATTCCTAGGCCATGTGGGTTACTATAGAAGGTTCATAGCCCACTTTGCAACAAAGGCAACCTCCTTGCACAAGCTCCTGAGGAAAGATGCAGAGTTTACTTGGACAGAAGAATGTGACAAAGCCTTCCACATTCTGAAGCAGTGTCTGATAGAGGCACCCATTCTACAACCTCCTGATTGGACGAAAGAGTTCCACGTACACACTGATGCATCTATTGAAGGCTTAGGCGCAGTCCTATGCCAGAAGGGCTCCTCGAAGCTGGATCAACCGATCTATTATGCAAGCCGAAAAGTCACTGATAGGGAATGGAACTATACAGTGACCGAGCTGGAGTGCTTGGCAATGGTGTTTGCCCTGGAGAAGTTCCGCCACTACCTCCTATCCACCCACTTTAAATTTTATGTGGATCATGAGGCCCTATCCTTCCTGATGAACAAAGCAGATGTGAAAGGACGAATGATGAGATGGCTCCTTCTATTTCAGGAGTTCGACTTTGAGGTGATTACTAAGCCTGGTCGTTCCCATGTTCTGGCTGATCATCTGTCGCGTATCCCACAAACTGCAGACGAGGAGCCGGATGATCCAGACCTCCCTGATGCTTCCCTATTCTTGGTAGAGACTGTAACACCCTGGTATGTAGACATTGCCAATTTGCTGGCCATTCAACAGTACCCTCCTGGTATTTCTAGTCAGGAAAGGAAGAAGCTCATGCTAGAATCAGCCCCCTACACCCTGCTAGGCGGTGCACTGTACAAGAAAGGCAAAGATGAAGTGCTCAGAAGATGTGTTGTAGGAGAGGAGATTGGGATTGTTCTGAAGGCTTGCCACGACGAGCCATGTGGAGGTCACTTTGCAGGAGAAGCTACAGCCAGGAAGGCTATGCTAAGATGTGATGCTTGTCAAAGAATGGGGAAACCCACCAAGACAAGTGCCATGCCACTGCAACCTATCCTTCCTTTGAAGCCGTTTGAGAAGTGGGGCATCGACTTCGTCGGTCCGATCGATCCTCCCACCAGAAGGAAGCAGAACCGATACATCCTCGTATGTACGGATTATGTTACAAAGTGGTGTGAAGCTAAAGCCCTCAAGCGGGACGATGGTAACAACGTGGCCCTGTTCATGTACGAGAATATCATCACCCATTTTGGTAGTCCCTTAGAGCTGGTAAGTGACAGAGGCACGCATTTTCTCAACAAAGTCATGGAGGAGTTGACAGAGTTGTATAAGATCCGCCATCGCAAGTCCACTCCTTATTACCCCAGAGCCAACGGCCAAGTCGAAGTCACCAATCGCATCCTCTGCTTGATTCTGACAAGAACAATTGCCGCACATCGTCGTGATTGGGACGATCAACTTATAGAGGCCCTCTGGGCGTACAGAACCTCCCATAAAGCAGCAACAGGACAGACACCCTTCCAGCTGGTGTATGGTACAGAAGCTGTTTTTCCTGTTGAATTGGAACTACCCTCTTTGAGAGTGGCCATCAAAGAGCGTTTGGGGGACGATGATTCACTGCAACGCCGTCTCCTGCACTTGGAATGTTTGGACGAAATTCGCAGGATGGCTCTACAGTGCATGGAAGCCACGCAAGCTCGACGTAAGGCTTACCATGACAGTTTCATCAAGCACAAGGAGTTCAAAGAAGGTGATTTGGTCCTAGCCTATGATTCACGCTTTGGCAAGTTTCCTGGCAAGCTCCAACAGTGGTGGATGGGTCCCTATAAGGTACTTGCAGTCAACCCTAATGGCTCTGTCCAAGTGCAGACCGTTGATGCCTCTGATGATCCCTTTCTGATCAATGGATATCGCTTGAAGAAGTACTTCCCTCCTTGGGGATCTTGACAATTACGGACACTTGATCCTTTCCCTCGTTGGCGCGGCACTGTACTCGTTATGATGCTACTTCTGATAGCCGTTCTTCAGTCACTCCTGATGAAGTGGACGCAACCCTTTGTTCCCTCAAATCCCCCTTCCAGCCTTGATCTCTTATCCTCTATTTTCCACCAGCGACAGTGGCGAGGTTGGTCTTGACAAATGGTTTTTCTACCATTCCCTTGCTCACTTTGCAGAAAAAAAAGAAAAAGAAAAAGAAAAAGAAAAAACAAAACATATCGATCATGGGAGAAAAGGACTTAGGTCCCTGTCATGCCGACCTATTCTTCGAGAAAAGGTGGAAACACCCTCGGGAATAGGGGAAAACAAGAAAAAGAACAAGAAAAAAAAAATCTGTTATGAGAGAAAAGGAAGCAATTCCCTGTCATAGCGGGCCTCGTTCCAAGAAAAGGTGGTAAACGCCCTTGGGCGGGAAGCTGGCTGTGGAAAAGGTGGTAACACCCAGCAGTCCAGAAAGGGATTCATTAATTGATATTTCCAGGATCCAATTCCGAAGCTTCCTCCCTTGGTACGCTGCGTCCTGGGTCTCTCTGCAAAGTGTCTAACTGTCCTCTAGCAGATGACATGTCCTATTCAACACAACGTTCTATTTGATGGCTACCTCCCTGGGTACGCCTCTTCAACAACAACTGATGACGCGATCTTCATTGACAAACAATCAAGTGACGTGAGCTTTCATCCTAACCGGATGGGGAAGTGAGTAAGGCTGCCCTCCTATATCTATCAACAATGAGTGAGACAGAGGGTGGGGCGAGAGACCAGTCTTTTCCCTTCAAATCAAATGAAAGGTGAGAAGTGTGAATGACGTGTTGCACGCACGGGATGGGCCTCTCAAAGCACAAAGCACAATTTGTTTCTGTGCACTGCACCATAAGGCTCCCTGGCCTTCCTTCTCGCACCGTATGCCGGCACAGGGCGGGATGCACAGTTGCACCATCAAATGCGCACAAGGCATACAATCTTTGCACAAGTGACTGTGAGGATTATATCAATGGGTTTCAGGAAAAGGCTGCCCTCCTGTATCTATCAACAGAGAGTGAGACAGAGGGTGGGTTGAGTGTGACTGGAGTTTCTTCAATCACTTACCGAGAGGTGCGTTTGAGGGACGTTACGACACTTGGAGTCAAGTATGTTCCAGTTTCCCTGTGCACCCATGGGATGGGTCTTTGCTGTCATCACAAGACACGTCACCCTGTTCTGTACACTGCACTGTAAGGCTCCCTTGCCTTCCTTCTTGCACTTATGCCAGACGGGTTGGACGCACTACTGCACCAACAACTGTGCACCCTGGCATACTCCTTCTGCACCATTCCCCTGTCGATTCCTCAACTGGGTATGAGATATGGGTTTCAATCATTCTTCCTCGAGTGATATTAGTCATGGGGCGAGTGACTGTTCTTTCATTTCAATTGAGTGATTGTGAGTTGAGTGTAGTATCCCTCATCATCGACGGATTTCCTGCGATTCCTTCAACCAACTACCTCCGTGGGTATTGTTGCGTGGTCCCTGCCATGAAGGACGTGCGCTGTAAAGATGCCTTGGTACCTCCTGCAGTCGACAACAACACTAGACGTGCCATCGACACTCACCCTTACTTTGATCCTCAACAAAATGGGCCAAGTTTTTCTAACCCTACACTTTGGGTTCTTCGTGATGTTCATGTTTTAAGTGTGGGGACGTTAGTGGATGGTCTATGGCGTTGTCCTAGGTCCCTGTTGCTCGGTTAACCCTATCCGTTAAGGTCTTAAGTGTGGGGACGCGTCCCTGCGCGTCTACATTGTATATCACCTGCATGTGCCTCAACCTGTTCATGCATGAATGCCTTGCCTTGTTTTTACCTTCATGGGATCCCTTTCCACCCATCCGGTTATGTTCCACCCACCCTTGGGGCTGTTCCCCTGCAGTTTTCCTTCATTCCCTGATTTTGAGGTCCTGTCCTGTGAATGCACCCTACGTTCACCAAAGTCTAAATCCAACCTCATAGCCCTGTTCTCCCTTTGCGCTGACCATTTTTCCTTTTTACCTACCCCTGTTCCGGTGCACAGTTTTTGAGTTATTACTTTTTGAAGCATTTTGGGCAAATTAGCTGGTTTTCCATGTGAACGCGTTTTTCTTGCTTGGGAACCATGCTCTGACATCATAGCCCTGACCACCACTTTTCCCCTGACATTTTTCCTTTTTCCTCCGTATCATTCCGATCCACGGTTTGTCCATTATTAATTTTCCGATTTTTTACGACTTTTTCGTGTGTATTTTTGACATTTTTTCATGTGAACCTGCCCTATTTGCATCGGAATTCCAATTTGATTTGACAGCCGTGTCCCCTGTGCCTTCCCCTACCTTTTTCCTTTTTTCTCCACCCTTTTTCGACTTCCGGATTTTTACTTATTAATTTTTAAATGAGTTTTCGGGATTATTTTTGGTATTTTTTACATATGAACCCCTCCTATTTCCACCGAAACTGCGGTTTAACGTGATACCCCTGTGCCACTCCTTTTTGCGGACAATTTTCCTTCATACTGCATGTCATTCCGGTGACCGGTTTGTCCAATATTAATTTCCGAACCCATTTTCGGGTTTGTTTTTTTGGGTTTTTCCCATGTGAACACGTCTTATCTCAGTCGGGATTATGTTTTGATGTGATAGGATTGTCGGGCACATCTTTCTGCACAGTTTTTCTTTTTTTTGCACCTCGTTCCGATGCACGGATCTTTCGATATTAATTTTTAATTGTGTTTTTTGGTTCGTTTTTTGTGTTTTTTGCACGTGACCGCCCTTTACCCCTCCCAGAACTTTCGTCATATATTTTCCCTGTTTTTTCCCTATCATCTTGCCCAGTTTTTGTTTTTACGCTATTTCGTTTTGACGTCCGGATTGGGAGCTATTAATTTTTTTATATTTTTACGTGTATTCGCGCGTCTGTTTTGCGCGTGAACGCGCCCTTTTTCAATTTTGTGCGTCTCCACGTGTCCTGGTCGTGTCCGCATGACCCATATCGTCATCCCGGTGCCATTTCAATCCCGTCACGGTAAATTTTTTTTTACCCCGCTGTCCCTACCCACCCCTTACCCTCTTGACCCCTTCCCAACCCATGGCCCCCCCATGGGCCCCCTCCCCTATTACCCCCACCCCTTCCCCCCAACTGCCCACCCCTTCCCCCCAACCGCCCGACCCCTTCCCCCCTCTTCCCCTCCCCTCCTCCTCCATTCCCTCGCTGCTTACTTCCTCCTTTCCTCCTTCTCCCTCCCCTCCATCGTCACCTTCTCCCTCCCCTCCCTCGTCACCTCCTCCCTCTCCACCATCTGCTCCTCCTCCCTCCTCTTCCCCTCCCTTCCCCGCCTCCTGTCCCCAGCCGTCGTGCCCTCCTGCAGTGCCCGCCCTTCTCCACCCGCCGTCACGCCCGCCCTCTACCCGCAGGTCGCCACCTCTACCCGCAGACGCCGCCTCAGGAGCCGCCTCCAGCCGCAGATCGCCTCCTCAGGAGCCGTCTCCAGTCGCCTGTCGCCGTCGTGCCCCGGACCGCTGCCACGCGCTCCAGTCAGTCGCCGCCGCCTCCTTCTGTGCCGCGCCGCGCCCCCTCCCGCCTCCAGTCGACGGCCGAAACCGTCGTCCGCCGCCACCACCACCTCCTCTTGCCACCCCCACCTTCTCTAACCACCTCCTCCACTAACCCTACTAAGGTTAGTCACTAACCTTGGTTAGTTAATCACTAACCTAACTAGGACTAACTAGTTTAACCTAAACCTAACTAGGCTTAACTAGGACTCCACTAACCCTAACCTAGTTGACTAACTTACCCTGACTAACCTAGTTGACTAACTTACCCTGACTAACCTAACCTGACTTGATTTAGTTAGACTAACATGACTTACCCATACTAACTAGACTTAACTGACTTCTTTCTAACTGACTTATT
Organism: Lygodium microphyllum; assembly: GCF_053477565.2. Classification (NCBI taxonomy): domain Eukaryota; kingdom Viridiplantae; phylum Streptophyta; class Polypodiopsida; order Schizaeales; family Lygodiaceae; genus Lygodium; species Lygodium microphyllum. The sequence goes on from NC_141157.1 coordinate 137,657,261, forward strand.
TGATTAACATGATTTATGTGATTTAATTCATTTCTAAATTAATTTTTTCATTAAAAAAATTCAGAAAATTTTCTAAAAATTCCTTTTGCTTTTTGCCAATTTTTGGGAATTTGTCCGCTAGAAATTACTCACCCTAAAATTTTTGAAAATTCAATATTTCCTCATTTAACCCCCAAATTGCCAATAAATGTAGAAACTTCATTTAAAAATAGTACAAAATTCTAAAAAATTCTAAAAAAATTCAATTTCTGAAAATTCAATATTTCCTCATTTAACCCCCAAATTGCCAATAAATGTAGAAACTTCATTTAAAAATAGTACAAAATTCTAAAAAAATTCTAAAAAATTCTAAAAAATTTCCCCTCACCTCCCTTGCTCATTTTCCATTTATTCAACCATAAATAATCCCAACTTAACACAAAAAAATAAAAAATAAAAAATAAAAATCAAAATAAACAACCAACACAAACCAAATCCACACATCCGCTAAGGTGTTCTGTTTGTTGTTTCATCAGTGCTCTTTACTTTTTCCTTTACTGGATTCACTTCTTTTGGGGGACTCTTCCATGCGCATTCCTGGATTACATACACACCCCTTTCAGGTATTTATTTTATGTGCTTTATTTATTTTTATTTTTTCCCTTAATCACAAATTAATTGTTAAAATGAACTATTTATTCACCCACAGTTTCCACGCACATTCGCGCTCAACACACATACTTTTTAATTAAAATAAACCAGCCGTTCACTTAGCATGCGCTACAGAGGCACTTTAAATTTTAATTAAAAAGAACCAGCCGTCACATGAGCACGCGCTGGCAAAAAAGCGCTCCACATCACCTTAATTTGTAATCAATGAATTGCATTTAGAGACCCAGTCGGGAATCGAAGTCCGGGAATCGAATAACTGCACCAGCTTCACCTAATAATTGGTAATTTAATTTATAATAAGGAACCACCGTTTTCTTGCTAAGGTTTATCACCTAATAAAAATTCACCGATTTTTAATAATTTATTAAAATGAACCCTTCATTAAATTAATTCCCCCCTCACTGCACTTAATTCCTTTTTTTTAATGCACCGTTTCGAGAGATGGGTATGCGCAGTCATTAGAGTTATTTTCCATGGTCCAGTCTTGGTTTATCACAGATATAGTCTTGATATGTGTCGGATGTGGTCTTATTTTGGTTTCCTGTCTTAGTTACGGTTACAGGTACGGTTTGCAGTTTTTTTTTCTTTTGTTGCCTGATACGGGGTTCAGGGTGTTTGTCTGATGCATCGCATGAAGCTTTCGGTCGCATTTGTCTCAAGGTCATGTCGAATTTTTTCTAGGCTGTGAATTGCTTGGGGTTAGTTGGTCGAGTCATGTTTTATTGGTAATTCTCTTATCCTTGGTTTTTGTCTGTTGCTTTGCAGGCATTCTCATTGATTGTCTGTGTTTGTGGTATGTGTGTAACCATCTGAATGGCGCCTTCTCATGCTCCTCCCCCTATCCAGTACGTCCCACTAGTTAGTAGGGATTACTCTTCCCTACTTACTTTTGAGCCTCTCACGAAGGCGGGACTTGCTGCTTTTGTGGCTACTCCTTTTCCCCTGCTTCCAGAGGATCCGTCGTTATGTGATGAGTTCCTGGCCTCTTACAGCAAGAAGACAGGCGTAGTCTAGGGCATGTCTATGACTTTGACATCTCGAGGCTTAGGGAAGGCTCTGTCTCTTCCCTTCAAAGGTGAACCTTTTGTGACCACTCGTCAGCTCTTCTCTAATGAAGAGATTCTAAAGCTGTTGCAGAAGCAGACAAGGGAAATCCTCGATATTAAGAAGGTGATAAACTATTCAGGAGTTTCCTTTTCTATGATTACTGATCCCGTATGGAAGACGATGTGTCAGTTCCTTCAGGACCGGTTTATGCCTGCCAAAACGCCATCCCACTATTTGTCCAAAGAGCTTTTCACAGCTTCCAGGATGGTGCTGAAAGGAGTTGCTATTGATTGGAGCACTTACCTCCTCACTAAAATGGATCAGCATTTCGTTAAATTCACCAGGGGTAATGTTACCAATGTTACATACGGATCATATTTGTCTGCCTTCTTGACCTATTCAGGTTTACAGAAGCCTGTGCCTCCACCTCCTCCATCAGATTCAGTACCTCCTCCTCCACCTTCAGAAGAGTCAGAACCCATTGACATAGAGGATGATGATTCTCCGCCTCCCCTGGTCATACAGCGCAAACGCTTGAAGAGGGTCGCGGATAAAGCTCCTTCCATACTTCCTTCAGTACCTATCCCTGCTACCTCTGGCAGTGATCTCCCTGAGTATCTCACTTGTAATAACCTGTTCCGAGCACATCGCGAAGGATCATTGGAGATATCAGTTCCCTCCCTGAACAGTCTCGTCTCAGGAGATGCCATTCCTTTCCTCTGCAAGGATATTCAAAGTTCCATTGAGTTGTCAGTGACAGCCTGTGTTCAACAGCTGTACGCATCTTTCTATGAAGAACTCATGTAGTCTAAGGACCAGTTGCATAAGGCAACATCTGAGTTAGCTTCTGCGAAGGATACCCTAGCAGATTTATTTAAGCAAATGGAACAGCAAACCCAACTGGTTGCCACCCAAAGCGATGTGATTTCTTCTTTGAAGACCCAGTTACTCGAGGCTCACTCCCAGGTTACTAGCCTTTCAGCAGAGAAGGAGAGGATGTCCAGAGAAGCGAAGGAATTCCAAGTTATCTTAGATGACAAACTTTCAGCTTTACAGACTGCTACTGACACAGTGGCCAACCAAGCCTCCCAAATTCAGCAGTTGCAAGATCAACTTGCAAAGTCCCGCTCTGTTCCTCCAAGCCCTCCTGTTCCATTGATTCCTTCTCTTTCACAGCAGGACTTGGCTGCTCTTCAGAGACAGGCTACTTTGTGCCCTCTATTCCAAGATAAAGTGGAAAGATTGCAGTCCAGAATGGACTTGTTATGGTCTACCTTTGAGCAATTTCAGGAATATGTCTTACCAGACCATTCTTTCTTTGTCCACTACCACTTACAGAAGTTGGTCTTCTATATGAAGCTTTCCACGATGGATTTACCTTTTCCAGAGGATAGCTGGAGTGGAGCTTGGTCTGCTGAGTTGTTGACAGAGGTCGTTAGAATGGTCTTTGAAGATTCTGTCATGCCAGATACCATGTTGATGTCATACATGTATCTCCGAGGCGATTTGTTAATTCCAGATGAGGTAGATATGGTATGGTATGTGGGGGATGTGGTCTTATAGGCTGTTTTATATGTCAATCATTTGGAGTTGCGCATAGCTGACATGTTCCAGAGTTATTCCTCCAAAGTGGCTGATTGTCATGATAATTCGTGGCATCCCATGATTGATTCGGTGGTCCTCAATCAAAGACAAAACACAGCTCCTACCTCTGCCCAGAGTACTAACCAACTGAGGATGGATCTCTTAGCCTATCTTTCCAAACATAATCCATTTGATGCTACCTTCTTTGATGCCTATCATAGACGATCTCTCTTAGGACCTTCTGTTCCTACACTCCTCTATTACCAACAAATGGCTCACCGCTATGCTATATATTTTTCCCTTTGTCAGTCTAATTCCACAATAATTTTACCACTTCTTTTCCAACCTTCATCTTTCTCTCAAATTCCTATTTTCACTTACTGTTCCTTTATTGAGGATAGGGTATTTTCCTGTTCTCCACCCTGTCTTTCTCCCTCCACATTTCCTATTTATCAGTTAACACCGTTCCTTAGTGATTCCCTCAAAATTTCTGCCACTCCTTCTTTAAGCTTTTCTTCATGTTTAGAATAAACTAGAGTGTCATGGAAGAAGATGAGCACAAAATCATCAAGATATGGCCTAAAGATATCCTGCATTAACCTGTTGAAGGTGGCAGGCGCATTCCCAATTCCAAATGACATAACTAGGAACTCAAAGTGTCCATATCTTGTATTGAAGGCCGTCTTGGGGATATCTTCTTCCTTGATCCTTATCTGATAGTAATCCGACCTGAGATCAATCTTGGAGAAGATCTTTGCACCCTGAAGACGATCAAGAAGCTCATCTATTCTAGGAATAGGGTACTTGTTCTTGATAGTTGATTGATTCAACCCTCTATAATCAATACATAGTCGCAGCATTCCATCTTTCTTTTTTTGGAACAATATTGGAGCTCCCCATGGTGAACTGCTAGGACAGATGTAGCCCTAATCTAGCAGTTGCTTGAGTTGTTCCTTCAGCTCAATTGCGTCTGGTATGGACATTCTATAAGGTCTCTTTGCAATTGGCACAACTCGTGGTACTAGCTTGATCTCATGGTCCACTTCTCTTTGAGGTAGGAGTTTTGTCAACTCTTCAGGAAATACATCTGCGTATTCATTTAGCCAATAAGGTCCTTCACTAGACTCTTGCTTCTGATCTAACTTGTTGAGCTTAATTAAGTAGACAGGTAGTCCTTTTCTGACTCCCTTTATAATTAAGTAGATCGCCGCCTCAGGAGCCGCCTCCAGCCGCCTGTCGCCGTCGTGCCCCGGACTGCCGCCTGTCGCCGTCGTGCCCCGGACCGCTGCCACGCGCTCCAGCCAGTCGCCGCCGCCTCCTTCTGTGCCGCGCCGCGCCCCCTCCCGCCTCTAGTCGACGGCCGAAACCGTCGTCCGCCACCACCACCACCTCCTCTTGCCACCCCCACCTTCTCTAACCACCTTCTCCACTAACCCTACTAAGGTTAGTCACTAACCTTGGTTAGTTAATCACTAACCTAACTAGGACTAACTAGTTTAACCTAAACCTAACTAGGCTTAACTAGGACTCCACTAACCCTAACCTAGTTGACTAACTTACCCTGACTAACCTAGTTGACTAACCTAGTTGACTAACTTACCCTGACTAACCTAGCTGACTAACCTAACCTGACTTGATTTAGTTAGACTAACATGACTTACCCATACTAACTAGACTTAACTGACTTCTTTCTAACTGACTTATTTGATTAACATGATTTATGTGATTTAATTCATTTCTAAATTAATTTTTCCATTAAAAAATTCAAAAAAAATTCTAAAACTTCCTTTTGCTTTTTGCCAATTTTTAGGAATTTGTTCTGTAGAAATTACTCACCCTAAAATTTTTGAAAATTCAATATTTCCTCATTTAACCCCCAAATTGCCAATAAATGTAGAAACTTCATTTAAAAATAGTACAAAATTCTAAAAAAAATCTAAAAAATTCTAAAAAAATTCCCCTCACCTCCCTTGCTCATTTTCCATTTATTCAACCATAAATAATCCCAACTTAACACAAAAAAAATAAAAAATAAAAAATAAAAAATAAAAATCAAAATAAACAACCAACACAAACCAAATCCACACATCCGCTAAGGTGTTCTGTTTGTTGTTTCATCAGCTCTTTACTTTTTCCTTTACTGGATTCACTTCTTTTGGGGGACTCTTCCGTGCGCATTCCTGGATTACATACACACCACTTACAAGTATTTATTTTATGTGCTTTATTTATTTTTATTTTTTTCCTTAATCACAAATTAATTGTTAAAATGACCTATTTATTCACCCACAGTTTCCACGCGCATTCGCGCTCAACACACATACTTTTTAATTAAAATAAACCAGCCGTTCACTTAGCACGCGCTACGTGCGCTACAGAGGCACTTTAAATTTTAATTAAAAAGAACCAGCCGTCATATGAGCACGCGCTGGCAAAAAAGCGCTCCACATCACCTTAATTTGTAATCAATGAATTGCATTTAGAGACCCAGTCGGGAATCGAAGTCCGGGAATCGAATAACTGCACCAGCTTCACCTAATAGTTGGTAATTTAATTTATAATAAGGAACCGCCGTTTTCTTGCTAAGGTTTATCACCTAATAAAACTTCACTGATTTTTAATAATTTATTAAAATGAACCCTTCATTAAATTAATTCCCCCCTCACTGCACTTAATTCCTTTTTTTTAATGCACCGTTTCGAGAGATGGGTATGCGCAGTCATTAGAGTTATTTTCCATGGTCCAGTCTTGGTTTATCACAGATATAGTCTTGATATGTGTCGGATGTGGTCTTATTTTGGTTTCCTGTATTAGTTACGGTTACGGGTACGGTTTGCAGTTTTTTTTTTCTTTTATTGCCTGATACGGGGTTCAGGGTGTTTGTCTGATGCATCGCATGAAGCTTTCGGTCGCATTTGTCTCAAGGTCATGTCTAATTTTTTCTAGGCTGCGAATTGCTTGGGGTTAGTTGGTCGAGTCACGTTTTATTGGTAATTCTCTTATCCTTGGTTTTTGTCTGTTGCTTTGCAGGCATTCTCCTTGATTGTCTGTGTTTGTGGTATGTGTGTAACCATCTGAATGGCACCTTCTCATGCTCCTCCCCTATCCAGTACGTCCCACTAGTTAGTAGGGATTACTCTTCCCTACTTACTTTTGAGCCTCTCACGAAGGCGGGACTTGCTGCTTTTGTGGCTACTCCTTTTTCCATGCTTCCAGAGGATCCGTCGTTATGTGATGAGTTCTTGGCCTCTTACAACAAGAAGACAGGCGTAGTCTAGGGCATGTCTATGACTTTGACATCTCGAGGCTTAGGGAAGGCTCTGTCTCTTCCCTTCAAAGGTGAACCTTTTGTGACCACTCGTCAGCTCTTCTCTAATGAAGAGATTCTAAAGCTGTTGCAGAAGCAGACAAGGGAAATCCTCGATGTTAAGAAGGTGATAAACTCTTCAGGAGTTTCATTTTCTATGATTACTGATCCCGTATGGAAGACGATGTGTCAGTTCCTTCAGGACCGGTTTATGCCTGCCAAAACGCCATCCCACTATTTGTCCAAAGAGCTTTTCACAGCTTCCAGGATGGTGCTGAAAGGAGTTGCTATTGATTGGAGCACTTACCTCCTCACTAAAATGGATCAGCATTTCGTTAAAGTCACTAGGGATAATGTTACCAATGTTACATACGGATCATATTTGTCTGCCTTCTTGACCTATTCAGGTTTACAGAAGCCTATGCCTCCACCTCCTCCATCAGATTCAGGACCTCCTCCTCCACCTTCAGAAGAGTCAGAACCCATTGACATAGAGGATGATGATTCTCCGCCTCCCCTGGTCATACAGCGCAAACGCTTGAAGAGGGTCGCGGATAAAGCTCCTTCCATACTTCCTTCAGTACCTATCCCTGCTACCTCTGGCAGTGATCTCCCTGAGTATCTCACTTGTAATAACCTGTTCCGAGCACATCGCGAAGGATCATTGGAGATATCAGTTCCCTCCCTGAACAGTCTCGTCTCAGGAGATGCCATTCCTTTCCTCTGCAAGGATATTCAAAGTTCCATTGAGTTGTCAGTGACAGCCTGTGTTCAACAACTGTACGCATCTTTCTATGAAGAACTCATGTAGTCTAAGGACCAGTTGCATAAGGCAACATCTGAGTTAGCTAATGCTAAGGATACCCTAGCAGATTTATTTAAGCAAATGGAACAGCAAACCCAACTGGTTGCCACCCAAAGCGATGAGATTTCTTCTTTGAAGACCCAGTTACTCGAGGCTCACTCCCAGGTTACTAGCCTTTCAGCAGAGAAGGAGAGGATATCCAGAGAAGCGAAGGAATTCCAAGTTATCTTAGATGACAAACTTTCAGCTTTACAGACTGCTATTGACACAGTGGCCAACCAAGCCTCCCAAATTCAGCAGTTGCAAGATCAACTTGCAAAGTCCCGCTCTGTTCCTCCAAGCCCTCCTGTTCCATTGATTCCTTCTCTTTCACAGCAGGACTTGGCTGCTCTTCAGAGACAGGCTACTTTGTGCCCTCTATTCCAAGATAAAGTGGAAAGATTGCAGTCCAGAATGGACTTGTTATGGTCTACCTTTGAGCAATTTCAGGAATATGTCTTACCAGACCATTCTTTCTTTGTCCACTACCACTTACAGAAGTTGGTCTTCTATATGAAGCTTTCCACGATGGATTTACCTTTTCCAGAGGATGGCTGGAGTGGAGCTTGGTCTGCTGAGTTGTTGACAGAGGTCGTCAGAATGGTCTTTGAAGATTCTGTCATGCCAGATACCATGTTGATGTCATACATGTATCTCCGAGGCGATTTGTTAATTCCAGATGAGGTAGATATGGCATGGTATGTGGGGGATGTGGTCTTATAGGCTGTTTTATATGTCAATCATTTGGAGTTGCGCATAGCTGACATGTTCCAGAGTTATTCCTCCAAAGTGGCTGATTGTCATGATAATTCGTGGCATCCCATGATTGATTCGGTGGTCCTCAATCAAAGACAAAACACAGCTCCTACATCTGCCCAGAGTACTAACTAACTGAGGATGGATCTCTTAGCCTATCTTTCCAAACATAATCCATTTGATGCTACCTTCTTTGATGCCTATCATAGACGATCTCTCTTAGGACCTTCTGTTCCTACACTCCTCTATTACCAACAAATGGCTCACCGCTATGCTATATATTTTTCCCTTTGTCAGTCTAATTCCACAATAATTTTACCACTTCTTTTCCAACCTTCATCTTTCCCTCAAATTCCTATTTTCACTTACTGTTCCTTTATTGAGGATAGGGTATTTTCCTGTTCTCCACCCTGTCTTTCTCCCTCCATTAATGTACCCTCCACATTTCCTATTTATCAGTTAACACCGTTCCTTAGTGATTCCCTCAAAATTTCTGCCACTCCTTCTTTAAGCTTTTCTTCCTGTTTAGAATAAACTAGAGTGTCGTGGAAGAAGATGAGCACAAAATCATCAAGATATGGCCTAAAGATATCCTGCATTAACCTGTTGAAGGTGGCAGGCGCATTCGCAATTCCAAATGACATAACTAGGAACTCAAAGTGTCCATATCTTGTATTGAAGGCCGTCTTGGGGATATCTTCTTCCTTGATCCTTATCTGATAGTAACCCGACCTGAGATCAATCTTGGAGAAGATCTTTGCACCCTGAAGACGATCAAGAAGCTCATCTATTCTAGGAATAGGGTACTTGTTCTTGACAGTTGATTGATTCAACCCTCTATAATCAATACATAGTCGCAGCATTCCATCTTTCTTTTTTTGGAACAATATTGGAGCTCCCCATGGTGAACTGCTAGGACAGATGTAGCCCTAATCTAGCAGTTGCTTGAGTTGTTCCTTTAGCTCAATTGCGTCTGGTATGGACATTCTATAAGGTCTCTTTGCAATTGGCACAACTCGTGGTACTAGCTTGATCTCATGGTCCACTTCTCTTTGAGGTAGGAGTTTTGTCAACTCTTCAGGAAATACATCTGTGTATTCATTTAGCCAATAAGGTCCTTCACTAGACTCTTGCTTCTGATCTAACTTGTTGAGCTTAATTAAGTAGACAGGTAGTCCTTTTCTGACTCCCTTTATAATTAAGTAGATCGCCGCCTCAGGAGCCGCCTCCAGCCGCCTGTCGCCGTCGTGCCCCGGACTGCCGCCTATCGCCGTCGTGCGTCGGACCGCTGCCACGTGCTCCAGCCAGTCGCCGCCGCCTCCTTCTGTGCCGCGCCGCGCCCCCTCCCGCCTCTAGTCGACGGCCGAAACCGTCGTCCGCCGCCACTACCACCTCCTCTTGCCACCCCCACCTTCTCTAACCACCTTCTCCACTAACCCTACTAAGGTTAGTCACTAACCTTGGTTAGTTAATCACTAACCTAACTAGGACTAACTAGTTTAACCTAAACCTAACTAGGCTTAACTAGGACTCCACTAACCCGAACCTAGTTGACTAACTTACCCTGACTAACCTAGTTGACTAACCTAGTTGACTAACTTACCCTGACTAACCTAGCTGACTAACCTAACCTGACTTGATTTAGTTAGACTAACATGACTTACCCATACTAACTAGACTTAACTGACTTCTTTCTAACTGACTTATTTGATTAACATGATTTATGTGATTTAATTCATTTCTAAATTAATTTTTCCATTTAAAAAATTCAGAAAAAATTCTAAAAATTCCTTTTGCTTTTTGCCAATTTTTGGGAATTTGTTCGCTAGAAATTACTCACCCTAAAATTTCTGAAAATTCAATATTTCCTCATTTAACCCCAAAATTGCCAATAAATGTAGAAACTTCATTTAAAAATAGTACAAAATTCTAAAAAAATTCTAAAAAAATTTCCCTCACCTCCCTTGCTCATTTTCCATTTATTTAACCATAAATAATCCCAACTTAACACAAAAAAAAATAAAAAATAAAAAATAAAAATCAAAATAAACAACCAACACAAACCAAATCCACACATCCGCTAAGGTGTTCTGTTTGTTGTTTCATCAGCTCTTTACTTTTTCCTTTACTGGATTCACTTCTTTTGGGGGACTCTTCCGTGCGCATTCCTGCGTTACATACACACCCCTTCCAGGTATTTATTTTATGTGCTTTATTTATTTTTATGTTTTCCCTTAATCACAAATTAATTGTTAAAATGAACTATTTATTCACCCACAGTTTCCACGCGCATTCGCGCTCAACACACATACTTTTTAATTAAAATAAACCAGCCGTTCACTTAGCACGCGCTATGTACGCTACAGAGGCACTTTAAATTTTAATTAAAAAGAACCAGCCATCACATGAGCACGCGCTGGCAAAAAAGCGCTCCACATCACCTTAATTTGTAATCAATGAATTGCATTTAGAGACCCAGTCGGGAATCGAAGTCCGGGAATCGAATAACTGCACCAGCTTCACCTAATAATTGGTAATTTAATTTATAATAAGGAACCGCCGTTTTCTTGCTAAGGTTTATCACCTAATAAAAATTCACCGATTTTTAATAATTTATTAAAATGAACACTTCATTAAATTAATTCCCCCCTCACTGCACTTAATTCCTTTTTTTTAATGCACCGTTTCGAGAGATGGGTATGCGCAGTCATTAGAGTTATTTTCCATGGTCCAGTCTTGGTTTATCACAGATATAGTCTTGATATGTGTCGGATGTGGTCTTATTTTGGTTTCCTGTCTTAGTTACGGTTACGGGTACGGTTTGCAGTTTTTTTTTTCTTTTGTTGCCTGATACGGGGTTCAGGGTGTTTGTCTGATGCATCGCATGAAGCTTTCGGTCGCATTTGTCTCAAGGTCATGTCGAATTTTTTCTAGGCTGTGAATTGCTTGGGGTTAGTTGATCGAGTCACGTTTTATTGGTAATTCTCTTATCCTTGGTTTTTGTCTGTTGCTTTGCAGGCATTCTCCTTGATTGTCTGTGTTTGTGGTATGTGTGTAACCATCTGAATGGCACCTTCTCATGCTCCTCTCCCTATCCAGTACGTCCCACTAGTTAGTAGGGATTACTCTTCCCTACTTACTTTTGAGCCTCTCACGAAGGCGGGACTTGCTGCTTTTGTGGCTACTCCTTTACCCCTGCTTCCAGAGGATCCGTCGTTATGTGATGAGTTCCTGGCCTCTTACAGTAAGAAGACAGGCGTAGTCTAGGGCATGTCTATGACTTTGACATCTCGAGGCTTAGGGAAGGCTCTGTCTCTTCCCTTCAAAGGTGAACCTTTTGTGACCACTCGTCAACTCTTCTCTAATGAAGAGATTCTAAAGCTGTTGCAGAAGCAGACAAGGGAAATCCTCGATGTTAAGAAGGTGATAAACGCTTCAGGAGTTTCCTTTTCTATGATTACTGATCCCGTATGGAAGACGATGTGTCAGTTCCTTCAGGACCGGTTTATGCCTGCCAAAACGCCATCCCACTATTTGTCCAAAGAGCTTTTCACAGCTTCGAGGATGGTGCTGAAAGGAGTTGCTATTGATTGGAGCACTTACCTCCTCACTAAAATGGATCAGCATTTCGTTAAAGTCACCAGGGGTAATGTTACCAATGTTACATACGGATCATATTTGTCTGCCTTCTTGACCTATTCAGGTTTACAGAAGCTTGTGCCTCCACCTCCTCCATCAGATTCAGTACCTCCTCCTCCACCTTCAGAAGAGTCAGAACCCATTGACATAGAGGATGATGATTCTCCGCCTCCCCTAATCATACAGCGCAAACGCTTGAAGAGGGTCGTGGATAAAGCTCCTTCCATACTTCCTTCAGTACCTATCCCTGCTACCTCTGGCAGTGATCTCCCTGAGTATCTCACTTGTAATAACCTGTTCTGAGCACATCGCGAAGGATCATTGGAGATATCAGTTCCCTCCCTGAACAGTCTCGTCTCAGGAGATGCCATTCCTTTCCTCTGCAAGGATATTCAAAGTTCCATTGAGTTGTCAGTGACAGCCTGTGTTCAACAGCTGTACGCATCTTTCTATGAAGAACTCATGTAGTCTAAGGACCAGTTGCATAAGGCAACATCTGAGTTAGCTTCTGCTAAGGATACCCTAGCAGATTTATTTAAGCAAATGGAACAGCAAACCCAATTGTTTGCCACCCAAAGCGATGAGATTTCTTCTTTGAAGACCCAGTTACTCGAGGCTCACTCCCAGGTTACTAGCCTTTCAGCAGAGAAGGAGAGGATGTCCAGAGAAGCGAAGGAATTCCAAGTTATCTTAGATGACAAACTTTCAGCTTTACAGACTGCTACTGACACAGTGGCCAACCAAGCCTCCCAAATTCAGCAGTTGCAAGATCAACTTGCAAAGTCCCGCTCTGTTCCTCCAAGCCCTCCTGTTCCATTGATTCCTTCTCTTTCACAGCAGGACTTGGCTGCTCTTCAGAGACAGGCTACTTTGTGCCCTCTATTCCAAGATAAAGTGGAAAGATTGCAGTCCAGAATGGACTTGTTATGGTCTACCTTTGAGCAATTTCAGGAATATGTCTTACCAGACCATTCTTTCTTTGTCCACTACCACTTACAGAAGTTGGTCTTCTATATGAAGCTTTCCACGATGGATTTACCTTTTCCACAGGATGGCTGGAGTGGAGCTTGGTCTGCTGAGTTGTTGACAGAGGTCGTCAGAATGGTCTTTGAAGATTCTGTCACGCCAGATACCATGTTGATGTCATACATGTATCTCCGAGGCGATTTGTTAATTCCAGATGAGGTAGATATGGCATGGTATGTGGGGGATGTGGTCTTACAGGCTGTTTTATATGTCAATCATTTGGAGTTGCGCATAGCTGACATGTTCCAGAGTTATTCCTCCAAAGTGGCTGATTGTCATGATAATTCGTGGCATCCCATGATTGATTCGGTGGTCCTCAATCAAAGACAAAACACAGCTCCTACCTCTGCCCAGAGTACTAACCAACTGAGGATGGATCTCTTAGCCTATCTTTCCAAACATAATCCATTTGATGCTACCTTCTTTGATGCCTATCATAGACGATCTCTCTTAGGACCTTCTGTTCCTACACTCCTCTATTACCAACAAATGGCTCACCGCTATGCTATATATTTTTCCCTTTGTCAGTCTAATTCCACAATAATTTTACCACTTCTTTTCCAACCTTCATCTTTCCCTCAAATTCCTATTTTCACTTACTGTTCCTTTATTGAGGATAGGGTATTTTCCTGTTCTCCACCATGTCTTTCTTCCTCCATTAATGTACCCTCCACATTTCCTATTTATCAGTTAACACCGTTCCTTAGTGATTCCCTCAAAATTTCTGCCACTCCTTCTTTAAGCTTTTCTTCCTGTTTAGAATAAACTAGAGTGTCGTGGAAGAAGATGAGCACAAAATCATCAAGATATGGCCTAAAGATATCCTGCATTAACCTGTTGAAGGTGGCAGGCGCATTCCCAATTCCAAATGACATAACTAGGAACTCAAAGTGTCTATATCTTGTATTGAAGGCCGTCTTGGGGATATCTTCTTCCTTGATCCTTATCTGATAGTAACCCGACCTAAGATCAATCTTGGAGAAGATCTTTGCACCCTGAAGACGATCAAGAAGCTCATCTATTCTAGGAATAGGGTACTTGTTCTTGACAGTTGATTGATTCAACCCTCTATAATCAATACATAGTCGCAGCATTCCATCTTTCTTTTTTTGGAACAATATTGGAGCTCCCCATGGTGAACTGCTAGGACAGATGTAGCCCTAATCTAGCAGTTGCTTGAGTTGTTCCTTCAGCTCAATTGCGTCTGGTATGGACATTCTATAAGGTCTCTTTGCAATTGGCACAACTCGTGGTACTAGCTTGATCTCATGGTCCACTTCTCTTTGAGGTAGGAGTTTTGTCAACTCTTCAAGAAATACATCTGCGTATTCATTTAGCCAATAAGGTCCTTCACTAGACTCTTGCTTCTGATCTAACTTGTTGAGCTTAATTAAGTACACAGGTAGTCCTTTTCTGACTCCCTTTATAATTAAGTAGATCGCCGCCTCAGGAGCCGCCTCCAGCCGCCTGTCGCCGTCGTGCCCCGGACTGCCGCCTGTCGTCGTCGTGCCCCGGACCGCTGCCACGTGCTCCAGCCAGTCGCCGCCGCCTCCTTCTGTGCCGCGCCGCGCCCCCTCCCGCCTCCAGTCGACGGCCGAAACCGTCGTCCGCCGCCACCACCACCTCCTCTTGCCACCCCCACCTTCTCTAACCACCTTCTCCACTAACCCTACTAAGGTTAGTCACTAACCTTGGTTAGTTAATCACTAACCTAACTAGGACTAACTAGTTTAACCTAAACCTAACTAGGCTTAACTAGGACTCCACTAACCCTAACCTAGTTGACTAACTTACCCTGACTAACCTAGTTGACTAACCTAGTTGACTAACTTACCCTGACTAACCTAACCTGACTTGATTTAGTTAGACTAACATGACTTACCCATACTAACTAGACTTAACTGACTTCTTTCTAACTGACTTATTTGATTAACATGATTTATGTGATTTAATTCATTTCTAAATTAATTTTTCCATTAAAAAATTCAAAAAAAATTCTAAAACTTCTTTTTGCTTTTTGCCAATTTTTGGGAATTTGTTCGCTAGAAATTACTCACCCTAAAATTTTTGAAAATTCAATATTTCCTCATTTAACCCCCAAATTGCCAATAAATGTAGAAACTTCATTTAAAAATAGTACAAAATTCTAAAAAAATTCTAAAAAAATTCCCCTCACCTCCCTTGCTCATTTTCCATTTATTCAACCATAAATAATCCCAACTTAACACAAAAAAAATAAAAAATAAAAAATAAAAAATAAAAATCAAAATAAACAACCAACACAAACCAAATCCACACATCCGCTAAGGTGTTCTGTTTGTTGTTTCATCAGCTCTTTACTTTTTCCTTTACTGGATTCACTTCTTTTGGGGGACTCTTCCGTGCGCATTCCTGCGTTACATACACACCCCTTCCAGGTATTTATTTTATGTGCTTTATTTATTTTTATTTTTTCCCTTAATCACAAATTAATTGTTAAAATGAACTATTTATTCACCCACAGTTTCCACGCGCATTCGCGCTCAACACACATACTTTTTAATTAAAATAAACCAGCCGTTCACTTAGCACGCGCTACGTGCGCTAGAGAGGCACTTTAAATTTTAATTAAAAAGGACCAACCGTCACATGAGCACGCGCTGGCAAAAAAGCGCTCCACATCACCTTAATTTGTAATCAATGAATTGCATTTAGAGACCCAGTCGGGAATCGAAGTCCAGGAATCGAATAACTGCACCAGCTTCACCTAATAATTGGTAATTTAATTTATAATAAGGAACCGCCGTTTTCTTGCTAAGGTTTATCACCTAATAAAAATTCACCGATTTTTAATAATTTATTAAAATGAACACTTCATTAAATTAATTCCCCCCTCACTGCACTTAATTCCTTTTTTTTAATGCACCGTTTCGAGAGATGGGTATGCGCAGTCATTAGAGTTATTTTCCATGGTCCAGTCTTGGTTTATCACAGATATAGTCTTGATATGTGTCGGATGTGGTCTTATTTTGGTTTCCTGTCTTAGTTACGGTTACGGGTACGGTTTGCAGTTTTTTTTTTCTTTTGTTGCCTGATACGGGGTTCAGGGTGTTTGTCTGATGCATCGCATGAAGCTTTCGGTCGCATTTGTCTCAAGGTCATGTCGAATTTTTTCTAGGCTGTGAATTGCTTGGGGTTAGTTGATCGAGTCACGTTTTATTGGTAATTCTCTTATCCTTGGTTTTTGTCTGTTGCTTTGCAGGCATTCTCCTTGATTGTCTGTGTTTGTGGTATGTGTGTAACCATCTGAATGGCACCTTCTCATGCTCCTCCCCCTATTCAGTACGTCCCACTAGTTAGTAGGGATTACTCTTCCCTACTTACTTTTGAGCCTCTCACGAAGGCGGGACTTGCTGCTTTTGTGGCTACTCCTTTTCCCCTGCTTCCAGAGGATCCGTCGTTATGTGATGAGTTCCTGGCCTCTTACAACAAGAAGACAGGCGTAGTCCAGGGCATGTCTATGACTTTGACATCTCGAGGCTTAGGGAAGGCTCTGTCTCTTCCCTTCAAAGGTGAACCTTTTGTGACCACTCGTCAGCTCTTCTCTAATGAAGAGATTCTAAAGCTGTTGCAGAAGCAGACAAGGGAAATCCTCGATGTTAAGAAGGTGATAAACTCTTCAGGAGTTTCCTTTTCTATGATTACTGATCCCGTATGGAAGACGATGTGTCAGTTCCTTCAGGACCGGTTTATGCCTGCCAAAACGCCATCCCACTATTTGTCCAAAGAGCTTTTCACAGCTTCGAGGATGGTGCTGAAAGGAGTTGCTATTGATTGGAGCACTTACCTCCTCACTAAAATGGATCAGCATTTCGTTAAAGTCACCAGGGGTAATGTTACCAATGTTACATACGGATCATATTTGTCTGCCTTCTTGACCTATTCAGGTTTACAGAAGCCTGTGCCTCCACCTCCTCCATCAGATTCAGTACCTCCTCCTCCACCTTCAGAAGAGTCAGAACCCATTGACATAGAGGATGATGATTCTCCGCCTCCCCTGGTCATACAGCACAAACGCTTGAAGAGGGTCGCGGATAAAGCTCCTTCCATACTTCCTTCAGTACCTATCCCTGCTACCTCTGGCAGTGATCTCCCTCAGTATCTCACTTGTAATAACCTGTTCCGAGCACATCGCGAAGGATCATTGGAGATATCAGTTCCCTCCCTGAACAGTCTCGTCTCAGGAGATGCCATTCCTTTCCTCTGCAAGGATATTCAAAGTTCCATTGAGTTGTCAGTGACAGCCTGTGTTCAACAGCTGTACGCATCTTTCTATGAAGAACTCATGTAGTCTAAGGACCAGTTGCATAAGGCAACATCTGAGTTAGCTTCTGCTAAGGATACCCTACCATATTTATTTAAGCAAATGGAATAGCAAACCCAACTGGTTGCCACCCAAAGCGATGAGATTTCTTCTTTGAAGACCCAGTTACTCGAGGCTCACTCCCAGGTTACTAGCCTTTCAGCAGAGAAGGAGAGGATGTCCAGAGAAGCGAAGGAATTCCAAGTTATCTTAGATGACAAACTTTCAGCTTTACAGACTGCTACTGACACAGTGGCCAACCAAGCCTCCCAAATTCAGCAGTTGCAAGATCAACTTGCAAAGTCCCGCTCTGTTCCTCCAAGCCCTCCTGTTCCATTGATTCCTTCTCTTTCACAGCAGGACTTGGCTGCTCTTCAGAGACAGGCTACTTTGTGCCCTCTATTCCAAGATAAAGTGGAAAGATTGCAGTCCAGAATGGACTTGTTATGGTCTACCTTTGAGCAATTTCAGGAATATGTCTTACCAGACCATTCTTTCTTTGTCCACTATCACTTACAGAAGTTGGTCTTCTATATGAAGCTTTCCACGATGGATTTACCTTTTCCACAGGATGGCTGGAGTGGAGCTTGGTCTGCTGAGTTGTTGACAGAGGTCGTCAGAATGGTCTTTGAAGATTCTGTCACGCCAGATACCATGTTGATGTCATACATGTATCTCCGAGGCGATTTGTTAATTCCAGATGAGGTAGATATGGCATGGTATGTGGGGGATGTGGTCTTATAGGCTGTTTTATATGTCAATCATTTGGAGTTGCGCATAGCTGACATGTTCCAGAGTTATTCCTCCAAAGTGGCTGATTGTCATGATAATTCGTGGCATCCCATGATTGATTCGGTGGTCCTCAATCAAAGACAAAACACAGCTCCTACCTCTGCCCAGAGTACTAACCAACTGAGGATGGATCTCTTAGCCTATCTTTCCAAACATAATCCATTTGATGCTACCTTCTTTGATGCCTATCATAGACGATCTCTCTTAGGACCTTCTGTTCCTACACTCCTCTATTACCAACAAATGGCTCACCGCTATGCTATATATTTTTCCCTTTGTCAGTCTAATTCCACAATAATTTTACCACTTCTTTTCCAACCTTCATCTTTCCCTCAAATTCCTATTTTCACTTATTGTTCCTTTATTGAGGATAGGGTATTTTCCCGTTCTCCACCCTGTCTTTCTCCCTCCATTAATGTACCCTCCACATTTCCTATTTATCAGTTAACACCGTTCCTTAGTGATTCCCTCAAAATTTCTGCCACTCATTCTTTAAGCTTTTCTTCCTTTTATGATTTTTCTTATCCTTCCCTTATTCCACTACCCTCTCCTAACACTTCCATATCTCAACCACCTCAGTTGGTTAGTGACTGTGACGGGTTTGATAATCAGATTTCCAGAAGAAGGGGATGGAGTTCGGATGATTGCCTTACAGGACCGCAGATTAATTGGCTAGTAATTCCAGGAGAATGGACAGCTTCCAGTCAAGCTTATCAGAATTATGTTCATTTTGCTCAGCAGTATTCCCAGTCTGCCGATCCCTCAGTGAGATTAACTGCTCACTTTGCTTGGTACCTGGCGTATATGCATAGGCACTCTCATAATGATTCCAAGCCTATTCCAAAGTTGTGCATGAATGTCAATGTAAGCATTGATTCCCAGCAGCTGGACATATTGTATTTTCATGCCCTCTGTTTGCCTAGCAGATACCTGGTCCTGTTGGAAAGGATGTGCTGTCTCCAATTTTTTCAAAATCCTCCTAAAAACTTTGTAGATGAATCCTTATCTATGGATCGTTTCCGACAACATCAATCTTTTAAGAGGGATCATCTTCATTGATACCTTTCCAATGTATGGTGGAAGCTTTTAATGCAAAACTCTCTTTTTGAAGGAGTCATTCAGATGGTTGTGTTGTGTATTAGTGTTTGTGTTGTGAGTTTATTAATGTCAAACGAACGTGGTGGTTTCTTATGGAATTTCGTGTACGAGCTACATTTTGGAGACTTGTGGTGTTGGGGTCGTGGTTGGAGAATTGAAGCAGATGCAGCTGAAGAAGAAGCAAACTTTTATATCCTTTACAAATTTGTAGTGATTTTTAGTTTGATAAGAAGTGTTACTGTAAAACGGGTTTTCCTTTCTTTGTATTTTTCTATCAGCAACAGGTTATAAGTTGGGGTCGTAGTGGATGGATTCTTTTTTAGAAGATATGGAAGATCAAAGTTGAGCTTTTCCCTGAACTTGTATTCCCTTTTTCCTGGGTTGCGAGGACGCTTCCTTATTAAGTGTGGGGATATGTTGAGTGTTGAAATGACTTGTTTTTTGGCTGATTTTTGTTGTTTTTAAGAGCTGAATGGTTGATTTTATGAGATGATTGATTGATTTGGAAGTGGTTTGAGAATGTTTTGGATGATATTGATTGTGTTTTGGAAGATCATGATGCTTGTTGGTGGTTCTGTGATGTTCTGATAGGTTCTGATTGGTTCTGTATACCTTCTATTTTGGTCTGTTTTGTTCTGATTGCCTTCTGTAAGGAGGGATGAAGTATTGATTGATGAAGATTGAGATATTGAGAAAGTTTATTGAATAGTTTGTGAGAGTTTGGAATGGTTTGAGAATGAGTTATGTAGTTTTGATGACCTTCTGTAACCTTCTGTAGGTCTTCTGTTCTGCTTCTGTTCTGTTCTGTACTGTAGCTGTTCTGGTACTGTTCTGTAGACTGTTCTGTATGCTTCTGTAAGTGTTCTGTGGAATGTATGTGTGACTTTGGGAAAGTTTTCTAGCCTTGGAAAGAGGTGAATACAAGTGCAAAAGAGTTGAAAGAAGTGGAAGAAGTAGCTGCCAAAGACTCAAGTGAAGACTAGAGTGAAGTGACAGTAGTGAGCTATGAAAGGACACTGTAGTGGCTCTGGTGACCCTTCATATCAGACATGCCTCTTGGGAGGGGTATCCACGACCTAAGAAGGATTATTGAGAGGGATTTTGAGAGATTGTAGTGAGGATATGATGTGTTATTGATGGAGAGAGAGAGAGAGAGAGAGTCAGAGATAGCCAATTCTATTGAAACAGAGTGATTGTATATGAGAGATTGAGAGAGAAGACTATGAAGATATTGAAGATGAATACTATGTGATGTATTTCCATTCAAAGATGGTGTATTCCTTTGCTTTCTTTGTTCTATTGATGGATTTTGTGAAGATGTTGAAGAATATGGTTGATTCTATCAAAACCGTGGGAGGTCTACATGATGCTGTATGAAGATTTGTTGTGCCTGGTGTTCTTTTCTTCATTATGATCATATGAAACATGATAAACAAGCTTGTTGATGTTATAAGATAGATTTTCTTGCAAGAGAATTCCCTTTTCCTTGGTGTTCCTCTCGGGGCTCCACCCAACAACTTCCATCATAGCAACGTCTTTTCTGCAACACGGTCTTCCACGTCTTCTTTAGCTACGACTTCCGCTCTATCTTCTGAAGAGCCACCACTTCAACATCTTCATCGTGGCCCTGTCGTCTCCTGTCACAGCTCCTTCTTCGTTGTTGCGGCCACATCTACTACTTCATCCCGCAGGAGCGTCTGCGTTGCTTTCTTCGGCTTTTCCTTTCCAGCTTTTTCCCTCTCGTCCTTGTCGCTTCGTCATGACTAATGCTTCCTCCTCCACTTCATCAACTTTTTTTTTTTGCCTTTCCTTCCACTTCTTCTCCGTTTCGTATATGCCTCTCTTCCAAAATCTCAACGTCTTTTTTTCTTCCTCCTTTCGGACCAGAAAAGCAGCTTTTTCCACTCCTTTCGTTCATTGCTTTTTCTTCCCAGTCGGACAGCTCTATTTTTACTGCACGGTGGCCAAATTTTCTCCATGTCATCCCAGTTGGTAACAATACCATGCTCAATGGGATATTTTAAAGTCAATATTCCTTGTTTAGATTGAGCTTCATCACTAACATAAGCATCCCATACCAACCATAACACCAGTGTGCCATGGTCGGCCTACAATACTTGGAAATATAGCTTGAGGAGCATCATCTACTTTATTGGCTTTGCATAGTCTAAGAGTAACCATACCCTCAGTGAGACTATCTGGAAGCATTTCTACTTTCTGCATTCTATTATACATTTCCAATGCATCATCAAATCTTTGTGCCTTGATGAGAAAGTCTATAACATGATTGTACGTGAAGCTAGCAGGCTCACATTCTAGATCACTCATGCGATCAAACAGTCGCAAAGCCTCCTGAATGTGTTCTTGTTGGGTATATCCTCCAATCAAAGAGCTCCATGTCACAACATCTCAATTGGATAGTGTATCAAAAATAACATGTGCATTTGGTAGGTTTCTATACTTGGCATACATGCCAACTAGAGCATTACAAATAAGTTTCTCTTGCTCCAATCCCTTTTCCACTATATTGCCCACGCAAAACAAATGCAAACACAACGACTAAGTATGTACAAAGTAACAAATCCCACACACACAACTTTTGGGTGGATTTCACACCTCGAATGCGCAGCAATACGACAGCGGCGAGTTAGAAGAGTTCATGGGCATGCGATGGATGGAGTGCCTGAGCCAAAAATCCACCACTTGGAAGCCACTACCCAATCTATACTATCAATACTAGAGGAGACTGGTAGCCTTTGAGACTTTCCTATAATCTTGGAGCGTGAGATGGAGGGCAATGATCAATGCATTGATGCCCATGGATACCGAGACATGCAATCCGCTTAGAGAGGAAGCATCCATACCATTATATGATGGATACCAAGTATCTCACCTAAAGATGCTACTTGCACTCCTAAGTGTGCAAGCAAAATATGGATGGATCAATGCGACTGTGTTCGAGTTGTTTAGGTACCTTCTACATACGGTTCATTGATTTGTTTTCAGCACCATTATAAAAAACAATTGTGCTTTTTCAATGTGTTTTATGATTTCTTTTCGAATTGTTAAAGTATCATATATTATCACTTGAAAATACCATGCTTGAGTCTCATGATGATGCATGACATGTTTTACGAAAGCTTGGCATGGACTACAATAACATTCATGCATATGTCAACGATTTCGTGCTCTTTCGAGGAGAGTACAAGACTATGGAGACATATCCAAAGTGTGGTGCTCATAGGTATCGACACGACTTGCAAGGGCAAACAGTCCCTCAAAAAGTTCTTAAACGCTTTCTACTTATCCCATGTATACTTCATATGTTTCGTACGTTGGGCATGGCAAGCTTGACAACATGGTATGGACAGAGTAGATCCACAGATGGAGTCCAACAAATTTCAGCGGGTTTATGTGCATGGAGCCACATTCACTCTACCTTTCTAGGCTTTGCACGAGAGCTAAGGAATCTTCGGATCAGTCTGGCTATAGATGGCATGAACCCATTTGGTCTCCACTCAACATCTTACAGTGTGTGGCATGTAGTCCTTGTTAACTGCAACATCCCACCATGGCTTTCTACGAAGAAAGGACACCTAATGCTTAGCTTGCTCGTTCTAGGCCGCTACAAAGTCAACAATATGGATGTCTATCTCCATCCATTAGTCAATGAGCTTAAGATTTTGTGGGAAGAGGGGGTCGCTATTGAAGATATAAGCAAGCGTAATGGTCAATGGTCCGCCAATATACGAGTCATTCTCATGTGGACCATGCATGACTTTCTGGGATTCGAGCAGTATTTAGGTAAGTAGGCTTCCATTCTCGTTGATCATATCTATCATAGCTCATTCAAGTTTGTGTTTACTAAATAGAGGTGTTGGGAGAGGTCTAGTTACCTCAAGTTATTATGAATATTCGTTGTGTAGGCCACAATTAGACTCCTGAAGGTCACGAACTATGAAGAAGATGGTATATCAAGGACACATTTCTTTCTTGCAAGAGGGTCATGCACTGAGGGAAGGTTTTCTTGGATGAACTCCAGCACGAATGAACGCCCAAAGCTAGTATAAGTTGAAAATGGTCCACACGGAGTCGCATCCAAACATAATGTGTCGGTTCTCGGTTTTCTATGAGTTGCTATATTGGACCCACTTATAAAGCAACCACTTATTGGATCCAATGCATATTTTCAAGAATATAGATAGCTTACTATGGGACCACATCACAGGAAAGAGAGACACTGTAGGGGCACAAATAGATTTGAAGGAGGTAGGCAAGAGGGAGGAGCTTTGACCACAGTCCACAATCGAGTGCTGAGGGTCACTTACAACTACCTCGCGCTCCTTGGGTTTTGTCTACTAAAGAAGAGCACATTGTGAAGCAAATCATCAAGTCTACCGACAAGTATGATACATTCTCTCATATCCGCGTTTTTTAAAGACGACCAATTATCAGGGCCAAAATCCCATGATTGGCATAAGATGTATCAGGTTTGTACTACGAATGGATTGTAAGTAGCCTACGTATTTTTCTATTTAAAGTGTGGTTATTTTTTATAATGCTTATTCATTTGTGGTAGTTTGTATTGCCGATCATGATTGTAGGATGCCTTACTCCAAAAATACACGGGGCAATTTACATGTTATCAAATTTAGTGCAATAGATTTCATAGAAGGAGATTAAGACATCCTCTATTGAATCCGCAAGGCGGGGAGCAGTGGAGACGGTCTGTCTCTTTGGGCAGTACCTACCCACCAGCATGCTCATGATACAAACCCACCTCCTAGTACATCTTGTAGACGAAGTGGAGATTGCAAGACATGTCCATACACGATGGATGTTCTTCTTGGAGCACTTCATGAAAACCTTGAAAGGCTTTGTGCGACAACAAGCTCGGCCAAAAGGTAGCATGGCTGAAGGTTGGTTGGTATTTGAGGCGTTAGTGAATATTTCATAGTGGCTACCAATGATGGATTCAAACAACAGTACGCTATGGTCATTGAAGAATGATGATAGACTGACTGGAGATGTGGTGGTTGAAAATGGGTTAGAAAAAAGGATGGATACTACAATGGAAGAGAAAGTAAATCGTTTTCGTATGTTGCACAATGCCTCCATGGAGATGTGGCTCGCTACGTATAAGCAAGCCAGGAAAGATCGGGGAATAAGTGCGATCTTAATTTTGACGTAGTATGTGCCATCGACGGATTCAATATTCGGAAGGCATGGAGAAGATGCCACGGTTTATGTCTATGCAATGGTTACATGGAGCTTTGATCGCAGCCTCTTGCGAAGGGATTGAGGTCTCTAATAAGGAGTGGGAATTCTCGAGGGGATGTAGTCCAAAGGTGATCACATGTTTTATAAGCTATCGTATCTAGATTTTATATGTGACAACTCATTAATGGTTTAAATGCATAGTACAAAATATACAATGCAGCATGGTCATGCAGACGATATTTTTGCGTGAAGCATATTGATAAAATGTGCTCGACAACGGATTCTGGTGTCATGGCAAAGTTCGAGCAAGAGAGCCAATGGCGAGCCATGGGTCCAAACACTATTATAGATTAGGTTGAGTATTTTGGGAACTTGCAAAGTATTATCACAGTGGATTACTGTAGCTTCTCCATGATCCTGTTCGATGTGTAGTGGTTCAAAGTGGCACTGGAAGGAGCGGGGGCAACTGTTCCATGAGGTCCATCTGGATTTTTCAAAATAGATTTTGAAAAAAGATGGACAGATTTACATGACACATTTGTATTGCTAGTCCATTGTGAACGTCGTGTGCATAAATTCTCTTTTTTTAAAAATTTTATTACGACATGGTACATGTTACAAAAGTTAAATCTCTCATGTATGTGATTTTGAACATGTAATTTTCTATCTAAATCCCCGACAACCTCGATGATGGTATGTTGTACCTTCAGTTCCCCAATGTGTGAGAGTATATGATAAAAGCAATGTTCCAAGCGTAGATGAGGACATTATGTAGATCGAGAGGTCGGTATTGCAAGGGGTGGAGGTCGCCCGAAGCTTGGAGCATGTGGAGGAGACAAAATCAGGTAAACGATGATGGAAAGACAAGAGACCAAGCATTCTTTGAGAACAAGGTGGACTTATCATTTTGTGGTAACCTTTCTATCGACCTTCGAGTGTATGTGGAGTTGTGTTACGAGATTGACATGGGACCATAGGCTACATCATACTTGTAGCATCCACCTACTCAATTCGTTGATGAATCGCTTATAACGGTACTCTAGAATTTACATTCTAAGTAATATCATTTTTTTTCGAGTGATATTACTGTGCTTTTCTTGAATTTTTATATTGATTATGTTAACATCAATTTTTGTTTGTGCAGGTGACATTTGTGGATATTTGGACAGCACGATGAGTTGAGGGATGAGCGAGAGGAGCTATAGGATATCTTCACACGTATGTCTCCAGATTGGATGGCTCGATTCAGAGATATAGTGGACTAGGAGCTGTCTCAGATACCATCAGGCCATTTCGTTACATCTACTTCAGCACACTCTAATGCTTTGGTTTTCAATAGACGAGGTTGATGCTCCAGACTTCGGCTAGACAGAGAGAGTGGTTCTCGGGGATGGTGCAGAGATGTGGATATGGTGAGCCCACGGTCGGCTCAAGATACAAGTGCTACTCCTCGCTCTCGTGCAGATTTGAGAGAGAGTGGCTCAAGTGGTTATTGTGGAGGTACCGACGCAGTGTCTCTGCCTTGTCATTCTATTGAAGTTGCATCACTTGTAGGATTTGTCACACCTCTGGGGATGTCTACTCCAGTTACTCTAGCTTTTTCTTAGCCATCCGCAAGTCGCATCCCTACAGGTGCTACTCCGAGAGATACATCCTGGTAGGTACACTAAATGCACACAAGTCTCCTAGATATACCCAGGAGTGCGGTCCCAGGTGGTAGAGGACACATCTTAGACATACCCTAGAGAGATATGGATACCTTGTAGATGATAGGACAAGTGTCATCATCATGAATAATGAGGGGAGGAGGGTGATGGCTCCTATGAGAGAGTTGTGCCAACAAGTTTTCTGGTACAACATCTTGGATCATTGGAAGAATATACCGAAAGGGAGCCAGGACTATATAGTAGAATCCTTGCATAAGGAGTTTTCAGTACCCACCGTAGTAGCAAATAGGTTTTCCACAGATTGGATGATGGAGTGCATGCGTGCATACATGTCACATACACGATCGGACGCATGCAAGGCACTTAAGAGTGGGGAGTCAAAGCCGAGTGCCTAGATATAGATGACTAGCGCCGACTCAGGGAGGAGACTAGAGATTCTCCAAGACGTTTGAGACAACAACACAAGACAGTAAAGGCATGACTAGAGGTAGGAGTGGTCCATCATCTTGGGAGTGGTGACCACATGACTTATTTGGAGGACTTTGTAAGTTTTTTCTTTGTTCTTCTCACTTATTACTTTGCAATATCTCTTATACTGACAATTGTGATTCTTACAATTGTATTTTGTTTTCTTTGTAGCACTCCATTACAAACTGCGATCCCACCAACCTAGAGACTTGATATGCAGAGAGATATGGTCTCACTACATTGATCGATAGATTGTATACACGCGACATCCCAATAAGTTACTCATCTTTTTGGTCTGTAGTTAACTAATCTTAATTAAGATATATTATTGTATGGTGAACTTATGTGAAGTTGTTTCGTTTTTTGCAGAGTCCGTTCGATACCTCTTTGCGACGGGACGAGCTTTCACATGGCAGGGATCTATAGCTCGTGCTTGGATCCGTGGAGTGTATATCCTCTTCTTTTTTGGTTGTGTGATTTATGTAGCCATTTTCTATGCACTATGTTATTATCATCCTTTGTATCTTGCCATGATTTCTTGAGCGTTTTCATTTAGTGATCTTGTATTTATTTTATGTATCAGTCTTGTAGATTCAAGGACACTTTGCTTTCATTTTGACAACCATTGTACACTTTACTATAACCCATTTGTATGGCCAAAATACAGTACATAGTGCTACATGTAGTAGGATAACCACAATTTTTTTTCCTTTGTAACCGTTGCTATTAATGTTGCAAATTTACTACAGGTGTTGTTCTTTGCATCGCAGTTTGCGTTGGAAAGCGTCGCTATTGACATCTCTATTTGCATCATTATTTGCGTCGCATCTGGCGTTGTTATTTGTATCATTATTGGCATCGCAAATGCGATGCAAATAACGATGCCAATAGCGATACCGATAGCGATGGTTGTATGGCGTCGTTAATACCGACGTGTTTAGCGACGACAGGGGCAATTTTTTATTGAACATTTTCATCGCTTTGAGCATCGGTATAAGGCCTTTATCTTGTAGTGTAATGAATTTATTATATCTATATATATATATTACAAATAATATTATAATTTAATGTTCATTTGGATCATATATTTCTTTTTGAAAATTAGTTATTTGTAGGTGTATTGTACTATATAAATTTTCATCTGGCTTTTCTTATGATAAGATTTATGACATCGGTGAATTATAAGATTAACGTTATTGGTACATGTATATGAATAGGGTAAGCTTTTTAAAAAATTGACCTCTCTTGCATAGTTTTGTACTCCTCGGTGTATTCTAAATATCTTCTTTATCCATTGACTACTTTCTACGCCTCTATAAAATGATAGTAAATATGCTTCTTTGATACATTATAATTGAGAGAGAGAGAGAGAGAGAGAGAGAGAGAGAGAGAGAGAGAGAGAGAGAGAGAGAGAGAGAGAGAGAGAGAGAGAGAGAGAGAGAGAGGTTATCATTTTAGGAAGATGTCCCTAATGGCATATCCCACACATTTAAGTCTTGAAACTATTCCACTACCATTCTACCTTGATAAAGGGGATAAAACAATTAGTGCACCCACAAAGAGAGAGAGAGAGAGAGCTGTAAAAAATTACACAGCGCAGCGAATAGAATATGAGAAAGAGATAGAGAGTACACAATAGATAAGATGATAATAACAAAATTTCTTTATCTCCAAACAACTAATACAAAGATGGCTCTGTCCACCTGTGCACTTCCACTGTGAAGCTTAGATGGCGATCTAGACAAAATATAGGTGAAGAGCTTAAGGCTAGTTGGAACAACTTTGACTAGGTGAAAGATAGATAATAGATGGCTGTGAAGGGGTTTAGCTTTT
This sequence comes from Lygodium microphyllum, assembly GCF_053477565.2. Classification (NCBI taxonomy): domain Eukaryota; kingdom Viridiplantae; phylum Streptophyta; class Polypodiopsida; order Schizaeales; family Lygodiaceae; genus Lygodium; species Lygodium microphyllum. Next base: position 137,685,535 of record NC_141157.1, read on the forward strand.
ATAGCTTGTGAAGGGGGTCATGATGGATGACTCTCCATATGCACCTATGTCTGTTGACCTTTTATGTGCCCATGTGTCTGTTGACCTTCCATATGCACATGTGTTTGTTGACCTTCCATATGCACATGTGTCTGTTGACCTTCCATGTGCCCATGTGTCTATTGACCTTCCATGTGCACCTCCACTAGTTGGCCATGGAATATTCTAGAATATTTTCTTTACCATTGGGTAGGGCCCTTGATAACGCTCTTACCCCGCAACTCGATGCAATGTGCCTCGAGTTTCTACCATCTTAGCTACTCTGTCTAACCCAAAGATTAGATCCACAACGGTCACCTTTTTGCCATCTGGTCACATAGACCTCATTTGACATACAAGTCAGGACTCAACCAATGTTCGGGCTCACATATGGCTTCTCCTCATAATGGGAGCCTTACAACTTTGAGCATCATGGATCATTGGTGGCACCTTATGAGGGTTGGGCATTGAGCATATCTAACATCCCCCCTCAATGTCTACCCGTAGGTGAACTATATCCTCGGCCCAATGCCAAGTCTTTGAAGATGAACTTGAAGCACATCCTTCGTAAGTGCTTTGGTGAAGATATTCACCCCATTCTCCTCTGTTGGACCAGTTCCACTATCCCATCCTCGATCAAATCACGTATATAGTAATACTGGATCTCTATATGTTTGGAGCGTGCATGAAACACTAGATTTTTGGCAATGGTGATGCAACTCTTATTGTCACATCTCAACACAGTTGGTTCTTCATCTTGCACTCCCATATGCCATAGGATCCTTCTCAACCATACTGCTTCACATGTAGCAAAACAAGCTGCCTTGTACTCTACGTCAGTAGAAGGCAATTCCACTGTTGGGGGCTGCTTCTTACTAATCCAAGAGAAAATTCCTAAACCTAAAGAGAAACAATTACTAGAAATAGACTTTCTAGAATCAGTGTCTCCTGCCCAATCTGAGTCACAATTCCCCACAAGAGAAGTTCTAGAACTGTATGTGATACCATAGTCAAGAGTTTCCTTCAAGTATCTGAGCACCCGCATCCCAGCTTTCCAATGACTCTCATGAGGTTTGTTTGAGAACCTGTTCAAAACACCAATAGCAAAATTGATATCTAGTCTGGTATTACGCAAGTAGATCAGACTGCTGACCAACCTCCTGTACCTCCCAATGTCTACTAGTGCTGATGTATCCTCAATGGATAACTTTGCATTCACCTCCATAGGTGTAGCTATCTCCTTGCACTCGGTCATGCCAAACGCCTTCAAAAATCTCCTATGCATACTTCTTTTGAGAGATGAAGATCCTTCCTAGCTCTTGCCAAACTTCAATCCCCAAACAATAGTGCAACAAGCCTAAGTCTATCATTGCAAACTCAGAACTCAAAGCCTTTCGAGTTTGGTTGATCATGTCTTTATAGTCACCTGCAATAAGAAGGCCGCCCACACATAGGACAATCACTACAGACTTTTTGCCATCCTTGTAAACATATAAGTTAGCATCTGAGGCACATCTTTTGAAGTTTAAGCTTAAAAGAAACTTATCTATCTGTTGGTACCATGCTCTGGGGGCTTGTTTTAGTCCATACAATGCCTTCTTTAGCTTACACACTTTGTTCTCAGAATGGGGGGCCTCAAACCCTGTTGGCTGAGCCACGTATACCTCCTCCTTGAGGTCACCATTTAAGAACACTGATTTAACATCCATTTGGTAAATTGACCATTGCTTGTGGGTAGCCACTGCAAGTACTATGCAAATAGTGGTCATTCTGGCAGTTGGGGCAAATGACTATTGAAAATCAAACCCTTCAACCTGTGAAAATCCTTGGGCAACCAATCTAGCTTTGTACTTTTCTAAGGTACCATCAGTCTTGTACTTTACCTTCCAGATACACTTGGTGCCAATAACCTTCCGCTTTGCTGGCTGATCCACTAGCTCCCAAGTGTCATTCTTCATTATGCTGTCATACTCGGCTTGCATAGCTACCTTCCATGGTGGATCTACAAGTGCTTCTTCCAAGTTGGTTGGCTCCTTTACTTCTCTCATAATCTCAGCCATCAAGACCATATTGACTATATGAGCAGAAGCCCTTTTTTGCTCCTCTATTCTCTGAGACTTCCTTGGTCCGTCTGCCTTTTCCTCAACAGATATAGGCATAGGATTATTGTGGTCATAGAGCTGCTTCACCCAACGTTGCAAAGGCTTTTCCGGTGGGGTGATGTCAAGTTGGTGAACTTTTTCCTCATCATCTAAAGATGATGCTTCCTCCTTCTTAAGGATAGGGACAACTTTCAGGACAAGTTCATAGTGGACTACTTCTTTGCTTGATGATAAAGTGGAAGAACTTTCCTTCTCCTCCTCCACTATATGTGGCTCCTCCTTGAACACCACATCACGGCTCGTGATGATCTTCTTTGCCTCTTGGTCATATAATTTATAAGCCTTCTGTTCATCACTATAACCCAAGAAGATACATTTTCTGCTTTTTGGTTTTAACTTGTTTCTCTTCTCATCTGGAACATGTACATAACATTCACATCCAAAAATTCTAAAATGTGAGACAGATGGTTTCTTACTAGTGTAAGCCTCATGAGGTGTTTTTTTCTTGAGAGCCTTTGTGTAGCTTTGATTTAGAATGTAGACTGCCGTATTAACAGCTTCAATCCAAAAATGGTTAGGCAATCCCTTGCCCTTTAGCATGCATCTTGACATCCCCACAATGATGTGATTCTTGCGTTCCACAACACCGTTCTGCTGAGGTGTGTTAGGCATCATCAATTGACGCTTGATCCCTTTGATCTTGCAAAAGTCTTCTAACTCCTTTGAGTTGAACTCACCACCACTATCTATTCTAAATTTCTTCATACTTTTCCATGTTTCATTCTCAACAAGTTTTAGCCATTCTTTAAACTTACCAAAGCTTGAGCCTTATCATGAAGGAAGTACATCCACATCTTCCTACTATCGTCGTCGACAATCAACATAAAATAAGAAAATCCCCCCAAGGCCTGTGCAGGCATCTTATCACACAAGTTAGCATGCACCAACTCTAGAGGAGCTTGTGCTCTATTCTTGCTTTCATGTGAAAATGCCTCTCTGTTGCTTGCCCATCATACAAGCTTCACATGGTTCCTTCAATTCAATCTGTAGGTAGGTGAGCAACAATACCTTGCTTTTGCATCTCCTTCAACACTGCAAATCTGATGTGTCCAAACCTTTCATGCCAAAGCTTACTTGTGCCCACTCCAACGGTGGCTGTAAGAGCACTTAGCTCATACAGGTTGTTCTTTCTTTCTCCTTTGCCAACAATTTTGCTAGCAATGTCAAGAATTTATGCAGTTGTCTTCTTGAACCTCACTTCATGACCAAGATCAGTTATGGCAGTAACAATTGATAATAGATTTCTCCTAATTTTAGGATCATACAACACATTTGAAAGCTTTTTGACTTCACCATTTGTAGTAAGAAAAAAAATAGTACATGTGCCCGCATCAAGGCATTTTGCATCATTTTCAACCGTCACAGTGAGATTATTGTAGAGACTGCATAGAACTATATAGACCTTTCTTGTTGGTCATGTGACGGGAGGCCCCACTATCCAACACCCATGAGTCACTGGTAGATTCTTCTTGCACCCAAGGAGCACACTTCCTCAATGGTTGCCATGAATAACTCCAACTCTGCTTCAGTCGTGTTGGCTGTCTCTTTCCCTTTACTTTTAAGGGTACCATTCTTTTCATCTGCCTTCTTGATACGACAATCTGCGATTGCATGTCCTTTCTTCTTGCAGTAGAAGCACTCTCCTTGAAACTTCTTCTTACCGCCCTCATTCTTTTTATCCCCATCATTTTTTGGTGGAGGAACCACCTTTGCCTTTGGCATTGGCAGAGAATGCAGCATCTCCATTGTTGCTTCCTTCTCGGGCTTTGAACCTCAACTCCTCCATCAATAATGCACAAAACTCCTCTAAAGTCAAAGCTTGAGGTCTCACCTAAGTATTAAGGGTAGTTACTAGTCACGAGTCCATCAAACTTTTGTGGACAAATCCGAAGATACCTCTGAGCTAGCTCTTCGCTATTCTTTTATATCCCAATGCCATCCATCTGGTCGTACAGATTCATAATCCGAGCGATGAATGCTTCAACTGTCTCTCCTTTAGTAAAATTCTCCGCTGCTAGTTGATTCTCCAAGTTTTGAATTGTTTGGTTTCGTGTTTCATACTGACTCCTCAGTACATTCCAAGCCTTTGATACTTTGGTTATATGCTGAATCAAAGTCAGAACACTATCAGAATAGCTTGTAACTAAGGCACACTGGTGAGCAGATCGGTCGCAGAATGCTCGCGTAGTGAATCCCGAAAGGTCCCCAAGAACAATGAACTCTACCTTTTTGCACAAAAAAACATGTAAAAGCATGCACGACAAGAAGCAAGAGACCAATTGGGTTCAATCTTCCCCCACAAGAGACCAATTGGGTTCAATCTTCCCGCATGCCTTGTGTGAGCGCTTCACAAAGCATGTATTTTATGTATATTTCCATCTTCATGCTCAATAATAGCCCAATTTACAAAAATATGACAAGCTTTTAGCTTTTGAGTTTGCTTTCTACAAAATAGGAAATAAAGCTAATGGATGGTGCCCATAGAGTCTAGCACGCCCAATCTCAATGTCCAAATAGAAATAACATATCCGTGCGCATAGGCGCATACAAAATAATAATCAATAATCGATGTCTCAATAGACATAATAAAATATAGGCGTGGCGCCTATCAAAATATAATCCAAAGGTCGAATACTCGCTAGAATCCAATGCTTTCCTCCGCCACTGCTGCTATCTCTACACATCAACTGAAGCATTCACAATCGTTAGTAAAATAATACAATTAAACCGACAAAAGTGAATACCTAGCAGTCTTCAGCTACATAAATAAATCAACTGGTTAGAAATAAATCCTAACCTTAATTTATTACGAGTGCGTACTCTAAACTCATAAAGGTTTATTAATTTAATATGCATTTTGCGGAATCACCCGCTATGGAATCACCCACGTACACACTAAATTAATGAAACGCCCGAAAAGGACAGGCGTCCCCATCAACTTCTCGCACAAAGAATCCTCTTTGTGTATGAGCCCCGATCATCTAAGTTTACAGAATCCACCATAAAACCTCACGGAATCCACCGTGGAATATGCCTCCTGGCATTATACCCCCGGGGTGGGATAGCAATTGACCTCAATTGCTATTAGCTCAATGTGGAACTAACAGAGTGGGGAAAGCATTTAAGTCTCTAGCATGCATCCATTGTGCTTCCTCTACAGGATGGTTCTTAAATTTAACTAGATATCTAGAATACCTTCGGCCAGTTCTAGTGGTCATATAGTCAGTGTCTATGATGGCTTCTGGTTCAAGTATTTCAGTCTCTTCCTCTAATAAAAGTGGGTTTTCATAAATAGGGTGGATAGGTAATTGGCCTCTAAATGGTCTCAATAAACTAATGTGAAATGTATTGTGAATTTTCCAATGAGATGGTAATTCTAACTTGAATGCATTATCATTAATCTTATGAATGATTCTAAATGGTCCATAGAATCTAGGAGCTAATTTGACAACTGGATGTCTATCTACACTTTGCAGTCTACGTTTTTCTATTCTCAACCAAACATAATCATCAACTTTGAAATTCATAGCTTGTCTTTTCTTGTTGGCTTGTTTGGTATATGATTGTTGGGCTTTAGCAATCATATCCTTAACCTCATCAAAAATAGTGTTATGCATAGTAGCAATATCATCAGCACTCTGAATTCTATTAGACAAAGATGCAACATGTGTAGATAATCTATATCCATAGATGACTTCAAAATGTGCTTTCTTTGTAGATGTGTGCGGTGTATTGTTGTATGCAAACTGTAATAAATGCAAATGAGTGTCTCATGTCTGAGGTTTAGAGATAGGATATGCACGTAAAAGATCTAGAATGGTGCTATTTGTGGCTTCTGTTTGTCCATTTGTTTCTGGATGAAATGCAGATGAGAAATCAATCTTTGTGCCTAGATTTGCAAACAGTGTAATCCAAAAATTGTTACAAAATCTAGAATCACGATCTGAAATAATGACTTTTGGCAATCCATGGTTAGTAAAAACACTTTTCAAAAATAACTGTGCTGCTTGTGATGCTGTTAAAGTTTTCTTACATGCAATGAAATATGCTTGCTTACTAAATCTATCTACAATTGTCCAAATCATGTCATGGTTAGATTTAGTATTTGGTAAACCAGTAATGAAATCCATAGAAATATGTTCTCAAGGTTTAGATGGAATAGACAAAGGCATTAGTAATCCATACTGTTTACCATGATGTCTCTTTATTCTTTGACAAATCAAACATTCAGAAATGAAATTAGATACATCTGCATCCATATGCGGCCAATAAAAATCTTCAGTTAACATGCATAATGTAGATATGATTCCTCTATGACCTTGATATGGGGGACAATGAATTTCATTCAAAACAAAAGATCGGAATGGAATAGTAACACACAGTCTCTTTTCAAAAAACATAAATCCATCATTGTATGACAATGAATCAACAGGAATGAAATTATTTTGAACTAATTTTTGCCAATCAGAATGAAAAGTAATATCCTGGTGATATGTATCTTTCATAGCAATCAAAGAATCAAAAGATATGATAGAAATATTATGAATTGCAGGTCTTCTACTTAATGCATCAGCAACTACATTTTCTTTTCCAGGTTGGTATTGAATGATAGGATGAAAACTTTGAATGAAGGAAGCCCATTTGATATGACGGTCAGAAATTTGGGGTTGGCTAAGTAGATGTCTAATGCTTTGCTGGTCGGTCTTTATCATGAATTCTGAACCCATTAAATAATGCTTCCATTGTTTTAATGCTTGTACAACTGCTAATAGTTATTTGTCATAAGTGGAATATTTCAGCTCAGAGGGTTTCAGCTTAGAACTAGAATATGCTATTGGATGATTGTCTTGCATTAGTACAGCTCCTATTCCTGATCCGCTAGCATCGGTCACAACTAGAAAGAATGGTCTATTAAAGTTAGGCAATTGTAGAACAGGGGCATTAGTTAATGCACGTTTCAGTAAGTCAAAAGATTTCTGTTGAGTTTCAGTCCATTGATAAACAATTCCTTTCTTAAGAAGTTTGGTTAATGGTAAAGCAAGTAATGAAAAATTACGTACAAACTTCCTATAGAAACTAACAAGACCAAGGAATGAGCGTAATTCATGTACATTTTTAGGAACAGACCAATGCAATATTGCATCAATTTTCTTAGGATCAACTTTAATTCCTTCTTTTGATACAATATGACCCAAATACTCAATTTCTGTCTTAAAGAATTCACTCTTTTGAGGATTTGCAAACAATTGATTTTCTTTCAGTAATTGAAAAACTAATGATAAATGCTCATAATGCTCTTTTTCACTTTGACTAAACACCAAAATATCATCAAAGAAAACAATCACACAATACTGATATTTCAAAAAGATACGGTTCATCATTCTACTGAAAGTAGGAGGTGCATTAGTCAATCCGAATGGCATGACTAAGAATTCGTAATGGCCAAACTATGTTCTGAATGCAGTCTTAAATATGTCAGTTCTATCTAGCCTCACCTGATGATATCCAGACTTAAGGTCAATTTTACTAAATATAGAAGATCCTTGCAGTTTGTCCACAAGGTCATCAACTCTAGGTATAGGATACCTATTCTTTACAGTGATCTTATTTAATGCTCGGTAGTCAATACACATACGATAGATATTATTCTTTTTCTTGACTAAGAGTACAGGTGCACCGAATGGAGAACTGCTAGGTCGAATTAAGCCTCTATTTAGTAATTCTTCAACTTGACTCTGGATTTCTTTTTGCTCTATTTGATTGTGCCTATATGATGCTTTGCAAGGTGGTTGTGTGCCAGGGATTAAATCAATCTTATGGTCTTCTGGACGTGAAGGTGGTAAACCTGGTGGTAGGTCTTCTGCAAAATAGTCCTTAAAATATGCAAGAAATTCCTTATGTCTAGGGTGCATATGATTTTCCTTTGCGTGCAATTCATTCACCCAAATGAGATATGATTTAGTACTCTTGCGTAGTGTACGTTTTGCTTGAGTATGCGAAAGCAGTGGAAAAATATTAGATGCATGCATACCATATAATGTAATAGATTTTCCTTGAAAATTAATATTCATTGTGTGCGTGGAATAATCTATATTTGGATTATGCTGGTGTCTTCAAGGCATTCCTAAGATAATGTCGCTTGACTGTAATGGGACAATTAAGAAATTTCTTCTTTCAATATATGAACCAATTTGAATCTCTAAATCTTGTACTTCTTGTGTGCCATTATACCTAGTGCCTAAAAATGCAGCTTTTATACGATAATGCGTAGGTACAGTCTGTAATTTCAATTCATTTACTAATTTTGCTAAAATAAAGTCATGGATACTACCGTCATCATGCAAAATAGTTATTTCCTTTCCATGCACCATACATTTCATAGTCAACAATGAATGTGGAGTAGGCATACCTGGTAAAGTGTCGGAAGTAGTAGTAGGATCATTCTCATCTTCAGTGAAATCCGGCATATCCTCATGCTCCTCTTCGTCCATGGCTCCAAGATAGTTGATATGTGCTGGTGGCTTCTTTGAATGACAATTTGCTGCAAGATGCCCTGGCTGGTGACATTTATAGCATACTATTGGCTTGTCTTTGGTTACATTATTTGCAATGGCTGAAAGTCTGGGTACATTTGGATTTGCTTGTGGAATAGGCTTAGGATTTGGATTGATAGTGGATGGTAATGCAGGTGGTTTAGCCCAATTCTTGCGGAAAGATGGTGATGAGAAACGACCTGGATTAAACCTTCTAAAATTGGAATTGAATTGTTTAGATCCATAATTACCGTTGGCTTGGAATTCCTGTGGTCGTATGTCTCTTCCACGTAACTTATCTTCTGTGTCGTGAGCTAGTGAGATGGCGTCTTCAAGGGTAGCAGGCTTGAACATGTTCACTTCAACGTAGTAATGTCCAAGAAGTCCAGACATATACTTCCGCTTATGTGTCGTCTCTGGTACGTCTTCAAGCATGCGTAGCTGTAGGAGTGCATTTCAAAAATGCTCTGTATACTGTGGAATAGGCTCACGATCCCATTGTTGAAGTAAATCCCATTGCTTGATAGCCTTCTCATGAAATTGCGGTGGAAGGAAATTCTGCATGAACTTCTTCTTGAAATCTTCCCAAGTAGCAGGATATTCTATGCTCTTGCGTACTACAGTCCACCAAAGTGATGCTCTGTCTACCAGATGATTAGTAACACACTTGATTTTATCTTTTTCTGGATAGGTTTCCTCATGGAAATAGTCATCAAACTGGCTAATGAATGATAAAACAGTCTTTCCTTCTCGTATGCCATTGAAAGTGCGAAATTTGAAACTTCGTTTACTTATCTTTGATCCCTTGCGAATGGTTTGTGCTTCAAGAGTAGCGTCGATAGTACGACGAATCAAATCTTCAGCTTGTGATTCTTCTTTGTCGGTGGATGCTCTTTGTAGTTTTGTCAATTGCGCTTGCAATGCTTGCCTAGCCCTTCGCTCTTCTTCCAATTGTAACATGATTAGATCCAGCTTTTATTCCATGGTAGGCTCAGGTAGGTCATCTTCAGTCATAGGATCATCCATATGTGGGTCGTCATCCTGTAAAACTCAATAAACCTTTCTCACTCAAAATCAGGTTAGCGGGATGAGCGTAGCTCAAATTCGGGGTTACAAGGCTGTGTATTTTTGGGTATTTCTTTCTCAATTTTCAGAAAATCTGCAATATTTTCGTCTTCGTTTGCTGAAAATACTTCAGCGGACCTATAGATAGGTAGAACACCTTGCCACGAACAACTTTCCAGTTCAGAGTTTTTACATAGGAACAAGCCTTCTAGGAGTTTTGAGCACTAGTCAGTTATGATTCTAGTTGACTAGTCTGACTTGCAGAGTTGCATACTTAGCCGACTTGCAGAGTTGCAGACTTGCAGAACTTAGGCCGACTTGATGAACTTGGAGGACTTGATTCCAATCGACTTGCTGAACTTGACTTCTGATGCGCAGGACCTGGAGTTTGGTGACTTTGTTGCCCTGTGTGACTGGAGTGACTTAGCTGAGACTTAGGAGATTAAGCTTTAAAAGCTTAATCTTCAGTCGTCTGATTTTCGGGGGGGGGGGAGGGGGGGCGCCGTTTTTTCACGTCGCGAAAAACACGGGGGGTCCTCTGATACCACGATGAGAAATTTGGAAGCTTAAAGCTTCTTAAGCTTCTTCTAAGCTTAAACTTATGAGGAATAAGAGATGAAATTTTTGTTTTCTCACTGTTTCTTCACGACTTGATGAAGGAGATGGATGCGTGGTCCTCCACCTACAGAGCCTGGTCCTTCGCGATCTGACAGTAGAAACAGGGGTTCTTGATCTCCAGAAGTCTGCCTGTATCGACGGTTCGCGATGAGATTGACTGTAGAGCCCAATCGTTCCTGGAGCTCCGCCTTCGCCCGAGATTGGTAGCGATTGGAAGCTCTTGATCTCAGCTCCGCTCTGATACCACTGGTGCGCAGATCGGTCGCAGAATGCTCACGTAGTGAATCCCGAAAGGTCCCCAAGAACAATGAACTCTACCTTTTTGCACAAAAAAACATGTAAAAGCATGCACGACAAGAAGCAAGAGACCAATTGGGTTCAATCTTCCCCCACAAGAGACCAATTGGGTTCAATCTTCCTCCATGCCTTGTGTGAGCACTTCACAAAGCATGTATTTTATGTATATTTCCATCTTCATACTCAATAATATCCCAATTTACAAAAATATGACAAACTTTTAGCTTTTGAGTTTGCTTTCTACAAAAATAGGAAATAAAGCTAATGGACGGTGCCCATAGAGTCTGGCACGCCCAATCTCAATGTCCAAATAGAAATAACATATCCGTGCGCATAGGCGCATACAAAATAATAATCAATAATCGATGTCTCAATAGACATAACAAAATATAGGCGTGGCGCCTATCAAAATATAATCCAAAGGTCGAATACTCGCTAGACTCCAATGCTTTCCTCCGCCACTGCTGCTATCTCTACACATCAACTGAAGCATTCACAATCGTTAGTAAAATAATACAATTAAACCGACAAAAGTGAATACCTAGCAGTCTTCAGCTACATAAATAAATCAACTGGTTAGAAATAAATCCTAACCTTAATTTATTACGAGTGCGCACTCTAAACTCATAAAGGTTTATTAATTTAATATGCATTTTGCGGAATCACCCGCTATGGAATCACCCACGTACACACTAAATTAATGAAACGCCCGAAAAGGACAGGCGTCCCCATCAACTTCTCGCACAAAGAATCCTCTTTGTGTATGAGCCCCGGTCATCTAAGTTTACGGAATCCACCGTAAAACCTTACGAAATCCACTGTGGAATATGCCTCCTAGCATCACACACAATGCATCTGCATTCCTTTGTTTCCAAGCTCGTAGGAGATCTGCATTCGGAGGAATCATCACACTAGAATTTGATGGGTCGGAGGTAGATTGTGGTTCTGCGTCAGTCCCCAACACAGTCTCCAAAAGCTCATAAGAATCAAGGATAGTTGTAATTTTGAACCTCCACAAGGTGTAATTTGTACCATCTAACTTGACTTCGTTGAAGGTTGGTGGACGAATCCTTAGTATTTGAATAGCTGGTACAGCAGCACCACCTCCTGCACCACTTCTTGATGCGCTAGAACTGCTTCTAGAAGACAATATCATTCCTCTTTGCTGTTGAAGCCTTTGCCTCTTCCATACTCTTTGATCCCTAGAGCCCCTTGGGCTCTGATACCATGTAAAAAAATACACGGCACAGCGAACAGAATCTGAGAAAGAGATAGAGAGTACACAACAAATAAGAGGAGAATAAAAATTTTTCTTTATCTCCAAATAGCTTATACAAAGATGGCTCTGTTCACCCGTGTGCTTCCACTGTGAAGCTTAGATGGTGATCTAGATAGAAGATAGGTAAAGAGCTTAAGGCTAGTTGGAACAACTCTGACTGGGCGAAAGATAGATAATAGATGGCTATGAAGGGGTTTAGCTTTTATAGCTTGTGAAGGGGATCATGATGGATGACCTTCCATATGCACTTGTGTCTGTTGACCTTCCATGTGCCCATGTGTCTGTTGACCTTTCATTTGCACATGTGTCTGTTGACCTTCCATGTGCTTGTTGACCTTCCATATACACCTTCACTAGTTGGCCAGGGAATATTCCCTTTACCATTGGCTAGGGCTCCTGATAACTCTCTTACCCCGCAACTCGATGCAATGTGCCTCGAGTTGCTATTAGCTTAACTACTCTGTCTAACCCAAAGATTAGACCCACAACGGTCACTTTTTTGCCATCCAGTCATATAGACCTCATCTGACATACAAGTCAGGACTCAACTAATGTTTGAGCTCACATATGGCTTCTCCTCATAATGGGGGCCTTACAACTTTGAGCACCATGGATCATTGGTGGCACCTTATGAGGGTGGGACATTGAGCAGATCTAACAAGAACATCTATGCTATAGATGCACATTACACATCATTGCTTATATGCAAACATCATGGTGTAGTGTATATAGTACAAGCTCTGGGGGTTCACTATATGTATATTCTCTATATATCGTGTGTTCATGGCTTATTTATAAATATCCTAATCTATGAATTTTTCTTGAATAAAACACAACCCTTTTCTATTCAATCTGTAAGTAGCCACTTTATATGACACCCTTCTGTATGCAAAAAATGTATTAAAATTGTGTTTTAAAAACCCCTTATTTTGAACTCATGTTATATATACATATATTCATGAGTGATCCCCCCGAGAGTATAAGAAGCAAGCTACAAATTTGTAAGATAAAGTTAGTAAGGAATGTGTTATAAGAGAGATGTAGAGAGAGGGAGGGGAGATGTGTAAACTATATATCCTTGCTTTATAGACACTTTGATACGTATGCTTACATTATGGTTCCTCAATGCTTTTACTTTTCGCTTGCAAACATGCATTATGTTGTGAGAAAGAATGAGAGAGAGAGAGAGAGAGAGAGAGAGAGAGAGAGAGAGGGTATTGTGTTGTTTATATATTGTAAGAAGTTTGTTCAAAATTTGGGGTATTGCTAACAAGGTGTTTAGAGAGCGAAAGAAGGAAAAAGAGAGTGATAGAGAGGCAAAGAGGATAAAGGAGGAGGGACTCACGGAGGTTGGAGGAAAAAGAGAGTGATACAGAGGCAAAGAGGATAAAGGAGGAGGGACTCTGGGAGGTTGGAGGAATAAACAAGTTTTGAAAAGTAATCGTTTAGGGGAAAAAATGCTTGAAAAAATACGAAGTGAGTGAGGCATAACCTCGGGAGCTTCGTAATCATTCACATCGTGTGCAAAGTGCGATAATCGGCATGACTGGCTAGTGGTTTTTTTGAATGGATATTGATTATTAGACGACTATAAGTAATGCTTTCTTTCTCCATGAGTCATGCTCCAGCGGTGTGAATTTTGAACGCATGATCATCTTACATATCTTCCTACATACAAATGTACGATGCAGATTGAGTTTGTTTGCATGGGGACAGGACTGACATGCAGGCCCCTTCCAGTCGCCATGCCGGCCGCCTTCTATCTCGCGTCCTTATAACGCTGGATCTACTATTATGTCGACTCTCTGTCTCTCTCTCTCTCATATACAGAAACACAGCGTATGTGAAATTATAGAGCTCATCATTGATGTGGGTTGACCCTCGCGATTATAACCCAATCAGCAAATCACCTCCCGTGTTCGTACCTAAACATACCTGACAGATGATGAAACACTTACATGAACTCTAAAGCAAGGCACAAACAACAAGGCTCGGCAGTAGGTAGCATATGGATGTGGCCAATAGTGGTCGCGAGTTTTGTATAGATCGACCATAATCTTATATGCGAAAATTCAAGTATTAAGATCCTATGGCACGAAGGCTAAAATCTCTTGCAGTCCGGAGCTCAATCACATTAATGGAGGAGAATTTTTATAAGTCGTATACTAAGAGACATGTTGCGCAACATCTTGTAAAGTAACCGTGTTGCTACAGATGCATATTAAAATTTGCCGTCAGCAGCAAGGCAGAGACAGAGAGAGAGAGAGAGAGTATGTGTGTGTGTGTCTTCGTTACCTCCCTAGCTGTCGAGAAGACGTGCACAACCGTCTTTGATATCTATCTTTGTATCTATATTCTAGCATTGGAGGTTGACTTCTGAGTTGTACCGTAGTCTATAGCTAGCAACCAATAACAATAGACACACACACACAAACAACATCATCCGGCTCCATTGGGAATTTGGCATTCCAAATGAATAGTCAATAAGTTTCTTTCCTCATCACGTCCAGCCTGACCGCCTAACAAACAAACAATCAGTACCACTATATGGGCTACTGCACTATTCTTCTCCTCCTCAAGTTATATATAAAACTGATTATATTACAATGGCTGCGTGTATTAAGAAATATAGAGTGTGACCAGTACACTGTGATCAGTGTAGGTATCACTGTATAGAACACAGTATGGCCTAAAACCCGATAACGACATGTGTCTGGTGCGCCTCAGAATGGCCATGACTATAATTTTCTCATGAGTCGGCGCTGATGCTCACATATACAATAACCACAGACCCTTTTTTACCACAGCCAGTGCCGCTTCTTCTCCCTTCTTCCTCTTCTTCTGCTCCTTCTCTTACTTCCTTTTTAATACTGAGGTCATCTTGTCGTCTAGCAGAGGGATTGTTTGTACAGATTGGAGCAGGCTCGTTCCTTCTCCTGAGTCCTCACCTAGAACAGCCACATTTGTACGACTCTCTCTCTCTCTCTCTCTCTCTCTCTCTCGGATTTACAGTTTACTATGCCCCCTCTTCCTATCCCCCGTACCCCTTCCCTTTACAGGTTTAAATATCCCCATCCTTATTAACACCAGATCTCCCCGCCGATTATCGACTTCTCATACACGTCGTTGTTACAGCAGGCTATGCACTATGCCAGTATAATATGACAGTCGGCCTTGCAGTGCAAAATTAACAGCTAGACAATAAAGCCCAGTATGGCAATATCTATAATATATAGCTCACCTTGCATTGTCACAAACTAAATCTCTCCTGTGATCCATACTAATTACGCTTGCTACTCAATCACACTCGGCCATAATTAAGCTGCTTGCTACTGATTCGTCTCTCGAACAAATCTCCTATGACTTACACACCCGATTCTCTGTACTTGCCCTACGTCAAATAAACACTCTTGCATCTTATAATAGCCCCTCTCACAAGATCTTCACAAGAGCCTTTATTCTCGCAGTCGGTGCAGCATACTATTGGCATTCCCATACGTGCCTTCTTGGCTGGCTGCT
Organism: Lygodium microphyllum; assembly: GCF_053477565.2. Taxonomy (NCBI): domain Eukaryota; kingdom Viridiplantae; phylum Streptophyta; class Polypodiopsida; order Schizaeales; family Lygodiaceae; genus Lygodium; species Lygodium microphyllum. Next base: position 137,701,026 of record NC_141157.1, read on the forward strand.
ATCGATTGCAGCTAAATGAGCACGTTTTCTACTGTGGAGTCCTGCGTGCATCCAGCTCTTTTGTATTAATCATAGCATGACTTCGAGATTCGAGTTCAAGTCGGGAAGGCGGAGCAGGATTAAGTACAATGACTGCAGTCAGTACTTGAGCTGCAACTACTTGCCACTATTCGTCGCACTACTAATCACGCCATTAGTCGCTACAAATACGCATTTTGCAGAGTGCAGGTCTGATGAGAATCGGCATCGGCACGTCATGTACGTCCCCACAGGTACAAATAAGATGGGATTATCTGTTCATAGAAATGCTTAATACGATGTTCAACTGAGACGCGAATATTTTCTTACCCCATATATGTATCGATCATCGGGAAATTCAGAATTTAGGCTTCATTCGGTGCTGAATCATTGCTGCTGTCTATAGACTACTGGAAGCAAATAAATTTAGCTGCTGATACTGGATTCTATTGCATCTTCGGCCAATCATAAATAGGATATTACTGTGTTTCTCTCAGGAAGGACTGATCCAGCTAGTACTTGGACGTCAGTTCACATAAACAACTTGCCTGAAGAACTGCTCGCGCAGACTTATAAGGTAACATGCCTCAAACTTTCAAGTAGAAACAGGACGCAAAAGCTAAGTAAATTGCTTGGCCGTCTTAGTTTCGAGTAAATTCTGTTGTTGCAGGCAGAAGTGGAGAAGTCATTTCCTCATACAAAGTCACGAATCAAAACCACTAGACGCAGCATCAGTAGTACTGCCGGTGCTGCTGCGCCTGCATCAATTGGAGGAGCTGGATTAATCTACAGGCACTCAATATTGCATGAAGTACCTTCAGGCCCTAATCCCATCAGCAACTCACGGCCTGGGACTAGACGCTGATTACGTACTTTCTTCGATTGATCAGATCATTGTAGATTATATTCTTTTTGACGATGATATGGAGATAACATTTCTCTACGCCAGCCTTATAGCTGTCGACCATACATCCTAAATTAATTAGTAGGACTTTACTCTATTAGCTAAAATAACTCGATTTGGGCGTCTGCGGATGACCGCAGTAAGGTCTCGAGCACGGTTGCTTTTTGAGACTTTCTTCATGAATTAACTTCGTGTTAATAGCTGCAGCTATGAACTGGTAGGTAGTAGGTACTACCGAATTGTTGCTCTATATGTAGCTGTAGATTATATTACGTCCTCCGAGTTAATTCAATGAGATTGATGAAAGAAAAGAAAAGTCCTACTCGCCTTCCAATGATCATGGCCTAGAGCCTAGAAGAAAAGTTGAATTATATATGAGGCAGCAGGTACTGGCAATCAACAGCACGCGTCTAGCGCATATTACATGTTTGTTTAATCAGTTTTCTTTGTAATCTCAAATATCAAGGCGAGTACGGTGGTGATGGAAAGTCATCGAGTTATATTATGTGCGCCGAATGGTCAAATTGACATTGGACATTTCCTTTGCTTATGAGATAATATAGATTGTGTTAGTTGAAATTAAGTATGAGCAACAAACAACCTGGGTCCTGGCTGGCTTAATCGTTTGTTAGAGGCTACAGTAGACTTTAGGTCAAAGAAAATTTGGAGGGATTTTTAAAATCAAAATACATGGTTATATATATATAATTCACTTTTGTCTTTTGTTTTTTTTAAAGGAAGCTTGAAGATCATATTTTAAAGAGAGAAAATTATACAGATGATGGATGGTAAAAGCTTCTAAACGTTTGTCTTTTGACTAAGCACTTATAAAGTTCAAGTTTTCAAACTATTTCCTTTAAATTTAGAGTTCTTATCTTTAAAATACTTGCAAATTGTTTTATGGCAAAGCAAACCTCTTTTTTCGTGAACGCTCTACAGTATGGTGTTATCGGAAATCGTTTTTGCGAATATTTGAAGGGGAAAAGTGCATGTTTGAAAAACTTCCATTTCGAAATTCCTGAATTCTTCCTCTGTCTCTGTCTCAACCCCATAGTTGTGTGTGTCTTTCTGTCTTACACACACATTTGTTGCCGTTTTGCGTGTCCCTGTCTTGTGAATCCTTCTCTCTCTCTCTTTCTCACTGATATACATTTGTTGCGATTCCGCATGTCCCTGTCTTGTGAAGCCCTGTCAACTGCAAGAACATATACCAACTCAAACGTCATTGTACTCGGCTTTTGCCTGCAAAGTCACGGGCACCCTTTACAGCAGTTATATTAGCCTCCCACCAATCATAATTTCCCATTATTTTGATTGTTTTTCATTGTGTTTAGTGCTTACTGTAGAGGCTTAGTTAATGCTATTCTACGTGAATCGAGAAAGTTAACACGAACCATATGTACTTTAAATCGCCACTATTCCACGAAGTGAAGACCACATTAGGAAAAGTTAACATCTTATGCTGGGAAAAGAAATTCAGATCCTCAATCTCAATCGCGTGCTATGATAATCGTTTTTTAGAATTGGTTTCTGTTATACTTTAATGTCAATTCTATTATTTAGGCTCCTGGAATTTTTGGAACTTGGGAGTGGTCAGTAACCAGTTCCACGTCTTCATTTCATTGAACAACAGTACCTTTGGCTTTGCTACCAAGCGTAACATTTGACTCGGTCAATAATATTGCCCGTTCTTGCCATTTTGAAGGCGGAGACTCTTCAACATTGCTCAAACATTTGCGTTCGGGTGCGACTACGATTTCAGTATGATAATGCGAGATAGGCAATAGGGGCACCCTGAGCAGACGTGCCAATATTCCCCCCAGAATGATCCCAGTGAAATGCCACATTCAGCTTATTTTAGGAGGCACAAAAAGTGTGGAATTTGTAATCTATCTTGAAAAGTAAACCAAATTAACGTCAATACAGAGATAATTTACTTTTGAATAGTACAGAATGATTAATATTAATGAAATAATAAACTAATATGTACATTGCCATACGAGGGAGTCGTCTGCAAGGTCACAACCAAAAAGAAAGACCTCACACCTTAGAGAGGCTGTTATAGAAAACCCTAAAATGTCTTTTAGCTACACGGAGACCTTTCAAAGCCACCAAGATTTCACACTTGAGTTTCTACACACGTCCAGTGGAACAAGCGCACAAGGAGCTTTTGAAGATTTCCTATGTAGGAAAACCTATGAAATGTAGGAAATTCTCTAATATTTCCTAAGTACGTCTAAATGCATTCCCTACATATAACTAGGGAATCACATTCCCCACATCTCATAGTAGGAAATCTTAGGTATGCTTATATAAATTCCCTACATACAACTAGGGAATTCCATTCTCCACATTTTATACTAGGAAATTACAGGTTATACAGCTAGGGAATTATATTCCCCACATATTATAGAGTAGGGAATTATAAACCACACAACTAGGAAATTCCATTCCCCACATCTTATACTAGGGAACTATAGATGACCATATCAAGATAGTACATTTTGCTTACTTTTTTTTCTAGCACTATCAGGGGAATGGTTGCCATATAAATTAGGCTTTAAAGTAAGTAGTCACTTAGTCCTATGCTAATTACATGGACCTCTTTAATTCATTTCATGCACACTTAATATAACATTACATCTCCAACTTTTTTACGATCCTTTGTAAAAAAAAAAATCGTAAATTATATTGATCAACTATTTAACATTTACCATCATTTGACCTAGATCAACACCTATATACAATAGAAACCAATCAGAATTCTCTTTTTCAACCTTGCACAATGTACAATGTTATAAAAGATACATATGCTTACTTAGTTTATCTCTATGGGAAACTTCAACACAACTAGCCTCCAAAGAAATATGTTAAATGTACTAAAATGTGTTGCATTCCATGTTGCAAAAATTAGACTTTTGCATTGATCACTTGCATCCATAAGTTCTTATGCATACCTTAGAACACATATGCCTTGAGGAACTAGCCTATCTATCTTGGGGTTTTGATTATTCTCACATTTTCTAAAGTGATACCTTGATATCCCAAATGACTTAGCCCGAATCAAACTTGATCGCAGGTGAAGTGGGCAATATGTCCTTAGACATTGACATGATTTGGGTTAATCAATCCAAAATTTATAAAGCAATATACAAACTTTTAACACCTCCTCTCTTGATGCTCGATAAATGTTATGAGTAAACAAATGTTAAAATGATTAAAAGACTTCAACAAAATGCTAGGTTCATGGTTGTCACAGTCCTATGCATAGACTAGATGTTCATGAGGGATAGCACACAAAAGGCTCCTCAAGTCAAAGCATGGGATGAAGAAACAACTTCACACATATGGTCGCTTACCAATGTCCAGAGTAGTTCAAGTAAGAGTTGCTCAAAGTCCATGAAGGCCATCCTATTCTCATCAATCATACATAACATTTGAAAGAGCACTCAATATAGAAGAAAAAGCCAATCCAAGTTGCTAATCACATTGAGGACTAGACTCACAAATCACCTCCCAAAATGTAGCAATGGATTCATTGAAGAATGTGAAACAAAACTACACCCAATAAGTACCACAATCCTCAATGTGAATAGTCTAATATTTCCTAGGAAGGCACAATTCCTCCTCTTGAAATATCACTTCATGTAATCCTCCCATTGATCAAATAAACTAGGAAGTTGTCACCATGAGGTTAGAGAAGAAGCTCTTAGATGGGTGGCCACATTTGGCCACCTCTCCCTGGATCAAAGGCTTTGTCTCAGTAGTTATAGTTGAATCTCCTATATGTTGGGTTTTCTTCTAAAAACAATCTTTAGTGAGATTCCTTCTTGCCATGAACCCAATATTGGTTCTTATTCTTCTTTCCTTACTTCACTAGGAAGGCATTAGCGGTTGGTATCCCCTATAGCTTCCCTTGCATTTGCATTGATGAAGTTTTAAAGCACCAACATTTGGAAATGATAATCAATCTTAAATACATAGATCACTTTTACCAAGGCACTAAGGCCAAGGCGGTTTGGGCCATTTCATCACTTGTGTATAGTAGGTTGTAAAGTTGAGTTTGAGAAGTAAGGGCACAAAAAGATGAAGTCCATTCATGAAGCTATTGTTAATATTCTACCCAAAACTCACAAGATATTTGAAACATTGGACAATGGGGGTTTATCTTTGATATAAGGCTAATGAAAAATGGAGGATACGTTTGAAGTAAGGCTCATTAGAAAGGTAGTAAAAGCCTTGATGTCCCTCTTCTCCCACTCTTCAAGCAACTCTAAAAATTCCTCTTCTTGGCTCCTCGCAATCTATTTGTGGTGCTCTGACTTAAGTTCTTGACATGAAACAATGCTTCCATAATTTCTTAAACAGAATCCATGACTTTTAGTATGGCCAAGCACATATTTTGGATGTTGATACAAAGGAGTCACAATGGAGATGCAATAACCAATCACTTAAAAGAATGTCAACATTCAACCTCACAAAATAATGGCCCCAAAACTCATAAGAAAGGAAAACTCAAAACTCAATGCAATGCACAAAAATCTCAAATCACTAACATCTAATTTCCACTATGCATTTAATCTAATGTAACAAATCTTAGACTTCAAGAAATGTATTAAATACTTACTACCCAAGTCCTCCAAATACAATTTATCCAACCACTCTGAGAGGATGCCACCTAAGTACTTGTACCCTAATACGGTCCAATGAGCCATCATGTATATGCAAACATTATGAGCCATCATGATTAAGACATTATCCATGGCACTTATCAAACATCACCCCATGCATAAGCTTGAAGCTCTATCCATCCTTGAGATATTGTTATCAAGTTTACAAATATTACTTTTCAAAGACCTCCACATTCTACATATAGAAAGAGGAGATTAATATTGATGTCTCCAATGCTTGAACATCATCTCATACCTTGTCAAGACTGTTATTGTACCTGAAGGCTTGTACACTGTGAGATTAGAAAAGTTAACAAATTTATTGACTAACTTTTGGTTTCAAAAGATACTATAGGCCTATGCTTGCCCCTTTTCTCATTGGGACTCTTGTGTGCTGCCATGGCTAGAAGATATATTTTTTCTTGAAAAAAACCATAACTGCACTACATAGAGAAAATTTGTCTCACAAAAGTTGCCTTGCTTTCACTTGAATGCTGTATAGGGATGTCTTAATGGAGGTGGGGATGATGATCGTATTTGTGATTACAAATCGTAGCAAACAACCTTTGGATGCAATCAATAGCTGCAAACACAAATCTAGAGTTTGGATTAGACTGATTGAAGGAAATGGCAACAAGGCAGCCTGTACATTGAAAACAGGAAGTGGGGTGTCTTTGGAAGATGAACAGTATGCTAATGAAGGTTATGATAATGAATGAGGTTGTAGTATCGTGAAAATGCAACCTCCTACAATGTATAGATCAAATCAAATTTTATCATTCTCAGCTTCCCCACCTTGATGGTGTCCTTAATCTCACTGGTTCGGGCTAAGGATGGCACATTGGAATGATGCTTTGAAATTCTTTGAGTGGAGAACCTCTCCACAAATGTAATAATCTCTTTTTTCAAAGCTTGCAACATCATAGGGGCACTAGAGAAGGGCAAAGAGATACATACTGTAGCAAAGTTGCTGTTACAACTGACAAGCAATGACACTGCAAAGATCCATCTTTTGTATAGGTAAGCAACATCCATGAATTTTGTAGAAATCTCTAGTTATTGGTAAGAAGTTATTCTTGATTGCTAGTATGCTGCACTATCTGAATAGTTATATGATGATAGTTGTGATTGATTCAAGTGAAGAGATCAACTGAGGAAACATTTTCTTTAAAGCAGAATCAAAAGAATATTATTATATTCACTTGACTCTAGGCTAGTGGCTTTGTCTAGTCTCTTGTTTGCTCTATATTGTAAGAAAGGGCTAATGCAAACCATAATATTGTGCTAGGCACTATATTTATGTGCATTTAAATTACGTGTGGAGTGCTTGGATGAGCTTCCATCATAGGATATAGTCTCTTGGATGACTGCAATAATCATTGAATATGATGAGCATGGACAAAATGATAATGCTCTTGAAATGATTTGGGTGCATGAGTCAAGGCCTTGTCCCAAAATGTTGCCAACTTTACTTGCATTTTGAAAGATTATGACATCATAGGAGCAAATAAGAAGGTTGAGCAATACATATCCTTTTCCATAGCCAAGGCAAATGAAAAATCATGATATTGAGCAAGGAGTTCCATTTGAAAGCATATATATTAAGTGTGGTCCACTCTCAAAGACACGAATCATATATTTGCAAGCATATATATGATACTAAGAGTGGTTTGTGGTGCAGGGATAGGCCACTATTCTACCCTAAAAGGCTATTAAGGATGGTATAAATTCTATAGAAAATTGAAATGTAAATATTAGTGCCATGCTTTAATGATAAGGCGCGCACCTATCAAAAATGATAATTTCTTCTAAGTAACTTGAATACACACTATCACCTAGTGCTTCCCAATGCCACCATCGCCTGCTCTACACATCAACTGAAGCATTCACAATTGTTAGAAAATAATAAAATTAAACTGACAAAAGGGAATACCTAGTAGTATTCAGCTATAAAATAAATAAATAGGTTGGAACTCTACCCTAACCTTAATTTAATAGGAGTGCACACTCTAAACTCATAAACTTCCATTAATTTAAATATGTATTTTGTGAAATCACTCGTTATGGAATCACCCACTTGCACATTAAATTAACACGATGCCCGAAAAGGACATGCATCCCCGTCAACTTTTTGCACAAGGAATGCACCTTGTGTACGAGCCCCAACAAATAAATATAGTTTTACGGAATCCACCGCAAAACCTCACGGAATCCATCGTGAAATATGCCTATTGGCATCAATCAGCCTATCATTAAGGCATTAGCAAAGTCATGCAAGGGCAGGATGAAAGAGTGGCCAAGAATGTTACTCTTTGCTTTATGGGGGCTGATAGGACCACTCAATGTGCAGTTACAGTGTATACACCTACTGAATTAATGTATGGACAACAACCAATCATGCCTATTGAGGACACTATTGCTACTTGGAGTGTTCTACCATGGGAAGAGGATTTGAATAGAGAAGAGTTGTTGGTCCTATGCATTAGACAGTTTGAAAGAAGGCTTGAAGACATTGAGATAGCCATGAAAAAGCTGAAGATTGCAAGGATCAAGAACAAGAAGAGATTTGAAAAGTGACACAGACTTCGACCACGAGCTATACAAGAAGGGGACTGGGTGCTAGTTTATGATAGTAGCTTGGAAAATCAACATAGTGCCAGTCGAAAGATGGCAAAGCGCTAGTTTGGTCCATATGTGGTAAGGTTTGTTTTTGACACTGCTACCTATGCATTAAATGAGATGGATGGGATAGCTCTAAAGATTCTAGTGGTTGGAAAACGTATCAAGATCTTTAAACATAGGGAGTCTTCAGCATATGAGTTGGATATTGAGCATGAATATGAGAATATGGAAGAAGAAGAAGAGGTAGAAGATAAAGACATTGACATGGTAGAAGATACTTCTTCTGACACTGCAGATCCGCATGACTTTGGCACATGCGAGAGGATGTGTATGTCAGGAGGGGGTGGATGTCGTGCCGCTACGTGCACACCACATGAAAACCTCTGGAGTTTGGCTCTCTTATTGATCTAGAGAGCCAATGCCATTTTAATATACATTAGTGTTAGTATCCATGGTTCAACAATATTAGATTTTTGGACAAGTTTAGCCAAAAAAATTTAATATTTTAGATATCACCTCTTGTAAAAATCCAAGAACTATAGACAACTTCTAGACTAGGATGACATGTAGAAGAAAGTAGGTAGCTTTCAGCCATTTTTGATAGGATTTTATGTAAAAAGAGGGATTGGGAAAATCGCACGATGTGTGATCGCTATTTTCAGGCAATAAATAGCACTTTGAAGTGGAAGAGGAAGAAGGAGTGATTTGGCAGATTTTTGGTTAGGTGTCTTGATATTTTACCCCCTTTCAAAGCCAATGGAGGCATCAGATTGGCGATCTGAGTAGCATAGAGGAGGATATTATTGTATGCACGTTTTTGTCTATAAGAGATTTGTCTTATCATAATGCAGAAATAAATTGACGGGCTTCACCTCTGTGAGTATTCTTCTACATCTTATATTTCATCCCTGTGAGTATTCTTCTTTACGTATTCTATTTCTTCCAATTCCTTCTCTTTTTTCTACTCCTCTCCTTGAATCTCCCTTCATCCTGCTGTCTCTTATCCCTCGATAGACTTTCGACCTCAAATGCTCTAACAGCAGTGCATGAATAGGATGATTCAAGAGAGAGTCCATAGTATGGTTGTCAGGTTGCAGAGGTATGGTTTGGAAAACCTCCGTCACATGCTCATTTGCATGTCTTTGGATATGAGGCTTTCTGCCATATTCCCAAGGACAAACACAATAAGTAGGATCTTAATAAGTCATTGAAATGCATTTTTCTTTGTAGGGATGCAAGTGAGATGAGCTATTGCCTATGGAATCCACAGGGTAGGAAGGTAATTTGTAGCCATGATGTTGTTTTCCATGAGGAGAAGATGCATAAGCATCCCAAGTAGGTAGTTGAGGTATGCAAGGTGATATTTCAAGAGGAGTCTCCTACTCCCATATTTCCAACTAGATAGCTTGCAATTGATGCTTCAGTGGCCCATAATCATGATGTTGAACAAGATGTACCGGCCCCACAGCTTGTGTTGAGACAGTCCACTAAAGATAGATATAATCTTGATTGGTTTGAGCCCTTAACGGATTACATTATGGTGATAGATTTTGGTGAGCCCTTACTTATAAGGAGGCCATGCATAGAGGTGATAGTCACTCTTGGGGGAGGGCGATGCACTCAGAGTATGACTCATTATAGAAAAACCATACATGGAATTTGGTTTCTTTGCCCAATGGAAAACATATACTATCATGTAAGTGGGCGTACAAGTTGAAGAGGATGTCCCAAGACAACATACAAGGCTAGATTATTTGCTAAGGATTTTAAGCGCGAGCATAATGTTGACTTTGTAGTCTACAGGCTTTCAAGAAAAGAATAGGAAACATCGAGTGTGCAAGTTGAGAAAGAGTATTTATGGTCTTAAGCATGTACTAGGGAATGGTATCATAATTTTGATACACTTATGCGATCACAATCTTACTCTCACGATGATATGGATCTATGACTCTACACAAAGAAGGCTTGTGATGGCAGCCTTATTATTTTGGTACTTTATGTGGATGATATGTTGATTGTTGGGAGAGCTCATGATGAGCTAGATGCTTTGAAAACTCAACTTAAGAAGATCTTTGAGATGAAAGAATTGGAGTAGGCCTCACATATTCTCTAGATACACATCATGCGTGATCACTCTAAGGTGCTCCTCTACTTGTCATAGAAGGAGTACATATAGAATATCCTTGAGTCCTTCTATATGCAAGATGTTAAGCCTATTGGTTGTCCTTTATCTTCCCATGTGAAGGTTAGTCAGGCAGATTGTCCCCAATCAAAAGAGAAGAAGGCCAAGATGGCCAATATTCCTTATATATCTGTAGTGGAAAATTTTATGCATGCCATAATCGCCAATAGCCTTGATATAGCATTTGAAGTGGAGTTGTGATATGCTATATGGCTACACCTAGCCGATTACATTGGGATACCATGAGGAATATTATGAGATACTTGAAAGGCACTACATATATACACATTTGTTATAGTGGCTAGGATACATAGTCATGGGATATACAGACTCTGATTATGCACGACATGCAGGTAGTAGAAAGTCCACCTCTAGCTATATCTTCACCTTTACTAGAGGTGCTATTTCTTGGCTGTCCAAGGTGTGTAGAGATGCATGGCCTTATCTACTATTGAGGCTGAGTATGTTGTAGCTACCAAGGCTTACAAGAAGGCTCTATGGTTAGGTTCACATTCTATGACTTCCGTTTAGTTGGCCAATGATCCTTCTTCCATGCAAAGAAAAAGCACATTTAGATGTGCTATCACTTCATTAGGGAGGTGGTAGAGGACAAGTGCATTGAGCATGTCAAGATCTTGAACCAACTAGAATCCTATATATCTACTCACTAAAAGTATCTTAGTAGAACACATTTTGCCTTTCTTAAGAAGATGATGGGCATACGATGAGATGATGTCTATTTCTCATCGTGTTATACACTATGCATATGTTGTACTTTGTCACTTTTTTTTCCCTTCTTTTCTCTTCACTCCAAGTACGTTCACCTTTAAGTGGAAGGTTATTGGGGGTAGAGGCGCATGTTCCTATAGTATCCACATTTACTATGTACATAGTGGCGACACACTTGTACATTGCAGGTGGCAGCCCACCCATTGTTGTCACTTCATTCTTTATTCTTTTAGTGACTACTGAATAATAGTCAAACATTGTGACTATTGGAGTTTCCACATCTTGTGTTTCTCTCTCTTGCTCTCTTGCTCTATCCGCCATAGCTTGTATCTCTCTTGGTTTCACTTGCTTATGCTTCCAGTCTCAGGCTCCATCTTTTAGAAAAGGAACTCATGTACTAAACACCTAGAAAAGGAAGCGGGATAGTTAGCATATGGAAAAGAATTTATTACCAAAAGAACATTACTCTTAAGAATTACAAAAATTCAGTATGTTATATCTTAAGCCAACATGACGAATAGAATATTTCATTTCTCTCGCTTTCTTCCTCAGGATCTAAATACACTTTGAGTCAACAAAGGTAATAATATCAGCTCACTTGCCTATGTCACTAGGTAAAAAGTAATGCACATTGAATCCTTCTAGATAACAATTTCAAGGAGGTTAGAAAACTCATCTTCTAGTGATGTTGCATACTCTGCTTCTTTTTCTCATGGTTTCTTCCTCTTGTTCTCCCTCCATTTTGTTGCCAATTCTTTTGTAGCCTTTTCTTCCTTTTCATACAACCTTTTGTCTTTTTGATGTATAATATCCTTGATCTTGGGACCCATATCTACCTTTCTTTCCCTATGTAGTGGCACATTTAAAGTATTATATGTATCCTCACTTATGAGGAATTGGCTCTAAAATCTTAGAGAATCTATATCTTAGCCTTTTGAGGATGATTATGTTCTTGTCCATGTGTCAATCTATGTGCATAGGTAGCACGAATATAAGCATCCTAGAAAAACTCTATCAAAAGGTCTTCCGCAACCTCTTGGATGGAGTTAAGTGCTGATCTATCCATCTAAACTTATTGAGACTATAGTTATCATAAATCTCCTTGATGTCTTTGAAATGGAAGTTTTGGTACTGCATTTTTGGAGCTTTCAGTGCCTTCCTAATTTCCCTTGGGCATCTCACACCTTGTCAAAATTTTCTCTTAGGGTTGCTTGATTTGGAATGCTTTGAGGGCTTTGAGTCTTAATGGCTCTTCCATGGAATATACATGGGATCAAATTTTTTATTTCCTTAATGTAGTAACTACAACAACACAAATAGAAAATAACTATCTTATGAAATGTGATAATGGACCTCTAGAAGGATTAAAAAGATACAAATTGCATCTTATACGTCAATGACCAAAAGAGACGAAGATTTATATGATGTCATATGAAACATGAAAACATTGGTTCACATCACCTAAGAAATCTTATAATCACATTTCATACGACAATGCACAAAACATAAATGAAAATTTTGAACTATCATTCACAAGACTCAAAGCCATGACTTATAAAATGTGAAATCATAGGTTTTCTTTACCTGAGATACTATCCTATCATGTTTCATAAGATAAGTAGAAACATAATAGTAACTCTGATTCAAATTGATTTTATATTTCCATGATTCTGATAACATGATTAAATTTGAATATTGGTGCTATATTCTGACAATTTTTGGAATGTGTTATAGCTATAAAGCACATGTACAATGGTGTGGATAAGCTTGCGGCTTTAGATAGAGGAATGCAGCTCTTGTCGTTTTGGAACAAGGAAGATGAGAGAAAGTGTAAGTGATTTAGTCCTAAAATCAAGTTAAACAAAAATTGTAGAGGAATTTTTAGCTTAGTATATAATGCTTTTGAAAAGAAATTCAATATTGGAGGTTTTTTAAAAACCATATGATGATTCATTGTGCCCCATATGACATGTGCAACACCTTAACTTTGCCTTGGGAAAACTCCCATGTGCAATGGAAATCCTAAGGTTACTTTTATATCCAAAAAACATCCCTTATTAGGTATCCAAAAACAAGCATCCTTTTCTCTTTTAAAAACACAAGTTCCAAGGTTAATAGCTAGATCTTAAGAAAGCCAATTTTTAACAACACCATCAATATTCTCTCTATTGCATTAGAGACTACATCCTCTTGGAGTTTTGGCAAAATTGGCAAACCATTTCAAGGGGGGTTCAACCATGGTCCATCTGCAAATTTGTGTCCATCAATTAAAAAAGTTTTGCATGTTCTCTAATTATATCATCTTGCCTTCTTCAAAATGGAAAAAATATCTCTCCATTTTTCAAAATAAACCTTTGTTTTAGGAATAGTTGTTTTCTTGTGTGAAATGCAAAAATAGATCTAGGCAAGAGGCTTCTATTGCTCAAGCTTGCATTTCATATGACACGATTAGTGCCTATGCAAACAACATGCCATAAAAAATGCAATTTTTTGTATAGACAACGAATTTCTAACGTTTTAAGTTCATGTTTCATATGACACCAACATTGGATATTGGAAATATGTGTTGTATGGAATACAATTTCTATTGTGGGTAACTAGCTTTGAATATTCTTGGTTTGCATTCCATATGACATGAAGGATTTGTTATTGATTATAAATTTTAATCTAATGAAACACAATTGGGAGAAAATGTAAAAAATGAATTGAGTACTATTCATGTTTCATACATGTTATTGTGTGTTTGCATTGCACGTTGTGTTGATTCAAAATGAGTAAAAGAAATTAGTTGTCTTTGGAGAGAACGGAATAGGGAGCACTAGAGGACACAAATGATAATAAGATCTTTGATTTTCTCCACAAGATAGGAAATTCTTCCAAGTTTAATTATATTAGGACTATGCTTAATGATATTTTCAATTTGCAAATTAAAGCTTTTGGAAGATCTTAGTGATAAACTTGAGATACACAATGAGTATTATAATAGGCATGCAGGGAGTCTTGCACTTGACAATTATATGCATTATAGTGATGTTATTCGAGCAACCAATGCTCTAATAAAAACTTTGCTCACTAGGTGGAACCTTATTGATGAAGAGTTAGAAATCATGGAACAAACTATCCTTATTATAGGAATAAAAATAACGTATTTTAATTCACAAAGACACAATATTTTTTGTGTATCTTTAATATGCGGAACATTTTTCTTCAGATAAGATAGAGGGGAAGAAGGGAGAAGATGCTACATGCTCAAATGAAGAGCTTGAAGAAAAGTAAGAGATTCTCAAGAGGATGTTGAAAATTGATTGGTATAAGGTTTTGATCCTATTGTTTTTCAAGAGTAAGAACATCACAAAGAGGGAGAAGAAAAGGAAATAGAATTGAGTTCAAAGGCTGAAGAAGGATCTCTTGATTCTGTCCCTACATTTCATAGTTACCTCATCACCAATAAAACAAGGTATGTGTTGATCAATAATATTCACTACCTTTTTTATCTTAGAGAAGATTATTGCTTAGCTATTCTTGCAAGGTGGGGCCAGCATGATAAAGATTTTACAAGCTATGAACCATGCCCTCTAGCAGCTCTTGATGTTGAGGAAAAAAAATTGCAAGATAGTTCCATCGCCTTACATTCATGTATGATCAGATTGTGGAGTATGAAAAGAAAGGGCTACCTATAGAAACTGAGTTATTAGAGGTTAAAAAAAGACTCGGTATTGAAGACAAGGAGTGTGAAGATGAATTAAATCCTCCATCAAAGGAGAAGGAAAAAAATGCAATAAATATTTATGACAAGAGCCTTCTTGAAGAAGATGAAAACCCCAAGAAATTGAAGATATTTTATGTATTTTCATTAGGCTTAATGCATAGTTTTTTAATGGTTAATGAATAACTAATGTTAGAGTTTCATGTATTGATACCTTAAACTTTTTTTACTATTATGTAAATTTCAATTAAAGACCTTGAAAACTCTTTAAAGAGCCAACTTGGACTCTAGGCCATTGAAGCTTGTGGCAAAAGTCAAGGCCTTGGCCACTATATTGAAAGAGTGAATAATAAAACTATTGCAATTTATCACAACATATTGTTAAGTTCTCCAAGCTTACCAATGGCGGCTTTAAAAGCTATCTCCAAAGTGATTGTATCCAAGGTTTTCAATAGAGGAAATGAGAATATAATTTTGGTGGAGAAAGAAGAAGCTATAAGAGTTTTTGGCTACATGCTTGGATCAAGTGGATCTATAGTTGGATACTTTAGAGTTCTTAGCTCCTATTTACTCTTCCATGTGGGAGATGAAAAATATTTGAATCTCCTCCAAGGCTACAAAAAACGGGGATTTTTGAAATGTAGATGCATATTATATAAGTTAGATAATTAAGATATGTACCAATGTAAACTTCTTACCACATAGTGAGTGAAGTGTTGATTATCCCAAGCTTCTGTCATTTCCTTTTTTAATTAGATGTTTAATGAAACAAAAGACATGGTTGTACCAAATATGATGTATAGTTAAGAAATAAAAAAAAGTAATTAAAAATATTATATAAGTTAGACAATGGAGATGCATAGCAATGCAAACTTCTTATCATATAATGAGTGAAGTGTTGATTATCCCAAGCTTTTGTCAAATTTACCCTAAGCAAGTTTGGAGTTCTATAGTAGCCCTTGCTTTAGTTGACCTTGGGAAAGTTGCATGAGGTTTGTAGGGATATCAAAATCACAACACAAGGTCTCTCTATCACAACTAATCTCAACACAAGGTCTTTAACACAAGGTCTCTCTATCACAACTAATCTCATGATTGCACCAAAGGTAAGGGAATGTTATTATATCCTTTGAGCTCTTAGTCCACTCACATTAAATATATGTCGCAGGAATGCAATTGGTTGGCATGATGCTTTCCATTTGTGCAATCTAATGAGATTCTTGAACCCCACTAAAACACACAAAGGTATAGCCCCGGGGGGTCCACTAGGGTTTACCATATGGTACCACGTGAGTGTAAGGGAGGGGGGTTATTTAAGGGAAGGAAGGTACGTTTTATAAGGTGAGGTCCCTTAAATAGGAAGTAAATAAGGGGTATTTTCATATATTTCTTGCACGTAGGTGACATCTCCTTATTACTACTAGTGAATCCCCCGTGGTATAGCCAAAGTTTTCCATGAAAGCCCAAGAATGTTCTAACCTTCATGCCACCAATAGATCGCCTTTTGGGGACATAATTTTTATCCTTGGACTTTTGAGGATCTAATTCAATGACAACATTACCTCCACACAAACCAATTGTAGATAAAACTTTCTTAAACTTTGTTATACTATCCTCTCTAATTGATAAGGACTTTAGGTTCCAAGTGTATGTAAAGATGAAAGATCTTCTCAATTATTTTGTAAAGTGCATAGAGTGTATAGATGTGAGAATTAGCCAAAGGAATGTCCAAAACTAGCTTGAAGTATGGGTTTTTGATGTGCCTAGAGGGGGCTCTATTCTAGTTACTTGAGTTCAACTCTACACTTGGAGACATGTAATATAAAGAAGCTCAAACGATCAACACAACATAATCACTTATCTAAATGAGAGCTCTCACCCAATTGATCCACAAATAATGCACAAGAATCTTCTAAGGAATAGAGTGGTGCAAGAGAAGAACAAGAGCCCTTGAGTAGATAATTGGTGAAACAAACCCAACCCTAATTTAGCTTAGGACAGGTAGTTTGGTAGTCATCTAGGGACCAATCCTAGTCACCACCACCATCCTCTAACTTTGAGTGTGTAGAGTTAGATAATGGGGGCATTCCCTAGGTCTACCTCCCATGTGAAGCATCCAGTCTCATTCCATGAGGATCGACCTACAAGTTCCTAAAGACACAACTATGATCTCTAGTAGCAATCTAACATCAAGCTTAAAATGAATGCATTTAACAAATCATCCAAGAGAAAGTTAGGTGAGCACCACACTTGGTTCAATGAGAGTGAGAAACAAGGGGGATTTGAGCATCAACCCCTCTATCCATAAGGCATAGTCTTACACTAGTCTCCCTAAAACAATGCTTATTGATACTAGGAGTGAATGTTAGGAAGGTCATGCTTGTGAGTCTTTACTTTAAACTTAGAGAAGGCCACCCATCTAACCGACTCCAGTTGATGTAAGATAATTCCATCGTGAAATCATCCACTCACTTCCCATGGTGACAATACACATTTTAGTGTTTTAAAACAAAGATGCTACCATGCTGTGATGACATATGCAAATAGCTTCATTAATTAGTGTCTCCACATGGTTCATTGGCATGCCCTTAGGATATGGAAACTAAGCAATCCATTTGAAAAAAAGTTATTATTTATTTATTTTTATATACAATCACTTCAAAATTGAACCAACCCAAAATCAGGTTACCACCCTTGCTCTATTCATTCGCAGCCTTCCAATGCTCAACTATGTTAGGCTCATATAGGTCTCCATCCCTATTTTAGGTTTGTGACCAAGATTACAACTCAAACAAGGGCCCCACTGGTTCTTATCCGCCATAAGGATAAGCTTTTCCATATGAAAGACCAAACCTGCCTAAGCGGGGATGGGGTCGCATTAGATAGTATAAAAATGATCCCAATGAAGAGTAACTAGGGTATCCCTATATCTCATTCTTGTCTAGTTGAAGCCATAGATGCAATTAGTATAATTCTTTTCATACCTTAAAGCAACCAAAATCAATTTTTAAAATTTTTACCAATCATTCCTTTCTAAAAAAATATCGAGTAAAGCAAATATCAGCAAATAGGGCTTTTTTATAATTTCTCAATAAAACAAAGTTAATTTTTATGCATTAGCATATATTTTACTTTACGCGTGTATGAACACACCGTATTTTCTATTTATGTGTTTTGAAATTATACTAAGTATCTCAATGTGTGTGCACTCTAACCACATAATGAGAACTAAATTATATTGTTAAAGAAAAGAATACCAATTTATAATAATTTGAGCATTTATCCTAATTTATGCTAAGCAACTAAATAATATAAAATCAAAAATGACCTTAACTAAAGAAATACACTTTTTATGAAGTTTAATTTTTAATTTATGGGAATAAATTAAATTTACAATTTAATAATTTGATAAACCAACTATCTTAAATGGTAAATAAGATTTTTCTATGAACTTCTAGATATTTTTATATTATTTTAACTACATTTCTAATCTTAAATACGGAGATGTTAAAGAAAATAAGATCATGATTATTTTTATTATTTTAAGAGGAGTTTCTAATATTTAAATTTATAATAATCAAATTTCTAAATGAAAAATAGAGGTACCTTAAACTTTAACATAATTTCTTAAAAAATTAAATTTCATTTTGTGGATGGGAAGGATGAGAAACGATATAATTTTGAGATAAGGAGATATCACGGAGGAATTGCCTCGCTAACTCCTTCTTGTAGAATTTTCTCACTTGGAACTTGTAATTTTATGTCCCTCTCTCTCTCAAGAGTTGACTTGTGATTGTTATGTGTTGAAAATGAGAAGAGACGTCTTAAAGTTCTAAATCCTTAGTCTTTTTTTTCGATTTTTTTTCCTTCTTTTTAACCTCATTTTAGCCCCTATTACCCCCTTAATCCCTTAAGGCTCTAAAGCTTTAGTTCTTTTTATTTTGAAAAGAAATCTTTACACACACGCACACACACACACACACATGCACGCGCATGCACACGTACACGCACATGCACACATACACACACAAAGAGATTATTTTATAGCGTAAAAAGTTGAAAATTTTATGAAAATTTATGAAAATTTGATCATAATATCCAAATTATTTTAAAAGCAATATGATTGATAATTTTAAAAAAACTATCAAGAAATTGTTTTAATTTTGAATATTTTATAATATTTATTGAAAATTTAAAGTATTTAAAACTAAATTTCTACATTATGTTATTTTTTAAAAAAGTTATCTTAATTATAGTTACTTAAAATAAAAACTTCTCTTAATTACAATTACTTAAAATAGCATAATGTAGAAATTGTAATTAAGAGAAGTTTTTTTAAAAATAACATAATGTAGAAATCTAGTTTTGAATACTTAAATATTTTAAAATAAATATTAAAAACTCTTGAATACATTGATTTTAACCTTAAGAAATCCTAGTTAATATGTAAATTTTTATTTTTATCAGAAAGAAGAATTGATCAATTTTATTTAAACTAACTTGAGAAAAAAGGCATGAAAAATAAGATTGAATTGAGTATATTAAATTGTAAAAATTTGGGTATGTTGCATTATTTTCCCCTTAAAGAAATCGAGATATTCTCATCTCGAGAAAAGCTTAGGATGTTCCTTTTAGAGGATAGATTTCATTAACCTTCAAGGATTCCTTGGACTGGTATTATAATTCGTTTATCATCAAGGATGTCTTTTGGACTAGAAACACAAGATTTTAGTAGGCTATGTGGAATAGAATATTGATCTTCATATGAGGAGGTAAGGCAAGCTTGTATGCATATATCCCAAGGCATTTTATGATTTTCTAAGGTCCATAATATCTAGGACTAAGCTTTTTGAACTTCCCAAGAGATAGAGAGATATTCTTGGAGACTATATTACCTTCCTCTTAAAGGTTCTCGACTAGTTCTCTCTTTGGATCAATGTAGAACTTCTATTGATCCTATGCTTCTTTTATATATTTTTGGATTGGCTTGACATGCTTGTGCATGTCATTTAACGATCTTTTGTAGGCTTCCACCTTTATAGTTGGACTGAAAAAGTTAAGAGGAGGTAAGCACTTTTGCCCAAATAATGCTTGGAATGGGGTTCAAAATAAGGTATAGCATGGTTTCATATTCAAATTACATGTATATATCACATGGGTTCATATGTAGCATAGTTATTCTGCTTGAGTCTTTGAGAAGAATAGGCTATAGGTCATCCCTCTTAGACTAGCACACAACTCACTACACATAACCCACTACAATAATGCTATCATCGGTGATTACTTCTAATTATTGAGAGAAGTTGAGGAGCTTTAATACTAGTGTAGTTCTAAGATATTCCTTTACTTTATTAAAACTCTTCTACTTTGTAGGAGTCCATATTATCTTGGTTTACTTTTTGAGAAGTTCAATTAGAGGAATGGCAATAAGAGCATAGTCCTTGATGATTGTACAATACCATCTATGAGCCCTAAGAATCTTCCAATTTCTTGAAGAGTTTGGAGACATGGCCAATATTATAGATCATATATCTTCTTCCCCATTTTCTTTTGATCAATAAAATTGCGCTTTCACTCAGGCTGTCACACCAGTGAAAGCTGCCTTGAGAAGATGCTCTCTCTCTCTCTCTCCCTCTCCTACAGACCGACTCCTCAAATTTCGTCCTCTTTCATCACCCCTTCTTGTGCAGCTGTCTCCTTCTAAATTTTTTATTATTTCATTTCACTTTAGACTCTTTGATGGACCCGAGATTTGTGCACAAAGAAGGCACTAAAGTGGACTCTGCATGGACATATGCCTAGCATTTGGCTATCTTCTTTGTAATATTTATGCTCCTCCTAAACATAAAAACATTATGTAAAAATTGTACGACTCACCACTATAAAGTCATGACCCATGCAATTGGGAAAGGACAAATAAATTAGATGTCCCATCTAATAGAAAGGTCTTTAGACCTTAGCAAAATGGCAATGTAAAGAATTTCTATAGATTTTGAAGGTCGGGCATTGTAGATGCCACTCTGCAGCCTAGTTTTTGAACATATTTTGGTGCCTCCTTGGGCCTATCCACTCTTCCATAATCAATTAAGGTTAGACCTTAAAATCCCCATTCACTTAATAACTTATATGCTAATCAGGTAATGCATGTAAAATATGGCTAAATTATAAGATAGAGATATTTTACAGTTACTCATCCTCCTTACTCATGGGCAAGATGCAATTTTCTTAGTTCTGCTTGATAAATAGGACTTGCACTGAGAGTTCTTGTAGCCAGTCTTTTTGTGTCCTCTCGACATCATTCTTTAGACAGTTGTATCAACTCCCCTAAATGCACCGGTGACCGTCCCTAGAAGAGCTCTAATCTCTCTCCCCACCTCTAATTTGCCTTGCAACTTATAATCTCTATGAAGGTTAGCCATAGCCCCTTGTTCTCCACTACAAATCCTAGAGCACTATGCTCAATCACTATAAGGAATGAGAGGTATAGTGACGGCAGGTAGCGACGCAGGAATAGCGGCGTTGCTATTTGCGTCACTATTAGTGATGCCCCACAGGGAAAAAAATAGGGCTGAAACCCAAGCGTGTTTCATTTTGCGCATTTTCTAAGACATTTCAAGAGGGACAGCGAGAAAGAGAGCGACCGTTTTGCATAGAGGGTGGGAGAGGGAGAGGAAGAAGGCTTGCCGCCGCCGTTCACGAAGGAGAGCAGGAGCCTTCGTCGCGAAGAGGAGCCGCCAAACCCTCGCCGTATCTTTACGGTGAGTCCATTCCCTCCTTCTCTTGCTTGTTTAGGGTTTAATTCTCTCCTTCTTTTGCTTGTTTAGGAGAGGAAATGAGAGAGAAAGAGAGGGAGAGGGAGAGGGAGGGAGAGAAAGAGAAAGAGAGGGGGAGAGAAAGAGAAAGAGAAAGAGAAAGAGAAAGAGAGGGAGAGGGAGAGGGAGAGGGAGAGGGAGAGGGAGGGGGGAGGAAATGAGAGAGGAAGAGAAAGAGAAAGAGAGGGAGTGGGAGAGGGAGAAGGATGGGGAGGAAATGAGACAAGGAGAGGGAGGGAGAGTGCATTCTCTCTCTCTTTTACTTTTGCTTATATGATGTGTATATATATTGAGAGTGTCAAGATTGTGGGAGAGAAGGAAGGAGTCTCACTTGTAGCTTTCTTGCTTGCACAATGGGGGAATACACACAGAGGTGGAGGCTGAAAACAATTTTCCTCTTCTTAGTTGTGTAAGCCAAAAGATCTCTCTTACAAAGAAATAGAAGAACCCTATCTATGGGTCTCAAACCAAACTCAACTAACTAAGGTGGCATACTAACTGAGCCACGAACTAGAGTAGATAAGGATAGCTGTCATCTAGCTATTATTCATGGGCGGTGTGCCAACCACGTCTGCAACAACTGACAAGTCGGTGACATAAATACACAACGGTCACCCTGGCGTATCACGAGTGGAGCTCGATATCTCAACACTCCCCCTCGAGCTCAATCCCAATTCCTGCACACCAAGCAGGTCTCTGAACTTGCGCAGCTTCTCTGCGCCCAATGCCTTCGTGAATATGTCAGCTACCTGATCCTCTGTGCTGATATAAACTAGATCAATAAGACCTAGTAAAACCCTCTCCCGCACATAGTGATAATGCACCTCAATGTGCTTTGTTCTAGCATGATAGACTGGGTTATTTGCCAAGTGTATACTACTCATGTTGTCACAATAAATGACAACTGGCCCATCTGTAGGCTGATGCATATCGTAAAGTAGTTTATGAAACCAAGCTACCTCACATGCAGCCATTGCTGCACCCCTGTACTCAGCCTCTGTGCTCGACAAGGCAACTGTAGGCTGTTTCTTGCTGCTCCAAGTGACTGCAGCACTCCCAAAAGAGATCACATATCCACTGGTAGATCGTCTATCAGAAATACTACCAGCCCAATCAGCATCAATGTATCCATGCAATTGTATCTGAACCCCAGTCTCATAAAATAGTCCATACTGCAATGTGGACTTCACATACCTGAGTATGCGTCTAACCGCATCCAAATGAGGTTTCCTTGGAGCCTGCATAAATTGACTTACCAATCCAACAGCATAGCTCAAGTCTGGCCTGGTAATAGTCATATAAATCAAACTTCCTACTATGCGTCTGTACATAGTAGGGTCTTCTAGAAGCTCACCTGCATCTGTGCTCAGCTTCACATTCTGCTCCAAAGGAACTGAAATAGGCTTACAGCCTGTCATCCCATATTTGGACAGAATGTCCAATCCATACTGCATCTGCAAGAGCTGTATCCCACTTGGTGATCTAATCACCTCAATGCCCAAGAAATAACGCAGCTCTCCCAAATCCTTCATTTCAAACTTCTGCTTCAATAGCATTTTCACATGAAGGATATCTTCATCACTGTCAGTTGTCACAATCAAATCATCAACATAAATGACAAGTAGCATAATACATTTCTCTGTTTTTCTCATAGAAAGTGAGAAATCTGCCTTGGAAATTTGAAAGCCAATAGTGACAAGATACTGTCCTATCCTGTCAGACCATGCTCTAGGTGCTTGCTTCAAGCCATACAAGGCTTTCTTCAACCTGCAAACAAACTCAGGATGAACAGCATGCACATGATGTGGTGGCTCCTCCATATAGACCTCTTCTTGCAAATCACCATGCCAGAAGGCATTCTTTACATCCATCTGATGTAAAGACCATCCCTTTGATGCAGCCATAGCAATGATTGCTCTTACGGTTGCCATCCTTGCAACCGGACTGAATGTTTCTTCATAGTCAATGCCATATGTTTGTGCATACCCCTTGACTACTAATCTTGCCTTGTATCTGTTCACAGAACCATTTGCATTGTGCTTCACCTTATAAACCCACTTACAACCAATTGCATTTTTACCTTTAGGCAAAGGTACCAATTCCCATGTAGCATTTGCTTCCAAGGCATCCATTTCTTCATCCATGGCTTTCTCCCATTTTTCTTTTCCCATGGCTTGCTCAAAAGAAGTAGGTTCTGGTTCCTATATCACTTTGACCATATATGCATAGTGAATGGCTGTAAATCCATCATATTTCAGCCTATCCACAGAATACCTAGCTCTGGTAGACCTGCGCAAAGTAGGTTCACTCCCAGGTGCTCTCAAAACATCCCTGGTCTTCCTTACTCCAGGTGTAACAATAGAAGGAATACCCAACTCATCATCAATGCTCTGTTTTGAGCCACTGGATTCACCATCCACATAAGAGTGACCTGCATTCACATCAAACATGGACTGATCAACCTTCTCTATTCCTTTTCGTGATACCTGCATACCACTATCTGCATTACTTTGAGAAGATTCTCCTAATCTCAATCTGCCTGTCCATGGCGAAGAATGTAAACCACTGCTAGAGGATGCTCCAGGTCTACTAATATTTTGTGACTGCTGCTGTGAATTCTGTGCAGCATTACCATTTTGTGCATCTACATCATCAATCACATTTACTGGTTTATATCAGCTACTCATCTCATCAAAAACAACATCTCTGCTCACTGTAAACTTACGAGTAGAAGGGTTATAGCATCTATACCCTTTTTGCTGCAGAGAGTAACCAATGAAGATGCACTTCTCAGCTTTTGGATCCAACTTGGATCTCAACTCATCTGGCACATGTACATAGGCAATGCAACCAAAAATATTCAAATGAGAAATATCTGGTTTCCTACCAGTATACCTCTCCTCTGGAGTCATTCCATGTATTGCTGCAGTGGGAGTCCTGTTCATTATGTAGACTGCTGTGGCAACTGCTTCAGCCCAATAAAAAGTCTCGCAAGTCTTTTTCATTGAGCATGGCACGAGATACCTCTCCAACATGCCTGTTTTTCCTTTCTGCAATTCCATTTTGTTGTGGGGTATGACTGCATGAATATTGCTGCTTTATGCCATGCTCCTATAGGAACCTTGCAAACTCATTTGAGAGGTACTCTCCCCCTCCATCTGACCTTAGGCATTTTATCTGCAGGCCTGTTTCTTTTTCAACCATAGCTTTAAGAGTTTTGAAATGCCCAAAAACTTCACTTTTCTTTTTCATAAAATACACCCAAACTTTTATGCTATAGTCATCAATAAAACTGACAAAATAATGACAGCCTCCAAGAGATGCAGCTTTAGTAGTCCACACATCAGAGTGGATTAATTCCAATGGCTTCTTACTCTCTTGAACATGTCTAGGAAATGGTTTCCTTGCCTGTTTTCCAAACTGACGGGCTTCACATACCTTATGCATTTCTGCAACCTTGAATTTGGGCAATCCTGCAACAATGTTTTGGGCCTGCATTGATTTAAGTCGCTGTACATTAACATGACCAATGCGTTTATGCCAGATATCAATATCTGCAACTACACCAGTCCCATGTGCAAACATTGCTGCACTCAATTCAGGCATGTCTGCATCCAATGTAAACATTCTGCCCTTCTTCTTTCCTTTTGCTATCAAGCGACCTTTATTTTTCATATCCTCAACAAAGCATCCATGAGGATTAAATCTGACTTGCAAGCCCTGCTCAACCATTTGACCAACAGAAACTAGGTTCTTGGTGATATTCGGAACATGAAATACATCCGACGGGTATTTCTTTTTCCCATCCTGCATAGACAAATGAATTTTTCCAATCAGCACAATAGGATGTTCAGTATCATCACCAGTCTCCACAAATCCTGGTATTTCCATTTTCCTTGCATCCTGCATCCATTCTGCATGACCTATCATGTGGTTTTATGCACCTGAGTCAACATACCACACATCGTTGCTTTTTTCTGCACTTGTCACAGAATTGGTCATGTGCTGCACCATAAATAAATGCTCATTTCTGTCATCACCCTGTCTACTAGAAGATGCATAATTTCCTTGTTGCAATTTTCCATTCATGATGTCATTCTGCTTTTTATAGCGGTCTTTAGCCATATGACCCATTTTACCACAATAGTAGCATTCAACATTGTTGTTTGCATTTTGGCCTCTTTGCCATCCACCACGACCTCTTTGGCTCCCCCTGCCTCTAGAGTTACCACGTCCTCCTCCATAGGACTAGTTTTCTTAAGTTTGCTGCATATTTGGATTTCTACCACGGCCTCCAAATCGGCCTCCTCTACCTCTGCCTCTACCTCTTCCAGTATTTGAGTAGAAGACAGCTTCTTTTGAAGTTCCTCCTGAAGAAGATGCACCACCATTTCTTTGCTCCTCAGAAATTAGAAGAGCAATCAGCTCCTCAAAATCAGAAAATCTTTCACGAACTGAAATGGATGTCCGAAACTGTGCATAATCCTTTCCTAGACCATTCAAGGTCACAAAAACTAAATCATCATCTTCCACTGGCGACCCAATGGAAGCAAGTGCATCTGCAATCTTCTTCACCTTCATGTGGTAGTCATTGATGCTCATACTTTCTCTTTGCACATTATGCAACTCTTGCTTGAGCTGCATTTTCTTGGCTTGCGTATTTGTGCTATACATTTTTGACAAAGTGTCCCATGCCTCCTTTGGCGTACTTGCATACTGAATATGCACAATCATAGAGTCTGAAATGTTGATAGATAGCCAGTACATAACTTTTCTGGCTCTCTCATGCCATGCTTTAAATGCCTGCATTTGCTGTTGATTGGGAACATCAGGAAGAACTGGTTCTTCTTCATTTCCTGCAACAAATTCCCAATATCCTTTTCCCATAAGGAAATTCGTCATTCTAAACTTCCATGCTTGGAAGTTGTTCTTGTCAAGCTTTTTAGTGACAATCTGTGAGAGAGAATCAGACGCCATTACAGAACACTGCAAAAAATTCCGTCACTGCAAAGAACACAGCTTCGGCCTCACAAAGGCAAATCTGCAAAACTGACGAAAGTGGTATTTGACCACACAGTCACTTCCTAGTGACGATTTTGCATAAACAGGAACCAAGGATGATTCTGTAACTCCCAATGTCTCTACACATAAGCATATGATGCAATTTCTGTGGTAACTTTTCACCGACCTGTAGAACAGTGGTCGCACAGCATAAAACTGGGCCTTTTCTTGAGTGCGTGCAGAAAACTTCCGCCTCCAAAACAGGCCCCGAAATGGCCTCAAATAAAAAAAACAAGGTCGTCTTGCTTCACTGCAAAGGGCGTCTCGACCTGAGACAACGCACTCCTGCACTTTCCGGCTGTGCTACCTGTAGAGATCTGCTCCCAAAACAGAAAATGAAAGCAACACTGCTCCTCTTACCAGAACACCGTGAGCTTGGCTTGCTTTCTTGAGCTCCTTACCACGAACAAGGCTTTGATACCATGTCAAGATTGGGGGAGAGAAGGAAGGAGTCTCACTTGTAGCTTTCTTGCTTGCACAATGGGGGAATACACACAGAGGTGGAGGCTGAAAACAGTTTTCCTCTTCTTAGTTGTGTAAGCCAAAAGAACTCTCTTACAAAGAAATAGAAGAACCCTATATATGGGTCTCAAACCAAACTCAACTAACTAAGGTGGCATACTAATTGAGCCACGAACTAGAGTAGATAAGGATAGCTGTCATCTAGCTATTATTCATGGGCGGTGTACCAACCGCGTCTGCAACTGACAAGTCGGTGACATAAATACACAACGGTCACCCTGGCATATCACGAGTGGAGCTCGATATCTCAACAGAGAGAGGGAGAGGAAATGAGAGAGAAAGAGAGGGAGAGGGAGATGGAGGGGGAGGGGGAGGGAGGGAGAGAGAGAGAAAGAGAGGGAGTGGGAGAGGGAGGAAATGGAAGAGGGAGGGGGATGAAATGAGAGAACGAGAGGGAGGGAGAGTGTATTCTCTCTCTTATTTATTTATTTTTTGTATAGTTTGTATATGATAAGAGAGGGAGAAGAAATGAGGGAGAGGGAGAAAGAGAGGGAAATTAAAGAGAGGGAGAGGGATGTCAAGATTGTGGGAGAGAAGGAAGGAGTCTCACTTGTAACTTTCTTGCTTGCACAATGGGAGAATACACACACAGGTGGAGGCTAAAAATAGTTTTCCTCTTCTTAGTTGTGTAAGCCAAAAGAACTTTAGTACATAGAAATAGAAGAACCCTATATATGGGTCTCAAACCAAACTCAACTAACTAAGGTGGCATACTAACTGAGCCACGAACTAGAGTAGATAAGGATAGCTGTCATCTAGCTATTATTCATGGGCGGTGTACCAACCGCATCTGCAACTGACAAGTCGGTAACATAAATGCACAACTGTCACCCTGGCATATCACGAGTGGAGCTCGATATCTCAACACTCCCCCTCGAGCTCAACCCCAATTCCTACACACCAAGCAAGTCTCTGAACTTGCGCAGCTTCTTTGCGCCCAATGCTTTCGTGAATATGTCAGCTACCTGATCCTCTATGCTGACATAAACTAGATCAATAAGACCTAGTAAAACCCTCTCCCGCACATAGTGATAATGCACCTCAATGTGCTTTATTCTAGCATGATAGACTGGGTTATTTGCCAAGTGTATACTACTCATGTTGTCGTAATAAATGACAACTTGCCCATCTGTAGGCTGATGCATATCATAAAGTAGCTTATGCAACCAAGCTACCTCATATGCAACCATTGCTGTGCCCCTATACTCAGCCTCTGTGCTCGACAAGGCAACTGTAGGCTGTTTCTTGCTGCTCCAAGTGACTGCAACACTCCCAAAAGAGAACACATATTCACTGGTAGTTTGTCTATCAGAAATACTACTAGTCCAATCAGCATCAGTGTATCCATGCAACTGTATCTGAACCCCAATCTCATAAAATAGTCCATACTGCAATATGGACTTCACATACCTGAGTATGCGTCTAACCGCATCCAAATGCGATTTCCTTGGAGCTTGCATAAATTGACTTACCAATCCAACAGCATAGCTCAAATCTGGCCTGGTAATAGTCATATAAATCAAACTTTCTACTATGTGTCTGTATATAGTAGGGTCTTCCAGAAGCTCACTTGCATCTGCGCTCAGCTTCACATTCTACTCCAAAGGAACTGAAATAGGCTTACAGCCTGTCATCCCATATTTGGACAGCATGTCCAATCCATATTGCCTCTGCAAGAGCTGTATCCCACTTGGTGATCTAATCACCTCAATGCCCAAGAAATAACGCAGCTCTCCCAAATCCTTTATCTCAAACTTCTACTTCAATAGCATTTTTACATGAAGGATATCTTCATCACTGTCACCTGTCATAATCAAATCATCAACATGAATGACAAGTAGCATAATACCTTTCTCTATTTTTCTCACATAAAGTGAGAAATCTGCCTTGGAAATTTGAAAGCCAATAGTGACAAGATACTGTCCTATCTTGTCAGACCATGCTCTAGGTGCTTGCTTCAAGCCGTACAAGGCTTTCTTCAACCTACAAACAAACTCAAGATGAATAGCATGCACATAACCTGGTGGTTGCTCCATATATACCTCTTCTTGCAAATCACCATGCAAGAAGGTATTCTTTACATCCATCTGATGTAAAGACCATTCCTTTGATGCAGCCATAGGAATAACACTTCTTACGGTTGCCATCCTTGCAACCAGACTGAATGTTTCTTCATAATCAATTCCATATGTTTGTGCATATCCCTTGACTACTAATCTTGCCTTATATCTGTTCACATAACCATCTGCATTATGGTTCACCTTATAAACCCACTTACAACCAATTGCATTCTTATCTTTAGGCGAAGGTATCAATTCCCATGTAGCATTTGCTTCCAAGGCATTTCTTCATCCATGGCTTTCTCCCATTTTTTTTTTCCCATGGCTTGCTCAAAAGAAGTGGGTTCTGGTTCCTGTATCACTTTGACCATATAGGCATAGTGAATGGCTGTAAATCCATCATATTTTAGCCTATCCACAAGATACCTAGCTCTAGTAGACCTGCGCAAAGTAGGTTCACTCCCAGGTGCTCTCAAAACATCCTTGGTCTTCCTTACTCCAGGTGTAACAATAGAAGGAATACCCAACTCATCATCAATGCTCTGTTCTGAGCCACTGGATTCACCATCCATGTTGAGATGGCAAGCTCAACACATGTGGATATGGATGATGGACCGCCTGGTTAGATGGGTCCACACGTCTACACTTAGCACGTCGGTGGTAATTATGCATCTCACATGGCCACTGACTCATTACTTATTATATTTAGGTTGTTACACCTATTTACAGCTGGCATAGTTATAGCGCCAGTCGACTAGTGTAGTCGGTTATGCATTGTTTGACTTAGTAGGCCACTTTCCTTTTATGTTGTATCTTATCTATACTTTGTGTACATTGTAAAGTGGGTGGAAGAAGAAGAAGAAATCAACAAGAAAACGTTTTGGCCTCCATCTCTCTTCTTGTCTCTTGAGTGAGCTTCTCCTTGTGCATTCTGTGTGTGTTCGGCGCAGCATCTTGAGCAACCCCCTCCACCACGCGATTCTTGACAATCCACATAAGAATGACCTGTATTCACATCAAACATGGGTTGATCTACCTTCTCTTTTCATTTTCGTGATACCTGCATACCACTATCTGTATTGCTTTGAGAAGATTCTCCTGATCTCAATCTGCCTGTCCGTGGCGAAGAATGTGAACCATTGCTAGAGGACGCTCCAGGTCCACTAATATCTTGTGACTGCTGCTGTGAATTCTGTGCAGCATTACCATTTTGTGCATCTACATTATCAATCACATTTATTGGTTTATACCAGCTACTCATCTCATCAAAAACAACATCTCTGCTCACTGTAAACTTACGAGTAGAAGGGTTATAGCATCTATACCCTTTTTGCTGCAGAGAGTAACCAATAAAGATGCACTTCTCAGCTTTTGGATCCAACTTGGATCTCAACTCATCTGGCACATGAACATAGGAAATGCAACCAGAAATTTTCAAATGAGAAATATCTGGTTTCCTACCAGTATACCTCTCCTTTGGAGTCATGCCATGTATTGTTGCAGTGGGAATCATGTTCCTTATATAGACTGCTGCAGCAACTGCTTCAGCCCAATAAAAATTTGGCAGGTCTTTTTCATTGAGCATAGCACAAGATACCTCTCCAATATGCCTGTTTTTCCTTTATGCAATTCCATTTTGTTGTGGGGTATGACTGCATGAATATTGCTGCTTTATACCATGCTCCTGCAGGAACCTTGCAAACTCATTTGAAAGGTACTCTTCCCCTCCATCTGACCTTAGGCATTTTATTTGTAGGCCTGTTTCTTTTTCAACCATAGCTTTAAGAGTTTTGAAATGCCCAAAAACTTCACTTTTCTTTTTCATAAAATACACCCAAACTTTTCTGCTATAGTCATCAATAAAAGTGACAAAATAATGACAGCCTCTAAAAGATGCAGCTTTAGTAGTCCACACATCAGAGTGGATTAATTCCAATGGCTTCTTACTCTCTTGAACATGTCTAGGAAATGGTTTCCTTGCCTGTTTTTCAAACTGACAGACTTCACATACCTTATGCATTTTTGCAACCTTGAATTTAGGCAACCCTGCAACAATATTTTGGGCTTGCATTGATTTAAGTCGCTGTACATTAACATGAACAATGCGTTTATGCCAGATATCAATATCTGCAACTACATTGGTCCCATGTGCAAACATTGCTGCACTCAATTCAGGCATGTGTGCATCCAACGTAAACATTCTACCCTTCTTCTTTCCTTTTGCTATCAAGCGACCTTTATTTTTCATATCCTCAACAAAGCATCCATGAGAATTAAATCTGACTTGCAAGCCCTGCTCAACCATTTGACCAACAGAAACTAGGTTCTTGGTGATATTCGGAACATGAAATACATCCGACGGGTATTTCTTTTTCCCATCCTGCATAGACAAATGAATTTTTCCAATCAGCACAATAGGATGTTCAGTATCATCACCAGTCTCCACAAATCCTGGTATTTCCATTTTCCTTGCATCCTGCATCCATTCTGCATGACCTATCATGTGGTTTTATGCACCTGAGTCAACATACCACACATCGTTGCTTTTTTCTGCACTTGTCACAGAATTGGTCATGTGCTGCACCATAAATAAATGCTCATTTCTGTCATCACCCTGTCTACTAGAAGATGCATAATTTCCTTGTTGCAATTTTCCATTCATGATGTCATTCTGCTTTTTATAGCAGTCTTTAGCCATATGACCCATTTTACCACAATAGTAGCATTCAACATTGTTGTTTGCATTTTGGCCTCTTTGCCATCCACCACGACCTCTTTGGCTCCCCCTGCCTCTAGAGTGAAATGCTGATAGACAGCTAGTACATAATTTTCCTGGCTCTCTCATGCCATGATTTAAATGCCTGCATTTACTGTTGATTGGTAACATCAAGAAGAACTGGTTCTTCTTCATTTCCTACAACGAATTCTCAATATCCTTTTCCCATAAGGAAATTCGTCAGTCTGAACTTCCATGCTTGGAAGTTGTTCTTGTCAAGCTTTTCAGTGACAATCTGTGAAAGAGAATCAGACACCATTACAGAACACTGCAAAAAATTCTGTCACTGCAAAGAACACAACTTCAGCCTCACAAGGGCAAATCTGCAAAACTGACGAAAGTGGTATTTGACCACACGGTCACTTCCTAGTGACGATTTTGCATCAACACGCAACAAGGATGATTCTGTAACTCCCAATGTCTGTGCGCACAAGCATACGATACAATTTCTACAGTAACTTTTCACTGACCTGTAGAACAATGGTCGCACAACATAAAACATGGCCTTTTCCTGAGTGCGTGCATAAAACTTCCACCTCCAAAATAGGCCCCGAAATGGCCTCAAATTAAAAAAACAGAGCAACCAAGGGCTGAAGCCCTTACCCGCAGCATACTGCCCTCTTGCTACACCGCGAAGGGTGTCTCAATTTGAGACAGTGCACTCTTGCACTTTCCGGCTATGCTACCTGCAGAGACTTGCTCCCAAGACAGAAAAATGAAAGCAACACTGGTCCTCTTACCAGAACACCGCGAACTTGGCTTGCTTTCTTGAGCTCCTTACCACGAACAAGGCTTTGATACCATGTCAAGATTGTGGGAGAGAAGGAAGGAGTCTCACTCGTAGCTTTCTTGCTTGCACAATGGGGGAATACACACACAGGTGGAGGATGAAAACAGTTTTCCTCTTCTTAGTTGTGTAAGCCAAAAGAACTCTAGTACATAGAAATAGAAGAACCCTATATATGGGTCTCAAACCAAACTCAACTAACTAAGGTGGCATACAAACTGAGCCACGAACTAGAGTAGATAAGGATAGCTGTCATCTAGCTATTATTCATAGGCGGTGTACCAACCGCATCTGCAACAACTGACAAGTCGGTGATATAAATGCACAACGGTCACCCTGGCATATCACGAGTGGAGCTCGATATCTCAACAAGGGAGAGGGAGGAAATGAGAGAGGGAGAGGGAGGGAGAAGAAATGAGAGAATGAGAGGAAGAGAGCAAAAGGAAATGAGAGAGGGAGAGGAGAGAGAAAAAGAGATAAGATGTTAAACATAATAGGCAAAGAGAGAAAGAGAGGGTGTGGGTGAGGGTGAGGGCGAGGGAGGGAGAGGAGAGAGAAAAAGAAATGAAAGAGAGAGAGAGGAGAGAGAAAAAGGGAGAAATATCATTAAACCAAATGAAAAAATAGAGAAAGAGAGGGTCAGGGTGAGGGAGGGAGAGGAAATGAGAGAGGGAGAGAAATAGAGAAAGGAAAATGAGAGAGGGAGAGGAGAGAGAAAAAAATGAGAGAGGGAGAGGAGAGAGAAAAAGAGAAAAAATTATTAAATCTAATAGAGAAAGAGAAAAACAGAGGGTCAGGGTGAGGGAGGGACAATAAATGAGAGACGGAGAGAAAGAGAGAAAGGTAAATGAGAGAGGGAGAGGAGAGAGAAAAAATGAGAGAGAGAGGAGAGAGAAAAGAGAGAAAAATCATTAAACCTAATAGGGAAAGAGAGAAAGAGAGGGTGAGGGCGAGGGAGGGAGGGAGAGGAAGAGAGAAGGAAATGAGAGAGGGAGAGGAGAGAGAAAAGCGATTGAGAGAGAGAGGAGAGAGAAAAAGAGAGAAAGAGAGGGTCAAGGTGAGGGAGGGAGAGGAAATGAGAGAGAGAGAGAAAGAAAGAAAGGGAAATGAGAGAGGGAGAGGAGAGAGAAAAAGGAATGAGAGAGAGAGGGGAGAGAAAAAGAGAGAAAGATCATTAAACCTAATGGGAAAAGAGAGAAAGAGAGGGTCAAGGTGAGGGAGGGAGAGGAAATGAGAGAGGGAGAGAAAGAAAGAAAGCGAAATGAGAGAGGGAGAGGAGAGAGAAAAAGATTTAAAAATCATTAAATCTAATAGAGAAAGAGAGAAAGAGAGAGTCAGGGTGAGGGAGGGACAAGAAATGAGAGAGGGAGAGAAAGAGAGAAAGGGAAATGAGAGAGGGAGAGGAGAGAGAAAAAGGAATGAGAGAGAGAGGAGAGAGAAAAAGAGAAAAAATCATTAAACCTAATAGGGAAAGAGAGAAAGAGAGGCTTAGGGTGAGGGAGGGAGAGGAAATGAGAGAGGGGGAGAAGGAGAGAAAGGGAAATGAGAGAGGGAGAGGAGAGATTAAAAAATGAGAGAGGGAGAGGAGAGAGAAAAAGAGAAAAAAAACATTAAATCTAATAGAGAAAGAGAGAAAGAGAGGGTCAGGGTGAGGGAGGGACAGGAAATGAGAGAGGGAGAGAAAGAGAGAAAGGAAAATGAGAGAGGGAGAGGAGATAGAAAAGGAAATGAGAGAGAGAGAGGAGAGAGAAAAATAGAAAAATCATTAAACCTAATAGCGAAAGAGAGAAAGAGAGGGTTAGGGTGAGGGAGGGAGAGGAAATGAGAGAGGGAGAGAAAGAGAGAAAGGGAAATGAGAGAGGGAGAGGAGAGAGAAAAAATGAGATAGGGAGAGGAGAGAGAAAAAGAGAAAAAATCATTAAACCTAATAGAGAAAGAGAGGGTGAGGGTGAGAGAGGGAGAAGAAATGAGAGAGGGAGAAAGAGAGAAAGGGAAATGAGAGTGAAAAGGAAATGAGATGGAGAGGAGAGAGAAAAAAAAATATGAGAGAGAGAGGAGAGAGAAAAAGAGATAAAAATCATTAAACCTAATAGGGAAAGAGAGAAAGAGAGGGTACCCTAGCACCTGCTACATAGTATCATAGTACTGGGTACTTGGCACTATGATACTAGAGTAGTAGATGCTAGATACTAAGATGCTATGATATTACGTTGTCAAAGAGTTTACTGTTCATAATATAAATTATGGGATTCTTATGAACACAGAAGAGCTTCACTGGAAGTTATATGAGGAATTTACATACAAAATTCAAACATTGTTATCCAATAACCACCTTAGTTACACAAGTTCTTTTGTATTTAGCATATAATTTTCAGTTATACCATGTATATTTATGAAAACTAAGTCTATGGGAACCTGCAACTTGGTCAACTAGAAGTAATTGACAATCTGTAGGATAAATCACATTGATTTAGGTGTAAAAATATGGTCAGAACTCAAGAAAATTGCCAAAAGTTGCCAAAAGTCCACTAGGTTCACATGGGACCTGAAGTAATAGACTTCAGTGACCAGCAAGTGACCTGGCTAGGTCAAAAAGTGACCAGGGGCTGAGCAGGGAGCAGCCCGCATTTTTCGGCGCAAAATGCGGGCTGCACAGTCTGAAGCAAATTGGAGAGAGCTGGAGCTATGGTGCATGATTTGGAGCATGCAAACTGAAGATCAACCGGCCCAACTACTGAAGATGTACACATGGTGAGAGCTCCACTTCTTTGCCCCTTTGGTCTGACGAAAATGCATGCTGAAACAGTCTATAAAAGAGAGAAATCTGAGAGAAAAGTATCCAGCCTGCTCTTATGCACGACTTCTCTCATTTTGTCTACCTCAATCTTGGTCCAATGAAGCCCGCCTTGTACCCAAGTAATTGAGTGATTTTGGGACAAGCAAAGGGTGAGGATTTTGAAGGTATATGGGCTGTTATGGGCTGAAATAACCAGTCATAAACAGGGCAGCCCACTGTTATGGTCCATTTTTATGAGTAAACATGGGATTTATGTGGTTGTAATGGAAGGAAATGACCTCTTTTCATTAGGGCATTGTTCATTAATGATTAGAGGTGCTTCTTCTTGAATTTATACACTCATTTTGAGCTTGATTATAGGCTAGAAATTTTTGTTTTAAAATAGGGTTGAAGCTAAAATTATGCTTCTTCAATTCATTTCATGTATCATTGGCCTAAATCTTGAATGTATTTGAGTCTATCAACATAATACTTATTCCAAAGGGTTGAAATTCATCTATGTACTTGAAATAAATGCCACTAGATCTTGCATTTGATATTCATAAATTGAATTGAGAATCTGGAAATATCCTTTATGATATGATGTATGTATCTAGAGGCATTTGATGTAAACAAGATAGGCTTATTTATTCCGAACATGTATGCTAAGTACATAGTGAAAAAGCTTGAACTCTTCTTCCGTACCTAAATCATTTCTAAATTTCGGATCTTATTAAACCCCAATCTATTTTCCCTTTCTGAACCTTGAATCCTAAATTCCTCTTCCGCACTAAAGCCCCGGTGGTAGACCTTCAACCCTTAACACGACGACAGTGGTGAACCCGACGTGAAGGTTCGCTACGGAAGAAGAAGTCCAATGGGAGAATCATCAAGTTCGGGAGGAGATGCCTTGCAATAGTTGGTTCGTCTAATGCAAGAAAGCCAACAACAACAGTTGCAATTTCAACAGCAGTTGCAATTGCAACAACAACGGAGACAAGAAGAAGAGCGGATTGATGCTGCTGCCATTAAAGCCTTAGAAGCAGTTGGACAAGAGCTCAAGCAATTTAATGGGCAAAATGTATCCTCTTTTATTTGCCTTTATACTGACAAGATGGTCTTCTTTGTAGTTCCTCAACATGCCTGGAGCCGTTATTTTGCCCGTCTGGCTGTGCATGGTCTCCAGGACCGAATTCATGGTCTTTTTCAAAAAGATGTAGGATGGACTGTGTTCAAGAAGGCTCTTCGAGAAGAATTTTTTCTTGAAGATTCTAGCCTTATGACAAAGAAATTCTTCACCGAATGGATCGCAAGGCCCAATAAGGGTCCAACCGCTCTACTGCTCTTCATCGAGAATTTGAAAGAAAATTTGCCCAACTGGATCCTGATGACCAACAAGATATGGAAAGTCAAAAGATTGAATTATTTTTAAAGGCTGCAGATTCTTCTCTTCAGGAGAAATTAACTGACCGACTTGAAGACCCTAACTCTGAGTCGGGATTGAAGACTGCCTGGAGTGATGTCACTGAAGCAGTTAATATGATTGCTCGAAGAGAGCGATTGCACCTAAGATGGGGATCATCCCCTGCAACAACTGAATCTATGAAGGAGCCTGTTCCAGTTTCTCGACCTTCTGCCTCTATGGCCGAGCAACCAAGAAATTTTGTTGTTCCTTCTCCAAAGAAGGATGTCATGGACGAGCTAATTAAAAGCATGCGGGATCTCCATCTTAATCTAGCGAAAATTAATTCTAAAGTAGAAAGGCTTGATGTAAAAGTAGAAGAAAGGGGTCGGTCAACTGCCCAAAGACCTGCATGAGAAGGCTTCAAAAGACACTGCATTTGGTGTGATAGCCTTTAGCATGACAAAAGGGAGTGCGGTGCATTCCGTGAAGCTGAAGCACAAAAATTAGTCTTTTGGAAGGATGGTAAAATTCATGCAACCGAAACTGGGCTTCCTCTTGAGCCAAAATTTTGCAACGGTGGCATGAAGAAAATATTGGAGGATTTGGCAACAAGAACGGCCTATGCAGCTGTTGATGCTGCAACTTATGGGCTGCAAATTGAGCCAACTAATGAAATTGTTAAAGCATGTAAAACTAATGCAAAATCTAAAGTGTGGATGTAGGCCTTGGAACGCATGGAGCAAGGCAAGGCAACTAAAGATGATTTAACCACTGCCAGTCAATGTATTCGAGGAAGAACCGGTTGGTCCGAGCCTGTGGATTCATTTTCAGCTTTTGCTCAGTTGGCTGAAATTAATAATCAAGAAGCCATGATAGAAGAAAAGAGAAGTAGAGAAGAAGATGTTGCCGGTCCTTCTTCTTCAAGACCGACTAAACGCATAATAAGAAGTAAACGAGACCAACAGAAGGCTATTGAAAATCCGCTGCCACCAGAATTTGACACTGGAGATGCCCCTCAAGCAAAGAAGACAGAAGGAAAAAGAAAAAGAAAACGTCCCAGTTACAAGTTGCAGTCTGACATAGAGGCCACAACAGATCTTAAACGGATCCTAAAAGAAAGGATTCTTGGAAGTAGAATTGAATTTACATTAGGTGAAATTCTCGGTATTGCAAAACGAGGATTTCATGATGTAATAATTGATGTAATTAAACGAGAAAGACAATATGTTGGTGAAGAAACTGAAGAATCTCTACATGCTTTTTTGCAAGTACTTCATGTGTATTTGCAGGATGAAGTGGCAGAAGGGAGTTTGGCATAGTATAGAGGCTGCCATACCGAATTTCCTTTGTCATAAATTGGTGCCCCCATTGAGGACATTCTCATCCACAATTCTCTACCTCTTTATGCGGGACGATACAACACATAGTGGTGGATCCTCTGCAACAAGTGCTCCAAGTGGCTCTTCTCCAATGCCTTCACCAACTCTTTTTTAAGCTAGTCGAAGCACTCCCACAATGGTCTCCCAAGGAAGCCCAAGAAAGGAAGTATGCCTATCGGATGACGGCACGTATGTGGGTAAAAGGTGTTCACCTTAGAAATTCCATTCTCTCACAACAGAAAAAATCATGTTGCCATCAATTGCTAGGTTCTCATAATTGTGGTGAGTGTTTTACAAGCAAAGTGAAGGCCCTTCCGGGAGTTCCTCATCTCCAAATCATCAAATCCCTCTCTCTCTCTGGCCTAATCCACATCAAAGGAGGACAACTATACATGAACGGTGTGGAGTTTTGTAGAGGTGCAAAGTATGGAGACTATCTTCAATTGTTGCTAGCTCGAAGGTTGGGTGTGGTTAAAAAGGTATCCATCACACCTTATTAAATATATGTCGCCGAGGATGGACACACTAAGGCAAGAACAATCACTGGTGAGCAAATGCTCTGTATAGCAAAGTTAGCGGGTTCCAAAAAGAAACACTATGGGGAAAATCCTTTATAATTCAAGAAAGTGCATTTCCTCTACTCCCTTAAGTAGTCTCCACTTATGAATAATAATAATGGCCCGAATTTTTACACCTTCCACTCTCATCCGAGTTAATGTATGCATCAATAGGAAGATTTTCTTCCAGCAGCGTCTTGTCATGTACTTTGGGGCTGAAAGATTAAGGGAGATTCTTGTATCACCAAAATCTATAATCTTTCCAATGCTAGACTACAATACATCCTTCAATGTACATGTCTTTATTTTATTATAATAGTTTCTCATGAATCACCGCGAGTTGTATGGACCAATCCAACCTCTTGCTATGTAAACTACGCATATTGTAGCCAGCACAAAGCTTAGATTCCAAGGCATTATTAGAAGCATACTAGGGGCTAGATGTCTTGCTGAAATCAATGCATCTATGAACCCATTCATCCTTTTCTTCATAAAATACAACTTAAGTCTAGACGTGTTCATCTTTGTACTCTACTAGTGCAACATGGCATTTCCAAGCTTCTTTGGGCGCAATGGAGAAAATGCAATGGATTTTTTGGACAACCTTGAGATGGAGTTCCTTGTCTCTGGGAGGGATGATGAAGCATTAAAGTTGAGGGCTTTTCCTTTGGTGCTCAAGGAAGAAGCTAGAATGTGGTTCCAAACTCTAAATCCAGTCCAAAGAGCTAAATGGGAGGGATTGAAGGCAGCTTTCTTGCAGAGATTTCAACAAACTAACTTAGCTAAAGAGTTATGGAAATGGCTTTTGGTCCTCCATCAAAGTGATCCTTATGGTTATGCAACTTATGAGGAAGGGTTTTTGAAGCTTTGGGGGCAGTGGTCAGACTCATTGAATCCTGGTGAGAGAGTTCCAAACTGCCTTCAAAAGGATCAGGTTTGTACCCCTTGCTCAGGGAGAAGGTAAATGTGAAATTTCCAAACACTTTTGAAGATGCTTTGAGAATCACTAGGGAAAAGAATCGAAAAATTCTCTACCAAGCCCAAGCTAGCTACGCAGCTTTGGGAAACAACATCACAACTATGGAGGCCTCTCAAGTTCCCCCAAATGTATCTAATGCACCAGGCCTTGTTAGAGGTCAAGAAGACATGATCCAACAAATAAAAAATCTTACTAATCAACTAGAGGATTTGAGAGTGAATCTTGTGCAAGGTGCAAGTATTTGAGAGTGAATCTTGTACAAGGTACAACTGTGGAGAAAATGGGCATGGCATGTACAATTGTCCTCACCCTAGAAGATATGATCACCCTGCCAGAGGTCCTCGACAACAAGTAAGCCCTCGTTGTGCTAGAACTCAAGAGAAAGAGCAGTCATGACCTGCAATTTTACAACCACCTAATGTTCAAGCTGAAACCCCTACTGTTCAACCAAATGTCAATGTCATAAAAATAGAGGAGGCGGTCAGGGATAGAAGGCTCCAAGAAGAAATAGCGAGAGGTAAGATGAAGGTAGATGTAGTAGAGACCATGCCTATCAAGTAGGTACATGTCCAAATTGAGGCAAGAAAGGAAGCAATCAGTGAGGTGTCAAGAATCGCGTGGTGGGAGGACTTGCTCAAGATGCTGCGTCGAACACACACAGAATGCACAAGGAGAAGCTCACTCAAGAGACAAGAAGAGAGATGGAGGCCAAAACATTTTCTTGCTGGTTTCTTCTTCTTCTTCCACACTCTTTACAATGTACACAAAGTATAGATAAGATACAACATAAAGGAAAGTGGCCTACTAAGTCAAACAATGCATAACTAACTACACTAGTCGACTGGCGCTATAACTATGCTAGCTGTAGATAGGTGTAACAACCTGAATATAATAAGTAATGAGTCAATGGCCATGTGAGAGTCATAATGACCACCGACGTGCTAAGTGTAGACGTGTGGACCCATCTAACCAGGCGGTCCATCATCAATGTCCGCATGTGTTGAGCTTATCATCTCAACACTCCCCCTCAAGCTCAACTGCATCTCTGCAACTCCAAGTACGCTTCGAAACTTTTGAAGCTTCTCTATATCCAATGTCTTCCTGAAGATATCAGCTATCTGATCCTATGTGCTGACATATACCAAGTCAATCTCACATGCTAATACATTCTCTCTCACAAACTAGTAGTGTATCTCAATATGTTTTGTCCTGGCATGGAACACAGGGTTCCTAGCCAACTGTATACTGCTCATGTTGTCACAATAAATGAAAACTGGACCTTCCACCTACACATCGAAGTCAGCCATTAACTTTTGTAGCCATACTACCTCACATGCTGCAACAGCAGCACCTCTATACTCAGTCTCTATACTCGACAAAGCAACTGCAGATTGCTTTTTGCTGCTCCAAGCAACTGCTGCACTACCAAGAGAGAACATGTATCTGCTGGTAGATCTTCTATCAGACATACTATCAGCCCAATCTGCATCTGTGTATCCAAACACCTGTACATCTGTACCTGCCTCATAGAAAAGTCCATAATATAATGTGGACTTCACATATCTCAATATGCGTCTGACTGCATCCAAATGTGGCTTTCTAGGTACTTGCATAAACTGACTCACAAGACCAATAGTGTAGCTCAAGTCTAGCCTTGTAATGGTCATGTAGATCAAACTTCCCACTATCCTCCTAAACATAGTAGGGTCTTCTATCTCATCCCCAACATCAGCACTCAACTTTACATTATGCTCCAACGGGATTGAAAGTGGTTTGCATGCTGTCATACCATACTTGGACAACATATCCAAGCCATACTGTCTTTGGGATAGCCATATACCATCATCACATCTAATCACCTCAATGCCAAGGAAGTACCTTAGCTCACCTAAATCCTTCATCTCAAACTTCTTCTTTAAAAAATCCTTGACTTCAGCAATCCCACTATCACTATCACCTGTAATAATCAAATCATCCACATAGATGACTGTGATAACCAAACCTGCATCTCCCTTTCTCACATAAAGTGAGTGATCAGCATCAGAAACATAAAAGCCAATATTGACAAGATGCTCTCTAATCTTGTCAGACCATGCTCTAGGTGCTTGCTTGAGCCCATAGAGCGCCTTCTTCAACCTGCACACATATGTGGGATACTCTAAATCTTCATAACCTGCTAGTTGATCCATATACACTTCTTCCTACGAATCCCCATGCAAGAAGGCATTCTTCACATCCATTTGCTGCAACCTCCAACCTTTGGTTGCTGCCAAAGCAATCACACATCTGACAGTTGCCATCCTAGCAACTGGACTGAAGGTTTCTTCATAATCTATGCCATATGTCTGGGCATAGCCTTTTGCAACCAGCCTAGCTTTGTACCTACTAATAGAACCATCTGCATTATGCTTAATCTTATGAACCCACTTACATCCAATAGCTTTCTTGCCCTTCGGCAATGATACTAGATCCCAAGTCTTATTGGCCTCTAATGCAGCAATCTACTCATCCATTGCTGCATCCCAATGAGCATGACCAACAGCCTCCTCAAAATATGTGGGCTCAACA
Organism: Lygodium microphyllum; assembly: GCF_053477565.2. NCBI lineage: Eukaryota > Viridiplantae > Streptophyta > Polypodiopsida > Schizaeales > Lygodiaceae > Lygodium > Lygodium microphyllum. The sequence continues at coordinate 137,743,539 of NC_141157.1, forward strand.
TCCTCAAATAGTTTCACCATATAAGCATAATGGTGAGCTGCATAACCTTCAAAACCAAATCTTTTAACAGGGTATCTAACCCTGCTAGATCTGCGTACCACCGGATCACTCAATGGAGCCTTTACATTACTATGAGCTCTCTGTACACCTGGTGTCTTGACAGAAGGAATACCAAGCTCATCATCCAAACTCTCTAAGCCACTGGAATCTCCATCAAGAATCGTATCAATGCCATTTGACACTTTATTCTTTTATTTGTCTTTACCTATAGTGCTACTAGATGCACCTGAAGATGTAGAGGTACTCCTTAGTCTCCCATACCAAGGACTACCAGATGATGTCTCTAGTCCACTAAGAGTCCGTGATTCTTTCTTTTCAGCCTGCACATGAGTGTCATGATCATCATCATCATCCAATGCATCACCACTAGATGCATACCAATTGCTCATTTCATCAAAGATGACATCCCTGCTCACTCTGAACTTACATGCGACAGGGTTATAATAATGATACCCTTTCTGCTCTAAAGAGTATCCAATAAAAACACATTTTTCTGCCTTTGTATCAAGCTTCTTCCATAGCTCATCTGGCACATGAACGTATGCAACATAGCCAAATACCTTCAAGTGCGATACATCAGGCTTCTTGCCAGTAAAGCATTCTTCAGGAGTCATCCCATGAACTGCAGTTGTGGGAGTTCTGTTCATAATATAAACAGCTGTATGAATAGCCTTAGACCAAAAATTCTTAGGCATATTCTTTTCATCCCATCAAGGCGCATGCAACTTCTACAATATGCCAGTTTTTCCTTTTTGCAACCCCATTTTGTTGTGGGGTATATCTACATGCGAACTGTCTCTTTATCCCATGAGACCTCAAAAAATCACTGAACTCATTTGAGAGGTACTCTCCCCCTCCATCTGACCTCAAACACTTTACTTTCAATCATGTGAGAGTCATAATGACCACCGACGTACTAAGTGTAGACGTGTGGACCCATCTAACCAGGCGGTCCATCATCAATGTCCGCATGTATTGAGCTTGTCATCTCAACATGAGGCAAGTACATCATAGGCACCTAGAGATAAAGGGAAGAAGAGAAAGACTCGAATTAGGTCTAAAATTGATATCTTCGACTTTCCTTTGGGTTCTCGGACACAACCTTATGATCTGATAGCAGATGTGAGCTCTCAAGGGCCAAAAATTACTTGGCCATAACTACTTCATGCCTCTCCAAAGCTACGATGACAATGGTAAAAAATGGTAAGCAAAAGGGCAAGGCAAGGTAAAAGGGTTAGTGCAATCAAGGCATATGGCCTCAAAGATATAATACCTTTAGTAGAGGCTCAAATCAAAGGTCAACGGATTCGAAAAACATACATTAATAGTGGAGCAGAGGTTTGTGTCATGATAGAAAATCTTATGCATTAATTAGGCTTGGAAGTAATGGAATCCTCAACCTTTAGGGCAAAGATGGACAACAATGATGCAGTCACATGTGTCGGTGTAGTGAAAGCTTTGAGAGTTTCTATTTTTGGAATCGCTACAGTAGTGGATGTTTATGTGATGCCAATAAAGGGAGAAGGATATCCCCTCATCCTAGGGAGACCTTGGCTTATGGGCATCGAAGCTAGGCAAGATTGGGCAACATGGGATCTAGAGTTGAGGGCACATAAGGTAGGTGGCCACGATCAAAAGGTGGTTTACAACTTGAAGAGTGGGCATCAAGAGAACCTTGAACTAGAAATGTCTGCCAATGAGTGGAGCTCAAGTGGATGTTCCTCATCGGTAGAAGAGGAAGAGAGTTCAAGTGGAGAGAGTGATAGCACTCTCAAAGTCATGGGCATCACCTTAAAGGAACCTACCTCATTAGAAGACAACCCAAAGATCCAAGGAGAAAATGTGTGGGATGCTAGCCTAGAGAAGATAATATCCAAGGATATAAAGGATGAAGAAAGGGAGGATTATGTGAATTTTCTCAAGAAGCATGCATCATTGTTTATTTCTGATTACACTCACATTATAGGAGTCACTGCAGTGAAGCATCACATTCAACTCAAAGAAGGAAGCAAACATGTAGTACAAAGATTGAGAAGACTGGGAGTTGTGCAACAGGATGCATTGTTGATGGAGGTGAAGAGACTCTTGAATGCAGGATTCATATACCCAGTGGAAGATTCGGAATGGGTCTCCCCAATAGTAGTGAGGCTAAAGAAAAATGGTAAGTGGCAAATATGCATAGATTACAAGCCACTAAATGCTGCAACAAAGAGGGACCACTTCCCTCTCCCATTTCAAGATGAAATCTTGAATGAAGTAGCGGGACATGAGCGGTATACAGTGTGTGATGGCTACCCTGGCTACTTCCAGATTCGCATTGCAGAGGAGGATCAAAAGAAGACCATTGTCAACACATCATGGGGCTGTTTTGCCTTTCGGGTCATGCCCTTTGGTCTCACAAATGCCCCAGCAACCTTTCAAAGATTCATGAATATGGTCTTCCAACCTTACTTTGGTAAGTCCACAAGGGTTTTCATAGATAATTTTTGTACTTACAACTCAAGGAACATACATCTACGCAAGGTTGATGAAGGATTTACTTGCTTAGCTAGGTTGGGTGGACAACTAAATAAGGATAGATGTCACATTGGGAAAAGCAAGGTTACACTACTAGGGCATGTAGTGTCAATTGAAGGAATTGAGGTACGTCCAAAAAATGTAGAAACATTGTTAGCTCTACCTTCCCCAACCTCCGTCAAACAATTAGTCTCCTTCTTACAAAAGCTTAGATATTTGGGTAGATTTATACACTTACTCTCTCATGCCACATATCCCCTGCAGCAAACTGACACACCAAGAAACACTTGTATGGAGGGAACAAAGTGAAGGATATTTTAAGAAGATAAAGAAAATGTTGGGGTCACTTCCTATAATCCTCCAGCCTTGTTGGGAAGAAACATTCTTTGTAAACCCTAGCGTGGGAGAAGAGGCCATTGGTGCTACTCTCCTATAAAAAGATCCAAAAACATCCTTCATGAGGCCTGTGTATTTTTCCAGCCACCTCATGAAAGCCTCAGAGAAGGCTTACACCTCCATGGAACAAATAGTGTTGGCCCTCATGTTTGCAGTAACCAAATTTCGACCATATTTGCTTCCAAAGAGGTTTGTGATCATCACTGTGGAGGATATGTTTCCCTATGCACTACAACATATGGAAATCTCTGACAAAATAGCAAAGTGGGTGGTCTGACTTCAAGAGTTTGATTATATAGTGCAAGTTGAAAAAACAACTCGAGCATGCCTGGTTGATATTTTGACAAACACGTGCTATGAGAAAAATCTCAGGGTGAAAAGAATGGACCTTCCACCACTCCCATCCATAAAGACTCTTGTAGATGCTTGTGGCCTCTACTTTGATGGTGCATACAAGAGAACTAAGGATAAGGCAGCCGCATGCATTGTTGTTTTCTCTCCTTTAGGAGAGAAAATATATGGTGAAGGAATCATCTTGGAAGGTGTCCACTCTAACAATGAGGCAGAATATCAAGCTTTAATTCATAGTCTTTGTTGGTGTCTTAGTAATTCAATCAAGAGATTGAATGCTTTTGGAGACTCCATGCTATTGGTAAGGTAGATGCAAGGTACATGGGCATGCAAAAAATACAAACCTCTCCAGTAAAATGAGAGAGGCCAAATCTCTTATGAGAAGATTTAGGGAGGCACAAGTACATCATGTGCCAAGAGACCAGAGCAAGGATGCTGATCATCTAGCATCATCAAAGCTGAATGAGTCAATGGTGGGAGTAGTGGCTATCAAATCCCCACTTCAGCAAGGCAAGGAAGATAGAAGATATTCGACACCTCTTAGAGCAAGGAGAAGCTCCCAAACACCTAACTAAGGGAGAAAGACAGTGGCTAGCTTGGAAGGCTACAAGATATCGCATGGTAAATGATTGTTTGTATTGTCTTGGTAAGGATGGTGTGCTTAGGAAAGTGCCTTTAAAGTGGAAATTTGAAGAAATATTAAAAGCTTGCCATGATGATGTGTGTGGAGGCCACTTTGCACACGACATCATAAGTAGAAACGTTCTACAAGCTGCCTTTACTTGGCCCAATCTACACCGAGATGTCAAATATTGGTGTCAAACATGTGAAGAATATCAGAAAACAGAACCACGACGGCTCATAACAGAACCCCAAACCCCAATCAAGGTCTATGGACCCTTTGAGAAGTGGGGAATTGATGCCATAGGGCCTCTACCACGCACTCCATCAAGAAAAGAGTATATTATCATGGGGGTAGATTACATGACTAGATGGGCTGAGGCTATGCCAACTAGAAGAATCACTACTAAGGAAGTGAGTAAATTCATCTTTGACCACATTTGTTGTAGGTTTGGTACCCCTCTTGAAATACTATTAGATAGAGGACCAGGGTTTAGAGTTAATGTGGTGGGTGAACTCATGCAAAAGCTAAATATTCAATGACAGCACTCTACCCCTTACTACCCTCAATGCAATGGATTGGTGGAGAAGGTAAATGGAATGATTTGTAAAATCATCAGCAAACAGGTACATTCAAGGCCCCGGGATTGGGACAAGAACCTTAGTGGAGCTCTATGGGCTTACAGAACCTCCTTCAAAACCATGTTAGGGTTCATACCTTTTCATCCAGTTTATGGACAAGAGGCTCTTTTGCCTATTGAGGTGAAATTATCTGGCCTTCGGGTATTAGGTGGCACAGTAGGCTCTCAAAAGGAGAAGTTACATCAAAGATTATTGGACCTAGAGAGGCTACAATTGGATCATGAAGAATCCATCAACCACTACTCCCAGGAAGCTGAGAAGCATAGAGAAAAGTTCAACAATAAGCTAACAGATAAAAGCATCAAGGAGGGATCTTTAGTGCTTCGATATGACAATCCCTTTGATAAAAGAAAGGATGGCAAGTTTCTCTACCGGTGGGAGGAACCGTTTTGGGTCACAAAAAAAATTCAACAATGGCTCCTACAAACTTCAAGACATTGAGGGAAGAGTGCACAAGACCAAGGCAAATGGATGGCACTTAAAACCCTATCACATCAGGGTGGGGTCAGCTTAAGATACCAAAGAGTGTCTAGAAGCATAAATACATCTAGCCAGGTTCGAGGGGATATATGATCCGAGAAAATCACAAAAAAATATTTTCTAACACTTTGTTGATTTTTTATACATTTGGAGGTTTGAAATAAAGAAGAGGGTGGAAACAACCTCTTGGGAAATCCAAGAAATCACTGGATGGAAATATTTCATGAACCGGTTTACCAAGGGGGGGTGAAGAGTAAAGATCAATGGAGGAAGGTGAAGGGAAAATTTATAATGTGAAAAGAAAAGATATGAAATGGATTTGGAGCCATCCAAAGGGCATGTGTCATGGCTTTGGAGCCTTATGATAATTCAAATAAATGGGACCCTTCTTGGAAGCATTAGTGGAAGAAAAATCAGGCACATGATTTTGTAAGATTTTTTAAAAATACTTTCACTCCAATCCAAAAACACTTTTCAACATAAAAGTTGTAGCGCGTGAGCTGAATTTTTGGCTGGTTATTTTTTATAATTTTTTGGAGCTACGAGTTGGGAGATACGGCCAAAATGGTGGATGCCAACTTTTTCCAACTCCAGTGGAGACCACCTTCCAATTTTATACACACCCACACTTTCTTCCCCACACTTAACACTTCCATAAAACATCGTTCATTAGAATCCAAACCCTTTCTCCTCTCTTCTCCTCTCTCTCAAGCTAATAAACCATTAGAATTCCCCTCTTAAATCACCCTCAAATTATCCTTAATTATAGTAGTAATATATGAATTTTCACTACTCTCTCTCCATTATTGCTAGATATGATCTTATTTTATGAATATTATCTATATTTCTTTATAGGAGAGCTCCTGGACTCAAGCTATGGGGGGGAGAATGGAGATTGTCTCACCTATGATGGAACTTGATTAAGTACAGAATTGGTCAACAAAACATCTAGATGGAGCTTCCACATTGGTGGAACCGCCTTAATGCAGCTTTGGTGGTGTTAATTCCTATTCTATCTTAACCTCCTCCCTAAACACCCTCAAGGCCTATATAGAGAGGCCTTCTCCTTTGTAATTTTTAAGAGAGAGCCAAGAGGCCTTCTTCAGCCCTATTGAGCCTTCCCCATTCTCTCTCACGAGCTTATGCAGTTCATTCCCTTACTATGGCTTATGCATGCTCTATAGTGTAATAAGCCCATGCTATTGGTGTCCATATTGTGTATATTGGTTATGTCTTGAGGGTTCTCCATCTCTTGTGCCCAATTAAGTTTTATTGATTCATCTATTTTTTGTAGTTCTCTCTCTCTCTCTCTCTCTCTCTCTCTCTCTCTCTCTCTCTCTCTCTCTCTCTCTCTCTCTTAGTTTTCCTCTCTTCTCCCTCACAAGCTCCTCTCCCTCTTGCATAGCATCCTAGTCCGCTCTTCCATGACTAGGTGGTGCCCTTACCTCATTCACTTTGTGGCAGAAGGGAGTTTGGCATAGTATAGAGGCTGCCATACCGAATTTCCTTCGTCTATTGCTTCTAAGTAGTGCGAAGATTCCATGTTCTTTCAATACATATTGATTCAATTCATTGTGATTTGTATTGGTAGTGTTTACCATTTGGGTATTCTCTATCTTCTCTTCCATCTCCTATCTCTACTTCCTTATACTTCTAATCCCCGATGGATTCGACCTTTCGACAAAAGCCCCTCCAACAATGTCTACACTTAGCACGTTGGTGGTCATTATGATACTCACATGGCCACTGACTTATCACTTATTATATTTAGTTTGCTACACCTACCTACAGCTGGCAAAGATATAACGCCAGTCGATTAGTGTAGTCGGTTATGCATTGTTTGACTTAGAAGGCCACTTTCCTTTATGTTGTATCTTATCTATACTTTGTGTATATTGTATAGTGTGTGGAAGAAAAAGAAAAAACCAGCAAGAAAACGTTTTGGCCTCCATCTCTCTTCTTGTGTTCTTGAGTGAGCTTCCTCTTGTGTATACAGTGTGTGTTTGGTGCAGCAGCTCAAGCACATCCCCTCATCATGCGATTCTTGACACACCTTGCTATATTGAGAATCAGCTCTTCAAGCACTTTCTTGATATCGATTGTAGTCTCTATGCAAATTGCAGCTTATAACCTGTCTACTTACCCTTTTTCTTTCCAAAATATTTCCCATCCTAGTTTCTTTCTTGTGCTACATCCTTCAAGTGTAGGTTGCGCTCTACCCTTTGGCAACTTGGAGCTTCTTCGTAACATCCTCTTTAATGTCTCTACGGGATCTTCATCTCTCTTTCTCTTATCTTCTATAATTACATTTGTATTATGAACCTTAGAAAAGTATACATACATTGAATAAGAGTCCATTGGTGAGTCCAAACCAATGTCATATCATGGATGCTTCTCATTGTATCATTTGATTCATGCTTTGAAACTTTTCTCTTTTCACCTGCATGCATTGTATGAGACCATATCTCAAATCTCCCTTTTCAAGTACCTCCTCTATTTACAAACCAAAGGTAGTAGCATGCATTGCTACATAAGCATTTCAAGTACATAGTTCCTCTAAAAAAAAATTTGAATACCCCCTTTTCTAAATTTTAGAGAAAGAGGTAAACCTGTCTCTTGCACATAGATTTTCCCATCCTTCAAAAATATAACTTTCCTTTCTAATGCATCATAGTCTCATATCTCATATTGAGGGCTATCACATGGCATGCTTCTACACATAAGGCCCTCATGCAAAGGCTTAGGTGCTACTGCCTGCCATTTCTCATCCAACTATGTGACCTTTAGCCATGCATTCCCTTCACCAACTCATCTGTAACATCCTCTTTTACTATCAAAAAAAGATGTTCAACCTTAGGAATAGCCATTGATATAGGTGGCTTAACTACAATTTCACTACTCTTGCCAGGAGCAATAGGCAAGGCCCTAACAAATAAGCTTTTCCTTATTCTTGTTTCTTAACAAGCATACTTACAACATCTTTGTCATACTTCCATTCATTTTTAAGTTCCATTTTAGTAGATTGATATTTCAATATATCATTCAAATTTTCCTACAAGGTAGGATCTGTAGTTTACAAAAACATCTTACTTTTTTGGGTTCAAGAGCCTACTACTCTATAATATCCAACTCCTCAAATCTACTTTCAATCTCTTGAAGCAATTTTGTAGCTATGAGTCCTTTATTTGTTTCATGACCCACTCTTGAAATGTTCTATATGTAATCAGGTTGTCATATTCTATGTAGAATTCTTATTCGAGTACCTTCTTAAATATGGGACAGACAGTATTCCACTGTAAGCTCCCTAATCTGCACCTAGTTATGAATATCATGCAATGCATCATTAATATTAGCTTTGATAACATCAACATCAAAAGACCGATTTTCAGCATGATCAATCTACTTAACACTCTGCAACTGCAAAGCAGTAACCATTGCCACAAGTCTATGATACTCAACCTACATTTCATCAGTTTTCTCCTTAAGATCATTCTTTTCATGAATAAATGTTTCCATATTTTCAGACACAAATGGCTGCTATAAAACTGCATATGGACGAGATATAACCTGTGACATCCTATTAGCAATACCCACCCATTGATCATGCATCAAAGTAGTCAATGTAGATTGCATTGAAGCCAAATCTTGCTACATAAAAACAGACCCATCTAGATTAACCTCCATATCATTCAAGAGTTGGTTTTCAACCTTTAGAAGAGGTTGCAAACAAGCATCCAAGAGTACTCTATCAGCCTTAAGCTTAGCATTTTCCTTAGCCAACAAATCAAGTTCACCATTGAATTTATCATGCATATTAGCTTTCCATTCTTTGAAAGCAACTAAAGACAATTTACATTTAGCCAACATATTAGCATAGTCATCAATCTACCTTTGTAAAGCACCCACCTCATTATCATGCAATTCCCTCAGTTTTTCCATTTCAATATGCATTTTTTCCCTTTTAGTCTTCATGCAAACCAATTGCACTTGCAAAGATTGCAGTACATCCAGCTTTACTGCACCAGTAGCATGCATTTCACTCATAAACTGATGTAAACCTGTCATAAAAGAACAAGCTTCCTCAAGATTTTGAGGGACATAAACATCTAAAACTACTTTCCTATCATCAGACAAAGTAATACCCTGCTTCAATGAATCACTATGTTTAGGCATAGCCATATTCTCTATCTTGATCTTGGAGAATCTTGTCTTTTTATTTACCCTTGTAATCACTACATCTTCATAAACATTCGCATTTTTGACATCATCATTCAACCACTCTGAAATATCCAAAGGCATAGAAGTTGCCAAAGCATTAACATGTGAGATTTCATAAGAGGAAAGATTCATGAACAAAGGATCCACCAAATCTTTTGCCTTATCATTTCCATCATCAACCGAAGCATTAGCATGAGAGAAATCTTTGTCATAGAGATCCACAAGTATACCATCCACCAATTTTTGCCTCTTAAATGCACTAACCTTATCCGTTTTTGGAGACTCCCAAAGAGATGGATGCATGGTCGAGCACACAACCTGCAGATGAGCATACAAAGCTGCCCAACATAGATCCAATCCTACTTTTTTGATGATGTTTCTGAATAGTTGGTACATGGATCTCCTACATCAGCTTATCATACAAGGTTCCATGCCAATTAGGAACTCCAACATTTTCAGCATACCATAAAATACCAAAGGTATCCTTTGTAATTACTTCTGTCTTAATAAACACAAAAAAGCTTTGCATAAACCACTTTATGAAGAATCTTCTTTTTGGGTCAGCATGTCTCAAGACATATTGATTTTGAGCACTAGTTTAGCAAGTCCAAATTCCTATTGCATGACTTCATTAATACACCTCCAATGCTTTGGTCCATCATTGATTTCAAGAGAGAATACTTGAGCCAAAAGAGAAAGAGTAAGTTCCAAATTGACCACCAATTTTACCACTCTCTCGGATCATCAAAAATCGATGCTGGGCATGTACATTATTACCCCAAGCATCCCAAGGCAACTCAGCAAAATTAAGCAAACCAATCTGCTTCAACCAGCCCCTGGTATTGGGATCCTTTGTATCCATAAGAATAGAGCAATCAATCATTGACATGGACAACTCATCACCGTCATCACTAGAAATGGTAGACAATGTCGTCGATGTTGAATCCTTAGCTTTAGAAGGAGTAACATCTATAGGACTGTCGCTTTGACCCTCATCATGATCAGAAACAACTTTCAGGGTTTTTGTCTTCCTCTCTTCATAGGAAGTTTAGAAACCTTTCTTTGCCTAGTTTTTACCATAGTAGCTACCGCCACAACATACTGAGAATTAAAGAGGTAAAGAGATGAAGAATATGAAGAAAGAAGATAGTGTGGAGTTGCAGGATGACATTGTTGGATGGACGCAGGCGTCAACACACATGTCTTCTTTCCCATGCTTTGCCCTTTTTCTTCTTCCCCTACTTTCCAATTAGTTACACTCCTAGAAAAGAGAGAGTGTATTACACAGTGATGACAAGATGTACTTACTAGGAGTTTGACATGTATCTAAAGTCTCTTCAAATAAGCCTCATATAACTGAAACTCAATGTCTTCACACAATTCCATTCCCACAAGAACTAGAACTAAAATCAGTTGCTCTACTAAACCATCATGCACAAGTTCAAAATTAAAAGGTAAAAGGCCTTTCAATTCACATTCCTTCCATGCCAGGATATGAGTTTGCCAAGTCATAATATCTTGTGAAAATACTTCAAAAATATAACCACCATAAACCAAATACCCATGGCCCACTTCTAATGTAATAAAGTGCCACCACTTCATGAAGCTCCTTTGCTCTTGTAACATTACAAAGAACAACTCTAAAGTATCCTACACTTCATAGAGCAACATTGAAATTTGGATAGCTTCCTTATGAAGACCATAAGTAATAAAAAAAGATAATAGCCTCTACCAACATCTGACAATAAAATAATGGTTCTTTTTGTAAAGAATCAATCCGAGAAACCCTAAAAAGAATCATAAGGTGTAAGGATTCAAAAATTGCTCTATGGGGTAAAACTGCACTGCTTGCTCTATGAGGAAAAACTACAAAAAGTTAAATCAAATTAACTACAAACTATGGTTTTCTTTTGAACTTCAAGAAGTAACTCATCATAATCTGGTTGTACCAACCTCCTTAATATGAACCCATTTACTCTGCTGGCACCTTGCAAAGTAGCCAACACAAAATTACATTGACCCACATCTTTTACAACCTCATAAGGGCCAGTATACCTTAACTTGAGCTTTCCCGGATACTTTCCAAGCCTTGAATTATACACCATAACAAGATCTCCCTCCATAATTATCGTTTTCTTGATGTGTCTATTTACCCATGCCTATCTTTTTTATTGCACCATTACTAAAAGGTAATGAGCTATAATTCAATCTTCCTCCGACTACATTAACTTCCACAACCTATCATGAACTGATTCTTCAAACACAACCTATAAGTAACTGCCACTCTCAAACTAGGAACCAAGAACTCCATAGGGACAACTGTCTCAAGGCCATAAACCAAATTAAATGGAGTTAAACCAATAGACATCGTATATGCTATGCAGAAAGACCACAATGATGAATCCAATTTAGTGTCCCAATCCTTACGGTTATCAACAACTATGTTCTTAAGAATTTGAAGCAAAATATTATTAGAACTTTTAGCTTTCCCATTTGCCTGAGGGTGGTAAGGGGTAGATTTCTTATGCTAAATCATATGTTTAGAAGTCAATTCCTTAATCATTTCATTCATAAAATGCTTACCCTGATCACTTAACAACTCAATGGGGCAGCCAAACCGAGTCATTATGTTAGAGTAAAGAAACTATGCCACACTTGTTGCCTTATTGTCTCCAAAGCTTTATCTTCAACCCACTTAGTACAATAGTGAGTACAAACCAAAATATATTGATTTTTACTTTGACAAGCAACAGGCTTGATAGGACCCACAAAATCAATATCCCACTTTTGAAAAGGTTCCAAAGGTAAAACAAGATTATCTTGCATTCGATCCCTAGATTGTGATTGACCTTTCTTCATACAGATAATGCACTCCTTTGCATACTGATAAGCATCCTTAAGTACAGTAGGCCACCACAAACCAACTTGAAGAATCTTCTTACCTGTAATTTCTCCTTAAAAATGACCTCTAGTGAGTCTTGTATGTGCCTCATGCAGAACAGCAAGCTGTTCTTGCATAGTTACACATCTCCTTAGTGCATTATCAATGGCCCTCCTACAAAGCACTCCCATAATAGCCTAAAATTTTGTGCTCTCTGTAATGCCAACCTTCTACGGTGGTCTCTTGCTAAGTCTACAGGCATCACTCCATGAAGCAAAAAATTCAACATTTGATCATAGAAGGAATTGAATTGACTCACTTGCACACTGAACAGCTCTCCATCACGTAATTGATCATTTACCCCCAATGCAGGGTCCACTAACTCAAGTCTACTCAGAAAATTAGCTATCGCATGCTCTTTACCTAGTGTATGTACTATTTTATAGTCAAGCTCTTGCAAAAGTAACATTCACCTTGCCAATCTTCCTGTAAGATGTGGTTTGTTAATGAGATACAATAAAGCTTGATGATCAACATGAAAAATGACTTGATTTCCTAATAGGTAATGTCAAATTTTTTGCAATGCAAACATCATCCCAAGAGCCTCTCTTTCAGCTACTGTATAATTCTTTTCAGGTGATGTAAGCCTTCTGCTTGCATAGTAAATAGACCTAAACCAACCACCCACTCTTTCCTTCATTAAAACTGCACCCACTGCAATGTCAGATGCATCTACAAACACATGAAATGATATATCCTATTGGGGAGGTTGCAAGATTGGAGCCACTACCAACATCTTCTTCAATATCCCAAGAGAATTATCTTGATCATGCCTCCAAACAAACTGAACTCCCTTCTTAGTAAGCAAAGTAAGAGGAGCACAAATATGAGCTAAATATCGCAAATACTAACTATGCCATTTAATTTGCCCCACAAAAAATGCATCACCTCTGAGACTGTAGTAGGGGCAGTAGCCTTCTGAACAACCTGAATTTTCCTTGCGTCAATAGCCATACCTTCCTCTGATATAATATGTCCAAGAAGAACTCCTCTTTCAGCATCAAAACATATTTAAATGGATTAAGTGACATTCCAAATTGTCGACATCTCTCAAATCACTATCTAAGTTGCTACAAATGATCCACTTTCTTACCAAAGACACAAAAATCATCTATAAAGACTCTCATGAAAGATGTAGAATATGGATCAAATGTTTTATAAGATACACCTTGAAATTCTGGTGGTCCATTCTTCAACCCAAAATTCATAACAGTACTCGCAAATGCTCCCCACTCCGTTATAAAGGTTGTTTTGTCCATATCATCTGCATGCATGCGGGTCTGATTATATCGAGAGAAACCATCCAAGAAAATATATAGCTTTTGGCCCACTGCATCATCCAATAAAGAATCTGTGAAAAAAGGAGGAAATAGATCAATGATTGTTGCTTCATTCAATTTCCTATAGTCCACACAAACCCATATCTTGCCATTCTTTTTAGGCACCACAACAATAGGTGACAACCAAGTCACTTCATTGATGGGTTTAATAAAACCAACTCAAAGGAGTTTGTCAATCTCCTCCTTCACCTGCTTAGCATAATTCGGATTCATATGGTACCATTTTTATGCATAATGGGCTTTGCATCTGCCTTTAAATTAATCCTATGCTAACATACCCTTGAATCAAATCCCTTCATGTCAATATACTCCCAAGCAAAGATATCATGAAAGTCTTTACACAAATTGATCGATTGTTGCTTGAATTCTTCCTCAACAAAAATACTCACCTTTATTGGTTTAGAACTTGTTTCAACTTCCAAATATACTTCATGAACATCATCCTCAAACACCCTAGCTAACGTATTCATAGTGTGCTCATATTTCAACACTACATCAACAATAGCTTGTTGACTTACTCTATCTAGATCCTCCTCTATCTCAATTGAAGGCTTCTTTTGCACCTTAAGGATTTCCAGATTAGGTTCTTTATTCTCCTCATGGGTAACATTGCTTTCCACAACCACAATATTGTTCTGTTGTATGAAATCATTGATCTGCTCTATAGAATCACTATTTTGCTCTATGGAGTCATTATTTTGCTGCATGGAGTTACTATGTTCCAAAAATGATACTGCTAGAAAAACATTATATTGAGACAAAATCTTTTCAACATCCACTTCAAACACTGGTATAAAAGGAGGACTAGCCTATAGAAAAAGTTCCTCCTCATCATCTTCAATCTAAGGTGGTACATTGATTGTCTGAGCAATTAAGGGACAGTATTTAGACTTCAATACCACTTGATTCTCAATAGATAACTTGACCTCCCTCCCTCCATGAGGGATAATTACTATATTAGAATCCCAATCTTGCTTCAACTTGGCTAATCTAATTCAAGGTCTTCCCAACAACATATTATAGGAATCTCCTAAGCCTTCCATATGGAGAACTACAAAACTGACCTTGAACCTCAATCTTGCTACTCAAATGAGTTTATTCCTTAATATGCCCAAAGGTTGAAGTCATCGTTGATCAGTCATTTTAACTTGAAATGGTGTTGCAACAAGTCCTTGCAATTTGTGTGCCATATATAGTTCTTCAGGCAGAATATTAACACCTGAACCTCCGTCTAGTAGTACATCATCAAACTTACTACCCAAATATTCAACTTGAATGGTTGGAACCTTGTAATCTACCACCTTCCATTGTGTGGGGATGATTGCTTGACACTCTGAGATCAGTTAACTATCACCATCATGATGATTCCATACCCTATCCTGATTAGACATAATCTTTGTAATGAGCTTTTCCTTAAATCCTGGAATCAAATCAAGAATTTATTCCAAAGTTAGCTGTAAAGAAGATTTAACCAATGCAGCAAACAACTCATGGGAACCACAAAATGACTCATATGGATCAAAACTTTGATGTTGATCTAGTTTGCTCTACTATCAAAACCATATCCTGATATTTGTCCTCATAGGGCACTTCAGTCTGCTACATCCCATGGGATAATTCTACACCTTTACACTATTGTGAGTGCTTCTTCTTTTGCAACTTCATAACCTCCTTAAAGACCACTTCTCTAGCCTTTTCATGATCCTCCCAATTAATCTTTTGCTTAGATTTTTCCCTAGTAATGGCCAAAATTGCTATCTCATCCAGACAATCTTCCACAACTATGCAATTTGAATAATCACAACCCAACTGCAGTTCTAACCCATGATTGGGTACATCTAAAACCTCCTTATTCAGCACCTCTTTGTGACTTATTACATTAGTGTTCTGATCCACCGATTTACTTAGTGCTTGGTCATCCATGGCTTCATAGGGTATCTCGACCAAGACCACTACTATAGGTCCCGATGGTTTCTATCCATGAGGTAGTCCTGCCAGTGGCATTCATTGTTGCTCTTTGGTTTGCATTCCCCTTTCGGCCCTATGGCATACCCATAATTCACAGTTAGGTCTTGACATATGTCCTTGTGCCTGCCATAGTAATAACAAAGCCCTTGTTGCCTTTGTTGAGCATTATTCCACTGCCTTGGTTGGTCATTGCCCCATTGTTTAGGGGGCTGACCCTTCCTGCCAATGTGAGAGAGGGGGATTTAATAACGAGGAAATACTAGCTACACTGGCTAGTATATAAGGTGAGAGAGACTTAATTTTTCATTATGTGATAAATATACAAGTCTTCTCTCTCCTTCACCTTGCTCTCCAAGCTTCCATGTCTTCCTTCCCTCTTTTCTAGTCTTTCTCTCTCTATTTCTAGTCTTTCTCTCTCCTCATAACTGTCTTTCTCTCTCTTCTACCCTTCTTCTTCTTCTCTGCAGTCTTCTCTCTCCTCTTTCTCTCTCCCAGTTCCTCTCTTTGACAATTGGCATCAGAGCCTAGGTTCTTGGTCCCAATTAGTCTCTCATTTTACCCAGTTACAATTTTCTAGTTACATGAAATTTTGAGTCACAGGTACACAGTACAAGGAGCAGTAGGGGAGTTCCCAAATACTTCTGGGCCACAAGGACTGTAGGCAGGAGCATTAATGGCGGCTTGGACCAAGTTTGGAGGGAGGAAGACCAACTTTGGTAGCTCAGTGGTGGTCATTTTTGGCCCATTTTGAAGGTAAACTCTTAGTAACCGTAGTCACAAGAGTTAGAAGAAAGTCTAGCTAGGATTACTTTTCAGGGAGGGTCTTCTCTCTCCTTCCACAAGCTGCTTGCAAGCTCCCATGGAGGAAACCATCCCCAAATTTTTCTCTCCCCCTTCTTCCATGAAGCATCAGCCTTTCCCATTCACTTTCTGAAGCTTAGGAGCCATAGATCAAGTAGGGCTGAGCTGGATGGTAATCCCCAACCCTCCAGGAGCAGCCCCGTAATTTGCGGCAATGTAAAAAATGGGCTGCTTCCTAGCCTACTGGATAGCACCCAAGCCCTCCTCTCCTCTCTGGATCTCACTCTTGGCTCTTGGCAAGTCCCTTGGGCAACATTGAAGGCTTCCTTCTCAGCTCTTGGACTCATGTTTCTACTTAAAGAAACCCTGATCTTGTGTAGTGCATGGCAGCCATGGAAGCTTGGCATCAAGCTCAAAAATCTTGAAGATTTTGATCTTTTCTTGGTCCCGGAGACAATCTTCAAGCCTAGCTCAAGATTTTAGCCATCAAGAAGCACAGGAAGAAGATTAGAAGCAAGATTTGAAGACATGCACTTGTGGGCAGCCATGGCTATGGAAGTAGAGCTTCAATTTCAGCAAGAGCTCTTCATGGGAAGGTCCTGAGCCATCCTACCCCCAAGCTACAGCCACATTGGAGCTCATTCTCAAGATTTTAAGGCTTCTTGGAAGCAAGAAGGCATTATGGAGTGCTCATTTGGAAGGAATCACCCCCTTGATCAGTCTATGCAAGCAATACACGTTCCCCATAGAAGAATCCTTCTTTCCCAAGCAATACCCTTTCCCCATGGAAGAATCCTTCTTCCCCAAGCTTGACTTCACCCTTTCTTGACGGAGCACAACCATTTTGGAGCTATGGAGCATGCGGGATCAAATTGGAGCTCTCATGAAGGACTGAAATGGCATTAGTGGGCTGTCTTCTTCTTCAAAAGACTCAAGGTAACCAATTCTTGGCTCTCATTCTCTCCATTTAAGCCTCTTGTTGAATCCTATCCACTTGTTTGAGAGAATGTATGAATCCAAGTAGGAAATAGGAGTCTCAGATATTGTATGCATGCTGAATATTAATCTCAGTCATTCCCCTTTGATCTTATGGCATTAAAATGGATTTTACTCATGCTGAAGCTTCATTGAGATTATATTTTTGCTTACCCATAACTCGTTTGGCTTCTTATGAATTGGCTGAGCCAAGATTTGATTTTTTAAAAAATCCATTGTATAAGGGTGAGTAGGCAGTGAGTCACTGCTGGTAAGCTCTCTATCCCTATTCCCCATTCCAATTCCATGCACTTCATGAAAAGCCCAAAATTTTGATTCCTAAAATGCATCTCATGTTGGGTGTTTAATTAATAAATGTCTGCCATGTATATTCCGAGTGAGGAAAAGCCCGATGCCAAGCAAGGTGGCAAGACAAAAGAGGGGTGACCCCCCTTGCCATCAAAGACCCTGAAGGGGTGCACAACCCGGCCCGAGGGGAACTTTGCCCACCTCCTGGTGATCCTAAGTCCAAAACTCGTTTGCAGGTGTAGGTACTTCTTGGGAAAATTGAGAAATGGACTTGGCATGATGGAATTTTGATGACTATGACATGACACACTCTTGTGTGCATGGGATGTACGGATGTACCTAAGCAAATGTACCCTTAGATATGCATGCAGCCATGTATGCAGTGATGTATGGGAATGCATTGCCTTACTTGGGTTGAAGATGGATGTATGTATCATTGGATACACCTATGCAGTCATGTATGCAGTAATGGCAGTGATTATGCATGTATGAGAGCCTACCTTGTTGATACGGTCATGGAGATGCTTATTCTCATGCTCAATAATGCTGAAGTGATGGCAAACATGCTAATGGGTGCTCAAGTGATGCATGATGCCAAGCAAACAGTGAATCCCACAGTGCAATAGAAGGAGAACCCAATTTCAGCCCTCTTATGATTGTTTCAGAGTACTGGAGAAATTGCTTGCATTTGTAGAGGTGTTGCCACTCCCAAGAATTGAGGTGCTAACCTTGGAGAGTACCTTTAGGCCTTGCCAAGAACTCCATAACAGGCCTATAAAAAGTACCTACAGCCCATAACAGGCTTATCCTAGGTGTGGACAGGGTGTTGGACTGCACAGAACAGTCCCGCATTTCTGATTATAGAAATTTTTGTATAAAACTTGGGAATGCATGCATATGCTCATCTCGAAGAGAGCATTACTGCCTCCATTTTGAAAAAAAGAGTAAGTCAATTGGAGTTGTCTAGCTCTAGTTATAGCCAAAACAATGACAGGTGGTCTCACAGGACTACACCTAGACATGGTGGATAACAGGGGGAAAACAAAGCAAATGATGATGTTCAACAACAAATAAGGGATGCATGCACCCCGAGGGATGATACCAACTTTGAGGTTGAAGAGGAAGACCTCTCCCACTTCACGGGATTTCTTAGTGCACTCAATCACACCCTCAACTCACACGAGACTAGACATGCGGAGAGGCATAGGGAAATAATGGAAGGTCAAGCTCAAATGGTGACGGAGATGCGCCAAATGACCTCTACGATGGAAGCACTTGCAGCCAAGTTCTCAATGTGTATGGAGTCTCAAATGAAAGGCAAGGAAAAAGAGGATAGAACAAGCATGCAAGCTGAAAGAGTGACCATTCCATCCGTAAATGCAGCCTATGCAAGTACTCAAGGTATTTTGGGAAGAATGGGCATTCCCAATATCATCTTTGGACAAGGACAGCCCTCTCAAAGGCATGAAGAGCCCACAAACAATGGGATAAGAAGTAATTCTCAGCCAGCAACCGCGCCATGCCACCTATGCATGCTCAGCCATCTTTTGGAAGGAATCACTCAAACAATGGATCATTTCTTGGCAGCCCAATGGATCAACCCCATTTTGGGTATATGGGACAGCCCCCAAACCATGAAAGGGAGTTGAGAGACAAGATCATTTTCTCAAAGTTCAATGGCCAGTCATCCTCCCCAGCTGAATTAGAAGAATGGCTCTCGAAGCTTGAAGACTACTTTGACATAATGCCAAGAAATGATAATCAAAAGATACACTTTGCCACGATACACTTAGAGGGCTTTTCCCACACGTGGTGGCGGTACATAAAGAGGGAAAATTAGTAGTTGGTTGAAACTTGGGATGCATTCAAAGCCCTTATGATTCAAGTCTTTGTATCTCCGTTGAGAAGGAGAAGCTTGCAAGGCAATGGTATGGTTTAAGGCAACGCGGGATGACGGTGCCTGACTACATAAACCAATTCCTCAATCTCACAATGTATGTTGAGTCCATTAGTGATGATGCAAAGCTTCACAAATACATTTATGGTTTGGATCCCCAACTCTTGGCTGATGTTTCAATTCAAAGCCCATCAGATTTGTTCAAAGCTATCGAGTTGGCTGAGAGGTACTCTTGTAAGTACCACCGAGATGCTTCATTTCAGCATGGGCAGCAAAGAGGGGTGTCTCAGCCACTATTTAGGCAGCAAAGAGGACCTATGCAGTCACATTTTGGGCAGCAAAGAAGTGTTGTAAGACCCGGGTAATTTAGAGTAGGTATGGTGGTGGAAATATGCCATTCAGCACCCGAAAGATCCCCACATACCCCACCTTTAATGCCTCTAGAAAAAACAGTCATTTTAGGACTGCAAACCAAGGGAGAGCTGAAAATAGACAAGGGGATAAAAAGGGGAAAAATGTCTTATCTTTTGGTGGTCAACGCTCTATCCCGATGGACCTCTACAAAGAGAGAAAAGAAAAAGGACTTTGCTTTAAATACGGGGAAAAGTATACAGCCGAGCATGCATCTAAATGTGCTTACAGGAATGCAAAAGCAAGGGTACATAGCATGTTAGTCTTTGATGAATCGGATGAGGATCATGAGGATGCTAGTGTATTTGCAATCACGGCTGAAAATGATGAGGTTGAAGAGGAATGTAGGCAAGAAGAATTCTTTGACCCGGCTGACACCTTCCCATTTGACCCCGATGATCATGTGGATGTGAATATCGGTGATAAGAATGATTCACATGTTGCTGCCACTATTTGTACTATCTCCTTGGATGCTTGGACAAGATCTAAGAGCCCCAACACTCTTCGTCTTCAAGGCAAGATTCATGGGAAAGATGTATTTGTCTTGGTAGATAGTGGTAGCACACACAGTTTCATAGATAGAACAGTCATGGACATGCTGAAATGTTTTGTCTTTGATTTATAGCAACCAATGAGGGTGCAAGTGGCCAATGGGAGTGAGGAAATTAGTACCCATGTATGCCCAGTTGTACCTATTAAGCTTGCTGAAAATTATGAGCAGAAAGTGGATTTGATTGCACTCAATATGGGGCCGATAGACATTGTGTTGGGCTGTGATTGGCTGAAAACTTTGGGCACCATTTCCATGAATTTTTCATTGCTGTACATGCAGTTCTTCAGGGCTGGACAGCTTGTTCACCTGCAGGGAATTAAAAACAGTAGTGAATTTCAGCTTATTACAACCAATCAGCTCAAGAAAGAGTTCAAGAAACGCTCCCAGATTTTTGTGATGCAATTAAACAAGGAAAACGTAGATCAGTCCTGGAAAATGCAGGATAATTCAACCCTTAAGGCTCTACTTGCGAAGTATGGTGATTTGTTTCAGCTACCTATAGCATTACCTCCCAAGAGAGCGGTTGATCATCCCATTGATTTGGAGCCCCATTTCAAGCCGGTCAACAAACCCCCTTACAGGCCGTCCAAATGTGAAAGAGAAGAAGTGGCCAAGCAGGTCAAAGATTTAGTAGATATGGTAGCTCATCCCCTTTTGCATCACATGTCTTATTGGTCAAAAAGAAAGATGGCACTTTCAGGATGTGCATTGATTACAGAGATTTGAATAAGATCACTATCAAAAATAGATACCCTATTCCTAGGGTGGATAACCTGTTAGATGAGTTGAAGGGAGCTAAGTATTTCACAAAGATTGATTTGAGATCTAGCTACCATCAAATACGCATGTGTGAAGGGGATGAGATAAAGACTGCATTCAAGACCGATCATGGGCTCTATCACTTCTTAGTCATGCCCTTTGGCTTGACTAATGCACTAGCCACATTTCAAAGCCTCATGAACAAAATACTTCAGCCTTACTTATTCAAATTTGTATTGGTATTTTTCGATGACATCCTCATTTATAGCCGCTCACAGGAAGCTCACCTTATGCACATGAGGCAGACATTTGATATACTTAGACAACATAGACTCTTTGCTAAGGAGACAAAGTGTTCATTCATGCAGACTAAGGTTGAGTACTTGGGGCACATTGTCAATGAAGCAGGCATTAGAGCTAACCCAAAGAAAGTGCAGTGTGTCAGAGATTGGCCAACACCTGCAAACACCACCTCCTTGAGAGGATTCTTGGGTCTCTCCTCATTTTACCGTACATTCATTTGGCACTATGCCACTATTGCAGCCCCTCTCACTGATAGGCTGAAGAAAGAAGCATTTTTTTGGGATGCATTGGCAGATAGAAGCTCTAATTAGTTGAAATATTTGCTTACTTCAGCCCCTATCTTGGTATACCCTGATTTTTCTAGGGAATTCACCATTTAGTGTGATGCCAGTGGGAGAGGAATTGGTGCAATTTTGCTGGGGTGATAGCGTTTGAGAGCCGAAAGCTAGCTAAAAATGAGAGGATTATGAATATCTATGATCAGGAAATACTGGCCATCCTTCATGCCATCAAGAAATGGCATCACTACTTGTATGGCAGCCGATTTAGAGTGAAAAGAGACCATAGAGTACTCAAGTACTTCTTGTCTCAGTCGAATCTGACTCTGAAGCAAAGGAGATGGGTAGCCACCTTACAAAACTATGAATTTGACATCACCCACACTATTGGGAAGGACAATGTAGTGGTTGATTCCCTGTCTAGAATGTGGATATGTAAAGTCTCTGCTATCATGGAATTACACAGTGATTGGATACATGAGCTTCAAGAGGCTTACCTACTAGATGCTGATTTTAGCAATGCATTTTAGAAATTACAGCAAGGACAATGCATGGAAAACTCTTCGTATCAGCTAAAAAATGGGCTTTTATGGTATAATGACCGAATTGCCATCTCTCATACCTCCCCATTCAAGCAGAAAATCATGGAGGAGATGCATTTAGCCCCCATAGCTGGTCATTTGGGAATCTTTAAGACCTATGACAAAATTGCTAAAAGATTTTACTGGAAGGGCCTTTGGAAAGATGTGAAAGACTTTGTCTTGGGCTGTGTGCCTTGTCAGCAAAACAAGGACAGCACCTTAAAACCAGCTGGTCTACTTCAACCATTGCCTATGCCTGAAGGCAAGTGGACACACATCACCATGGACTTCATCACCGGCCTACCGGTGACCAAGAAAGGTTGGGACAGCATCTATGTAGTTGTGGACAGACTCACAAAGGCAGCCCATTTCATTCCCATGAAGACTCAATATAATGTTTCTCAAGTAGCCATCCAATTCATGGAATACGTTTTCAAAGTGCATGCCTTACCATAGGTCATTGTGCATGACCGAGATGCTAAGTTTATGAGTAACATTTGGTGGGCAATTTTGAGCTCTATGGGCACTCAATTAGCACCTTCCACTACTTACCATCCATAGACAGATGGTCAGACAGAAAGGGTCAACAAATGGCTGGAAACTTACTTGAGGCATTTTTGTCATGATGTGCAGCATGCTTGGGACTCATGGTTGCACTTGGCTGAGTTTGCCTATAATAACTCCACACATGCTAGCATTGGAGTTTCACCTTTCAAGGCCTTGTATGGCTACAAGGTGCCCCTTCCTGTGGTGATCTTCAATGATAAAATAAATCCACAAAGCAAGGAAGAATTGGAGAAAATGCAGGCCTTATTTCAGTAGTGTAAAGCTAACTTGAAGAGAGCCCAAGATCAAATGAAGCTTTATGCTGATGACAAAAGACAGAATGTGGAGTTCCAAGATGGGGATTTAGTGCTCCTGAAAGTGCCCAAGTCACGATATGCCTCCCTTAAAGATGGGTCTAGCAATAAGTTGGCACACAGGTTCTATGGACCATACCAGGTTATCAAGAGAGTGGGAGACTTGGCATATCGATTGGCATTAGCCCCATCTACAAAGATCCATAATGTCTTCCATGTGAGTCAGTTGAAGCCCTTCATTGGCTCAGCCGTGGACTATGTTGAGGAACTCCCACCAATAGATGAAGAAGGCATTATTCAATACATACCTGAAAAAGTCATAGGACAAAGGAAAAGAGGCTTTGCTCTCACTCGATCATGGAATACTTGATTAAGTGGCAAGGTTTACCACTTGAGGAAGCTTCTTGGAGGCCAACTTCAATTTTGGAAGAGTTCCCATACCTTCTAGAAGCAGATTTGGCTGAAATCTAGCTAACTATGGCCCTATTTTCCCCCAGACAGATTGCAGACAGTACTCTGTTTTAAAGCAGTTTTTTTTTTTGCACCACGGACAGCAAGGCACACCCTACATGCACTGAAAGTACTTCTCAAGAGCTGTGTTTTGATGTATATCACACCCCGTTCGGAGTCTCCCACAGAAAGTTATGATAGATTTACTATAGCAGGATCCTATAGTAAACAACATACTGTCCACTGTCTATAGCCCGCATTTACCTTGGATATTTGGGTCAAAAATGCATGTTTATAACTCCCCAATAAGGCCCATGCATCATACATACCCCATGGCCTATCATATACAATAATACCTCTTCATTCATCAGTATACCCTTGTAATAATGCCATAGAGTAGTACTCTGATCGGTCCCTCCCAGTTACCACATGTTCCCAAATTGTTTTTTAGGGCAAAAACCTTCGGGTGGGGATGGAATGTAAGAGAGGGGGATTTAATAATGGAAAAATACTAGCTACATTGGATGGTATATAAGGTGAGAGAGACTTAATTTTTCATTATCTAATAAATATACAAGTCTTCTTTCTCATTCACCTTGCTCTCCAAGCTTCCATGTCTTCCTTCCCTCTTTTCTAGTCTTTCTCTCTCCTTGTAACTGTATTTCTCTCTCTTCTACCCTTCTTCTTCTCTGCAGTCTTCTCTCTCCTCTTTCTCTCTCCCAGTTCCTCTCTTTGATAGCCAAAACCTCTAAATCCTCTCTGCTGTACCATTTCTGTTACAATTTGATTTACCAGTGCCATTGGGGGTGTTGTATGTTGTCTTTTATTCTGCACTACTAGGTTGTACTAGCATTCTCTAGCTTCATGGCCAACTTTCTAACATATACTACATGACTTTCCCTTTCTTGAAGAAGTCATAACTCCCATCTCCAATATCTGTTTCTTTATCTTCTTTTCCAACCTCTTTTCCAAAATTGCATGTTCTCCTTTCTCTTTCCCCTTCTACTTCTCCTTAAGAAGAATTCTTATCCTTCTTAGATTCTTTTTATGCCATCTTTGCTTTCTTTTACTTCTTTCATTATCCGAATCACTTGATTCAGAATCTGTCTCAGAACGTGATGAGATATTGTAATATTTCCACCATAACACTTCATATCAAGAAACAAATTCAAACTTGGGACGTTTTAAAATTTACTCGTCAACCTCTCACATAAGTGATTGCACGTAATTTTCTTAATATTAAGTCTTTCATTAAATCAATTCCATAATCCAACACAAGAAGACGCCTCAATGTTTCAAGCCAACAAAAAGCAAAGACACCTCGTAAATAATATTATAATGGCTTGATTGTAATTTTTTCCACATTATATTTGATTTACATTTCCAATTCCATTTAATGCGTCAAAGATCGCATTGATTTCGTAACCGCAAGACCAATCGCAAAAGCCTTAATTGGTAGATGAAGAATGCACAAGAACAAGCATGATATTGAGTAAACTAAGTATCAAAGAGTATGGCATGACTTTATAAACTAGATAAGTCATGAGGTAACTTGGCCAAAAACCACCTGATGAAGTCTTTTTGAAGAAAAAAAGACATTTTTGAATAAATATGCCAAAATTTATGACATTTTTTACGCGTGGAGGGAGAGAAAGCATATTAAAATCATCCCCATGCTACCATCCAATAGGTAGGCAATCAAAATGCATTTTTAATATAGCTCACTTGGCTCTTGACAAGTACCTAAAAGAATGAGTTGACTGCATGCTCCCCCTCATGGCTATAAATACACCCCCTCTCCTTCACAAAGAAAGCAAGAAGGAAGGCCTCCTAATGATGGAAAATTTTCTCCATTTCTATTTTCCATTGTAGCTTGAGCCTTGAAGGAGGAAAATACCCCTTTTCTATCTCATTTTCATTTTCTCTACCCCATATTACGCCTTCCTTCCATACAACCATATCAGTGAACAAAACGTTGGTGAATTTTTTCTGGACAACCATCAACTCTCCCTCAACTACCACATCAATTTTGCCTGACATCCATGGCTCCACAAGGTCATAGAAATTCAAAAAGCCTGTTTGAATCAAGGAAAGCAAGAAACGAGACCGATGGAGAAAATGACATACCAGGAATTGGCGAAACTACAAATACATTCTAAAGAAAATGTATATCAATTATCACTTAGAAAAATACCCTAATATAATAATTAACTATTCAATGAAAAGACTCTTTTAGTTGAAAAAGGATTATATGATTGTCATTAAGAAAATATCTTAATTATGATTTATTTTTTGATATTTATTGTTATTTCATTAATGGCGCATGTGATCATAATATCAGAAAAAATGTAAACGGTGTTAGAGAAGTGAATATTTTATAATTTTTCCTTGAAAGTGACTATATCTATTTCATTTTTTCTAATGATAAACAAGTGCATATGAGTTTTATAATAATTTATAGAAAGTCATTTAGACAATATCATGAAGTAATCAATGCATTAAATCAACAACAAATTGCATAGAAAAATACATACTAGATGTGCATAAATTAGGTGCGTGGAAATATATTTTGATATATGAAATATGAAAGAAAAATTACACTTAAGATTTTTGCATTGCTTAGAATAAAGTTTTCAGAAAAATAATTAGCATTACACTTAGGACAATATACCTAAATGAAATTTGATCTTTCTAGATAACGTTAAAAGTTTGATAAATAGTCAGATATCATCGATTAAACCATGAAATATGAGTAGAATAAAATAAAATTATTTTCTTACTGAAAACACACGCAATGTTAATATTAATGATTATATTAGCGAGAGCATCAATATTATGAGTTGACCCATGTATGAGTCAATGAGAAAACCTTACCTAAAATATCAAGAATGTTGAAGCAAAAACAACAATAAAATACTTGATAACCCTGAAACTATCAGTATTAAGAAATTAAATAAATATCAAAAGTATGTAGAACTTGTTGGACATTGATAAGAATTTATCGATTACGAATTCTAAAGTTTAAATAGACTTGGAAAAGCATTTGAAATCTTGCTAAGTGCGGATTAGGGCAGGATAGTGCATGAATTGCCTACCATAGGTACAAATGCCCATATTATCTTTTAGGGCGGCAATACCAAATTCTTCAGATGGAAAAAATAGACTTTAGATTTGCAAAATAACTTGTGGATCCGAAAAAAGAGTTGCAAGTAGGAAGTGAAACCCTAAGAATAAGGTGGGACCTTAAAAGAGAAACCCTAGATTTGGATGGGGTTTCTTCCTATGCTAAAAATACTTGCTACTATTTCTTTTTTATTTGTGCATGCATTGATGGTTGCACAGGAAAGATTGATTGTTTTTGCAATAGTTAAATCTGATTGTAAATATATAATCAGGATAATAAGAGGAAAGATCACGCTATGCCTTACCCATGGCTAAACGCGGAAGCATGCTCCAAGGGGGATTATTTTGTACTGCCATGAGCAGCTTTGGACCAGCCCCAATGGTGAGAGGTTGCTAGGTGAGGAATCTGTTAGGTAGGAGGAGGTGGGAGTGCCAGGGGGGCTCTCATCGTAAATCTCTTGATCACTCCTAGGAATTTCCTGACCCTCACACAAATCAAGATGGGATCCTGGAGCCCCTGGTACTAGTGAAGGGACGAAAACCTTGGAGGGTTTCTTTTTTTATGCACCACAGATAGAAGGGATTTACTGGTGAACGGAGGTTTATCTTCTCTATAGGCAAGAGGTAAAAATCATTGTTAATAACTTTACAAAATAATAAATAAATATTTTTTACCAAGAGACTATTTTTCTATGTCTTTGTGTTGTGATGTAAAATTACGCGAAGAAACCTGTGATAACGAATCAATTAACAAAGTTTCTTTCATATGTCATAACTTAATGTGATAGGTCATTAAAAAACTAAAGAAAACCATCTGTGAAAAGTGGGTGGGCGAGATCCCTAATGGATCCATCCTATGGATGGTGTCAAGAATCGCGTGATGGGGGGATGTGCTTGAGCTGCTATGCCAAACACACACTGTATACATAAGAGGAAGCTCACTCAAGAACACAAGAAGAGAGATGGAGGCCAAAACATTTTCTTTCTGATTTCTTCTTCTTCTTCTACACACTATACAATGTACACAAAGTATAGATAAGATACAACATAAAGGAAAGTGGCCTTCTAAGTCAAACAGTGCATAACCAGCTACACTAATCGACTGGCGCTATATCTTTTCCAGCTCTGTAGAGGTAGGAGTAACAAGCTAAATATAATAAGTG
This sequence comes from Lygodium microphyllum, assembly GCF_053477565.2. Taxonomy (NCBI): domain Eukaryota; kingdom Viridiplantae; phylum Streptophyta; class Polypodiopsida; order Schizaeales; family Lygodiaceae; genus Lygodium; species Lygodium microphyllum. Next base: position 137,771,536 of record NC_141157.1, read on the forward strand.
ATAAGTCAGTGGTCATGTGAGTTTGATAATGACCACCAATGTGCTAAGTGTAGACGTGCGGACTCATCTAGCCAGGCAGTCCATCATCAATGTCTGTACGTGTTGAGCTTGCCATCTCAACACTCCCCCTCAAGCTCAACTCTATCTCTGCAACTCCAAGTAAGCTTCAAAACTTTCGAAGCTTCTCTGCACCCAATTCCTTTGTGAAAATGTCAGCTATCTGATCCTATGTGCTGACATATACCAAGTCAACCTCTCCTGTAAGTACCTTCTCTCTCACAAAGTGGTAGTGCACCTCAATGTGTTTTTTCCTAGCATGGAACACTGTAATATCTCCCCAACGTGACCCCCGTGCTTTCCCCCCACCCCCCATGTGAACCCCCTTTAAATTTTTAAATTTTTTTGAAATTTTTTTATCTCTTTCTCTCTCCCTACCGACAGCACGTCGGGGAGAGAGAGAGAGGGAGTGAAGTGAGAGAAGGGGGGCATGCAACCCCCTAGATGGCGGGAGGTGCCATCCTCCCCCCCATAAGCCACCTTTCCCGCCCACCTTATAACAGCGCCCCCCCTGGTGGTCCAAAAAATGGTGGCTCCTCCCCCTCAGACTGCAGTACAGCCCCCCCGTCATCCTGGACACCCCCCCCCCCCCGGGTCTGACATTGCAGCCTCCTCCCCCCTCCCCCGGCTCAAAAACAAGCCCCCCTGTGGCCTCTAGTAGGAGCCCCCACCCCCCCTCCCCGACCATGAAGGAGAAGAAGGAGGATAAGGGGAAGAAGAAGAGGCAGAGAGAGAGGAGAAGGGGAGAAGAGGAGGGAGAAGAGGAATAAGAAGAAGGAGAAGAGGAGGAGAAGAGGAAGAAGAAGAGGGAGAGTGAGAAGGAGAAGGAGAAGAAGAAGAAGGAGAAGAAGGAGAAGAAGAGAGAAGAGAGAGAAGAGGGAGAGAAGAGAGAGAAGGAGAAGAAGAGAAGAAGAAGAAGAAGAAGGAGAAGAGAGAGAAGAGAGAGAAGGAGAAGAAAAGAAGAGGAAGAAGAAGAAGGAGAAGAAGAGGAGAAGAGGAAGGAGAAGAGGGAGAGTGAGAAGGAGAAGGAGAAGAAGAAGGAGAAGAAGAGGGAGAGGGGAGAAGAAGAGAAGAGGAAGAAGAGGGAGAGAGAGAGAGAGCTTTGGAAGGTTCTAGGAACCTTCCAAGCATCCCTAGCTTAGAGGGAGTTTTTCCCTCCTTAGGATTCGCAATTTGGATTGCCGAAGGTGCTCTAGGCCGCGGGAGCTTTTGGAGAAAATTTTCTGCGAAGCCTAAGCAAATTTTACCTCGTGTACGGCCGCTAATTTCCTGTGAAGTATGGCACCTAAGAGGCGTGCATCCGGCAACCATGCGAGTAAGTCCGATCGAGACGGGGCCGTCGCCACTAATGGGACTCAACCGATGGGAACCAGGTCCCAGAATCATATCTTCTCACTGAATTTAAGCTCGTAATTTGACTTCATAACCCACCTTTAACATGTAAAAGTACTAGTTGCAAGAGTAGATTGCATCGATTAAAATGATAATAATAATAATAAGCTCAAGGAAGGTTGCATTGATGAAAGTCATAAATTTTATCACACTCAATGCATGGAAAGGAATAGCCTATTGCATCCTGCTTTTTACACATTCCCTTGATGGATCAATAGAAGTTTTTCTCAATTCTGTTGTCCTACCAATTAGGACACACTATGCCGAAATAAGGGAATTAAGGTTTCGACAAATCCCGATTTAAGCAGATCGTCAATTGCCAATTTTCAATTGTGGTTCTAAAGTTGTGCAACACAACTTGGGACAGAAAAATTCTCTTGTTCTTCCAGGAAGGGGAGACTTACACACTAGTGTAAGGACGTCCTAGTGGACTCAATGTGCAACAACATTTAGGAGTTAGAAAGGTAAACTATCTAGGGAAAAATTCCTATGAAGACCTAGTTGATGCTAGGGTCATTGGAAAGGGCAGATCACCAGTCCGTAACTCGAAAAGCACAAGTTGAATTGGCATTCGACTATGTAGATTCTTGTTCCTTACAAGCAAAGAAAAACTTAGGGGAAACCCCAATTCCCAAGGTATCGGATCTTGTGGGTTGCAATCAACCTAAGGAAGAATGCTAAGGGTATTCAAGAAAGGAACTTCACCTTAACAGGAATGTTGTAGAAACCACCAAACTTGTCTATGTTTGAAACAATAGGGCAATGTTAGCCTTGAGGATCAAGGGGAAAACCACTTAGATCATTTAAAGGATCTAGAAGGATTTCTACCTTAGAAAATGTTGTAAATTCCTTGAGCAAGTTTTTTGATACATCCAAGTTAAATTCTGGTTGTGCATGCAATGGGATTGCGATGCCTTGAAGCAAGAGGTTGTGCATTCAACTGTTTGTTAATGTGGTTTTGGATGTTAATCCAAGTGGGGTGTGATTGATGATTTCATGGCCGGGTCTGTGATGATTGATTGCCATGGGAACAAAAATGATGTTTTCCTAGTTAAAGGATGTTAGGATGGTTGTTTCAGCTTGATTGTTCCTGAAAGGATACTTAAGGATTGGCTATGGTTTTGGATGAATATCCAAGCGATTATATTTTCATGGCGGGAACTGTAAGGATAAATTGCCATGGAAACAAAAAGGGATGTTTTCCCTAGTAAATGTTATTAGGCTAGTTGCTTCAGCTGTGGATGATTTCCTAAAGGGATAATTAAGGAAGGATGGCACTAGCTACCCTCGTGAATTGCCAAACCCTAACCAAGGGGATTATGAATCCACGCCGGGAATGTGGACCGAACCCGCTGTGAGAGGTCTCTCCGTGGAAATTACTTGGTGTAGGAGGACGCTTGGGTGCCAGGGGGGCTCTGGCCGTAAATCCCAATGCCTCCGGACCCTACACAAGTGTTCTACGTGACTCGAGATAGGATCTCGAGGCCTTGATACTAGTTACAAGGCTGAATCTTGGTAGGATAAACCTTCGGGTTTTTATTGCCGAGAGACGGAAGGATTTTTCTACGGAGGTAGAAAGGGACACTTAATTCTCATGTACGGGCGGGAGACAAACATTAATCTGAAGATAAGTTAAGAAAGTGTTTGACCTTGTTATCTTGTCTTCGCGTCTATGCCCTAAATTATGTAAAGGAACCTGTGATTAATGGATTAATTAAGAAAGCTACTTTTATGTATCAAACATAAGGTGGTAGGTAATTAGATAACTAAAACAACCCCCGAGGGAAGCATGGTTGATGTGACCAATGGGTCTATCCTACGGAAGGGTGGTCTCGGTTAGCCGAGAGCTTTCCTCAAAGGAAATGTTAACAAGAAATGATAGGAAAACTCGGATGATGACCTTAGACAATGTTGGTTAGAACCCTAATTCATACCGTTTTAGGGGACCGGAATGGGACTATGTCCTACGAGCAGAGAGGTCGAGCGATGCATCCCTCTTGTTTCCCATTCTCTTTGAACCAAGTGCGGTATGAGTCTTCCTTGGTCTAGTTGTATCTACACAAAGTGGAGCGGCTGTGGACCGATGCTAGAAGGCTATCAGGAAGACTCGACTGCTAAGAACCTGGGGACTTCAGGTCGATCCTAGTGGGAATGGCCAGACAAGTTCCATTTCAAGGCAGACTTGAGAGACCCTAGTTGGCAAACCCCATGTCATTCTGTGGGAGTGCTAGGCGGCATCTTTTAGATATATCTCTCGATGGACTACTAAGACATGTCCCACAATTTGAGGAGCATGCACGTTACAAACACTGGATTCCTAGCTAACTGTATGCTACTCATGTTGTCACAATGAATGACAACTGGACCATCTCCCTACATGTCCAAATCACCTAATAACTTTTGTAGCCATACCACCTCACATGCTGCCATAGCAGCGCCTCTATACTCAGCCTCTATACTTGATAAAGCAACTATAGCTTGTTTTTTGCTGCTCCATGTAACTGCTACACTACCAAGGAAAAACATGAATCCACTCGTAGATCTTCTGTCTGACATGCTACCAGCCCAATCTGCATCTGTGTATCCAAAGACATGTATGTCCTTACCTGCCTCATAAAAAAGACCATAATGTAAGGTGGACTTAACATACCTCAATATACGTCTAACTGTATCCATTTGAGACTTTCTAGGCATCTACATAAACTGACTGACAAGGCCAACATCATAGCTCAAGTCTGGCCTTGTGATAGTCATGTAAATCAAACTCCCTACTATCCTCCTGAACATAGTAGGGTCTTCTATCTCATCCCCAATATCAGCACTCAACTTCACATTTTTCTCCAATGGTACTGAAAAAAGGTTTACATGCTGTCATACCATACTTCGATAACATATCCAAGCCATACTGCCTTTGGGATAGCCATATACCCTCATCACATCTGATCACCTCAATACCAAGAAAGTATCTCAGATCACCTAGATCTTTAATCTCAAAATTCTTCTTCAAGAAGTCCTTAACTTCAACAATCCCATTGTCACTGTCACCTGTAATAATCAAATCATCCACATAGATGACTATGATAACCAAACCTACATATCCCTTTGTCACATAAACTGAGTGATCAGCATCATAAATACAAAATCCAATATTGACAAGATACTCTCCAATCTTGTCAAACCATGCTCTAGGTGTTTGCTTCAGTCTCCATAAAGTGCCTTCTTTAACCTACACACATATGTGGGATGCTTTAAATCCTCATAACCTACTAGCTGCTCCATATACACTTCTTCTTGCAATTCACCATGCAAGAATGCATTCTTAACATCCATTCACTGTAAAATCCAACCTTTGGCTATTGCCAAGGCAATAACACATCTAATAGTTGCCATCCTAGCAACTGGACTAAATGTCTCTTCATAATCTATGCCATGTTGAGATATCGAGCTCCACTCGTGATATGCCAGGGTGACCGTTATGCATTTATTTCACCGACGTGTCAGTTGCAGATGCAGTTGGTACACCGCCCATGAATAATAGCTACATGATAGCTATCCTTATCTACTCTAGTTCGTGGCTCAGTTAGTATGCCACTTTAGTTAGTTGAGTTTGGTTTGAGACCCATATATAGGGTTCTTCTATTTCTTTGTATGAGAGTTCTTTTTGGCTTACACAACTAAGAAGAGGAAAACTGTCTTCAGCCTCCACCCTTGTGTGTATTCCCCCATTGTACAAGCAAGAAAGCTACAAGTGAGACTCCTTCTTTCTCTCCCACAATCTTGACATGGTATCAGAGCCTTGTTCGTAGTAAGGAGCTCAAGAAAGCAAGCCAAGCTCGCGGTGTTCTGGTAAGAGGAGCAGTGTTGCTTTCATTTTCTGTTTTGGGAGCAGATCTCTGCAGGTAGCACAGCCGGAAATTGCAAGAGTGCATTGTCTCAGGTTGAGATGCGCTTCGCGGTGAACCCTATTTTTTTTATTTGAGGCCATTTCGGGGCCTGTTTTGGAGGCGGAAGTTTTCTGCACGCACTCAGAAAAAGGCCTAGTTTTATGCTGTGCAGCCACTATTCTACAGGTCGGTGAAAAGTTACTGTAGAAATTGCATCGTATACCTGTGCGCAGAGACATTGGGAGTTACAGAATCATCCCTGTTGCCTGTTGATGCAAAATCGTCACTAGGAAGTGACTGTGTGGTCAATACCACTTTCGTCAGTTTTGCAGATTAGTCCTTGTGAGGCTGAAGTTGTGTTCTTTGCAGTGACAGAATTTTTTGCAGTGTTCTGTAATGGCATCTGATTCTCTTTCACAGATTGTCACTGAAAATCTTGACAAGAACAACTTCCAAGCATGGAAGTTTAGAATGACGAATTTCCTTATGGGAAAAGGATATTGGGAATTTGTTGTAGGAAATGAAGAAGAACCAGTTCTTCCTGATGTTCCCAATCAACAGCAAATGCAGGCATTCAAAGCATGGCATGAGAGAGCCAGGAAAGTTATGTACTGGCTGTCTATCAATATTTCAGACTCTATGATTGTGCATATTCAGGATGCAAGTACGCCAAAGGAGGCATGGGATACTTTGTCAAAAATATATAGCACAAATACGCAAGCCAGGAAAATGCAACTCAAGCAAGAGTTGCATAATGTGCAAAGAGAAAATATGAGCATCAATGACTACCACATGAAGGTGAAGAAGATTGCAGATGCACTTGCTTCCATTGGGTCGCCAGTGTCAAGATTGTGGGAGAGAAGGAAGGAGTCTCACTTGTAGCTTTCTTACTTGCACAATGGGGGAATACACACAGAGGTGGAGGCTGAAAACAGTTTTCCTCTTCTCAGTTTGTGTAAGCCAAAAGAACTCTACATAGAAATAGAAGAACCCTATATATGGGTCTCAAACCAAACTCAACTAACTAAGGTGGCATACTAACTGAGCCACGAACTAGAGTAGATAAGGATAGCTGTCATGTAGCTATTATTCATGGGCAGTGTACCAACCGCATCTGCAACTGACAAGTCGGTGACATAAATGCACAACGGTCACCCTGGCATATCACGAGTGGAGCTCGATGTCTCAACACTCCCCCTTGAGCTCAATCCCAATTCCTGCACACCAAGCAGGTCTCTGAACTTGTGTAGCTTCTCTACGCCCAATGCCTTCGTGAATATGTCAACTACCTGATCCTCTGTGCTGACATAAACTAGATCAATAAGACCTAGTAAAACCCTCTCCTGCACATAGTGATAATGCACCTCAATGTGCTTTGTTCTAGCATGATAGACTGGGTTATTTGCCAAGTGTATACTACTCATGTTGTCACAATAAATGACAACTGGCCCATCTGTAGGTTGATGCATATCATAAAGTAGCTTATGCAACCAAGCTACCTCACATGCAGCCATTGCTGCACCCCTGTACTCAGCCTCTGTGCTGGACAAGGCAACTGTAGGCTGTTTCTTGCTGCTCCAAGTGACTGCAGCACTCCCAAAAGAGAACACATATCCACTGGTAGATCGTCTATCAGAAATGCTACCAGCCCAATCAGCATCAGTGTATCCATGCAACTGTTTCTGAACCCCAGTCTCATAAAATAGTCCATATTGCAATGTGGACTTCACATACCTGAGTATGCGTCTAGCCGCATCCAAATGCGGTTTCCTTGGAGCCTGCATAAACTGACTTACCAATCCAACAACATAGCTCAAATCTGGCCTGGTAATAGTCATATAAATCAAGCTTCCTACTATGTGTCTGTACATAGTAGGGTCTTCCAGAAGCTCACCTGCATCTGCGCTCAGCTTCACATTCTGCTCCAAAGGAACTGAAATAGGCTTACAGCCTATCATCCCATATTTGGACAGCATGTCCAATCCATACTACCTCTGCAAGAGCTGTATCCCACTTGGTGATCTAATCACCTCAATGCCCAAGAAATAATGCAACTCTCCCAAATCCTTCATCTCAAACTTTTGCTTCAATAGCATTTTCACATGAAGGATATCTTCATCACTGTCACCTGTCATAATCAAATCATCAACATAAATGACAAGTAGCATAATACATTTCTCTGTTTTTCTCACATAAAGTGAGAAATCTGCCTTGGAAATCTAAAAGCCAATAGTGACAAGATACTGTCCTATCTTGTCAGACCATGCTCTAGGTGCTTGCTTCAAGCCATACAATGCTTTCTTCAACCTGCAAACAAACTCAGGATGAACAGCATGCACATAACTTGGTGGCTGCTCCATATAGACCTCTTCTTGCAAATCACCATGCAAGAAGGCATTCTTTACATCCATATGATGTAAAGACCATCCCTTTGATGCAGCCATAGCAATGACTACTCTTACGGTTGCCATCCTTGCAACCGGACTGAATGTTTCTTCATAGTCAATGCCATATGTTTGTGCATATCCCTTGACTACTAATCTTGCCTTGTATCTGTTCACAGAACCATCTGCATTGTGCTTCACCTTATAAACCCACTTACAACCAATTGCATTCTTACCTTTAGGCAAAGGTACCAATTCCCATGTAGCATTTGCTTCCAAGGCATCCATTTCTTTATCCATGGCTTTCTCCCATTTTTCTTTTCCCATGGCTTGCTCAAAAGAAGTGGGTTCTGGTTCCTGTATCACTTTGACCATATATGCATAGTGAATGGCTGTAAATCCATCATATTTTAGCCTATCCACAGGATACCTAGCTCTCGTAGACCTACACAAAATAGGCTCACTCCCAGGTGCTCTCAAAACATCCCTTGTCTTCCTTACTCCAGGTGTAACAATAGAAGGAATACCCAACTCATCATCAATGCTCTGTTCTGAGCCACTGGATTCACCATCCACATAAGAGTGACCTGCATTCACATCAAACATGGGCTGATCAACCTTCTCTTTTCCTTTTCGTGATACCTACATACCACTATCTGCATTGCTTTGAGAAGATTCTCCTGATCTCAATCTGCCTGTCCATAGCGAAGAATGTGAACCACTGCTAGAGGACGCTCCAGGTCCACTAATATTTTGTGACTGGTACCGTGAATTCTGTGCAGCATTACCATTTTGTGCATCTACATCATCAATCACATTTACTGGTTTATACTAGCTAGTCATCTCATCAAAAATAACATCTTTGCTCACTGTAAACTTACGAGTAGAAGGGTTATAGAATCTATACCCTTTTTGCTGCAGAGAGTAACCAATAAAGATGCACTTCTCAGCTTTTGGATCCAACTTGGATCTCAACTCATCTGGCACATGTACGTAGGCAATGCAACCAAAAATTTTCAAATGAGAAATATCTGGTTTCCTACCAGTATACCTCTCCTCTGGAGTCATTCCATGTATTGCTGCAGTGGGAGTCCTGTTCATTATGTAGACTGTTGTAGCAACTGCTTCAGCCCAATAAAAATCTGGCAAGTCTTTCTCATTGAGCATGGCACAAGATACCTCTCCAATATGCATGTTTTTCCTTTCTGCAATTCCATTTTGTTGTGGGGTATAACTGCATGAATATTGCTGCTTTATGCCATGCTCCTACAGGAACCTTGCAAACTCATTTGAGAGGTACTCTCCCCCTCCATCTGACCTTAGGCATTTTATCTGCAGGCCTGTTTCTTTTTCAACCATAGCTTTAAGAGTTTTGAAATGCCCAAAAACTTCACTTTTCTTTTTCATAAAATACACCCAAACTTTTCTGCTATAGTCATCAATAAAAGTGACAAAATAATGACAGTCTCCAAGAGATGCAGCTTTAGTAGTCCACACATCAGAGTGGATTAATTCCAATGGCTTCTCACTCTCTTGAACATGTCTAGGAAATGGTTTCCTTGCCTGTTTTCCAAACTGACAGGCTTCACATACCTTATACATTTCTGCAACCTTGAATTTGGGCAATCCTGCAACAATATTTTGGGCCTGCATTGATTTAAGTCGTTGTACATTAACATGACCAATGCGTTTATGCCAGATATCAATATCTGCAACTACATCGGTCCCATGTGCAAACATTGTTGCACTCAATTCAGACATGTCTGCATCCAATGTAATCATTCTACCCTTCTTCTTTCCTTTTGCTATCAAGCGACCTTTATTTTTCATATCCTCAACAAAGCATCCATGAGGATTAAATCTGACTTGCAAGCCCTGCTCAACCATTTGGCCAACAGAAACCAAATTCTTGGTGATATTTGGGACATGAAATACATCGGACAGGTATTTCTTTTTCCCATCCTGCATAGACAAAGGAATTTTTCCAATCTGCACAATAGGATGTGCAGTATCATCACCAGTCTCCACAAATCCTGGTTTTTCCATTTTCCTTGCATTCTCCAACCATTCTGCATGACGTGTCATGTGGTTTGATGCACCTGAGTCAACATACCACACATCATTGCTTTCTTCTGCACTTGTCACAGGATTGTTCATGTGCTGCACCATAAACAAATGCTCATTTCTGTCATCACCCTGTCTACTAGAAGATGCATAATTTCCTTGTTGCAGTTTTCCATTCATGATGTCATTCTGCTTTTTATAGCAGTCTTTAGCCATATGACCCATTTTACCATAGTAGTAGCATTCAACATTACTGTTTGCATTTTGGCCTCTTTGCCATCCACCACGACCTCTTTGGCTCCCCCTGTCTCTAGAGTTACCACGTCCTCCTCCATAGGACTGGTTTTCTTGAGTTTGCTGCATATTCTGATTTCTACCACGGCCTCCAAATCGGCCTCCTCTACCTCTACCTCTACCTCTTCCAGCATTTGAGTAGAAGACAGCTTCTTTTGAAGGTCCTCCTGAAGAAAATGCACCACCATTTCTCTGCTCCTCAGAAATTAGAAGAGCAATCAACTCCTCAAAATCAGGAAATCTTTCACGGATGGAAATGGATGTTCGGAACTGTGCATAATCCTTTCCTAGACCATTCAAAGTCACAGAAACTAAATCATCATCTTCCACTGGCGACCCAATGGAAGCAAGTGCATCTGCAATCTTCTTCACCTTCATGTGGTAGTCATTGATGCTCATATTTTCTCTTTGCACATTATGCAACTCTTGCTTGAGCTGCATTTTTCTGGCTTGCGTATTTGTGCTATACATTTTTGACAAAGTATCCCATGCCTCCTTTGGCGTACTTGCATCCTGAATATGCACAATCATAGAGTCTGAAATGCTGATAGACAGCCAATACATAACTTTCCTGGATCTCTCATGCCATGCTTTAAATGCCTCCATTTGCTATTGATTGGGAACATCAGGAAGAACTGGTTCTTCTTCATTTCCTACAACAAATTCCCAATATCCTTTTCCCATAAGAAAATTCGTCATTCTAAACTTCCATGCTTGGAAGTTGTTCTTGTCAAGCTTTTTAGTGACAATCTGTGAAAGAGAATCAGACGCCATTACAGAACACTGCAAAAAATTCTGTCACTGCAAAGAACACAACTTCAGCCTCACAAGGGCTAATCTGCAAAACTGACGAAACTGGTATTTGATCACACAGTCACTTCATAGTGACGATTTTGCATCAACAGGCAATGGGGATGATTCTCTAACTCCCAATGTCTCTGTGCACAGGTATACGATGCAATTTCTACAGTAACTTTTCACTGACTTGTAGAACAGTGGCTGCATAGCATAAAACTGGGCCTTTTCCTGAGTGCGTGCAAAAAATTTCCACCTCCAAAACAGGCCACGAAATGGCCTCAAATCAAAAAAACTGAGACATATACTGCCCTCTTGCTTCACCACGAAGGGCGTCTCAACCTGAGACAATGCACTCTTGCAATTTCCGGCTGTGCTACCTGCAGAGATCTGCTCCCAAAACAGAAAATGAAAGCAACACTCCTCCTCTTACCAGAACACCGCGAGCTTGGCTTGCTTTCTTGAGCTCCTTACCACGAACAAGGCTCTGATACCATGTCAAGATTGTGGGAGAGAAGGAAGGAGTCTCACTTGTAGCTTTCTTGCTTGCACAATGGGGGAATACACACAGAGGTGGAGGCTGAAAACAGTTTTTCTCTTCTTAATTTGTGTAAGCCAAAAGAACTCAAGTACATAGAAATAGAAGAACCCTATATATGGGTCTCAAACCAAACTCAACTAACTAAGGTGGCATACTAACTGAGCCACGAACTAGAGTAGATAAGGATAGCTGTCATGTAGCTATTATTCATGGGCGGTGTACCAACCGCATCTGCAACTGACAAGTCAGTGACATAAATGCACAATGGTCACCCTGGCATATCACGAGTGAAGCTCGATGTCTCAACAGCCAGTGGAAGATGATGATTTAGTTTCTGTGACCTTGAATGGTCTAGGAAAGGATTATGCACAGTTCTGAACATCCATTTCCGTCCATGAAAGATTTCCTGATTTTGAGGAGTTGATTGCTCTTCTAATTTCTGAGGAGCAGAGAAATGGTGGTGCATCTTCTTCAGGAGAAACTTCAAAAGAAGCTGTCTTCTACTCAAATGCTGGAAGAGGTAGAGGTAGAGGCAGAGGTAGAGGAGCCTGATTTGGAGGCCGTGGTAGAAATCAGAATATGCAGCAAACTCAAGAAAACCAGTCCTATGGAGGAGGACATGGTAACTCTAGAGGTAGGGGGAGCCAAAGAGGTCGTGGTGGATGGCAAAGAGGTCAAAATGCAAACAGCAATGTTAAATGCTACTACTGTGGTAAAATGGATCATATGGCTAAAGACTGCTATAAAAAGCAAAATGACATCATGAATGGGAAATTGTAATAAGGGAATTATGCATCTTCTAGTAGACAGGGTGAGGACAGAAATGAGCACTTGTTTATGGTGCAGCACATGAATAATTCTGTGACAAGTGCAGAAGAAAGCAATGATGTATGGTATGTTGACTCAGGTGCATCAAACCACATGACAGGTCATGCAGAATGGATGGAGGATGCAAGGAAAATGGAAAAACCAAGATTTGTGGAGACTGGTGATGATACTGCACATCCTATTGTGTTGATTGGAAAAATTCCTTTGTCTATGCAAGATGGGAAAAAGAAATACATGTCTAATGTATTTCATGTCCTGAATATCACCAAGATTTTGGTTTCTGTTGGTCAAATGGTTGAGCAGGGCTTGCAGGTCAGATTTAATCCTCATGCATGCTTTGTTGAGGATATGAAAAATAAAGGTCGCTTGATAGCAAAAGGAAATAAGAAGGGCAGAATGTTTACGTTGGATGCAGACATGCCTGAATTGAGTGCAGCAATGTTTGCACATGGGACCGATGTAGTTGCAGATATTGATATCTGGCATAAACACATTGGTCATGTTAATGTACAGCGACTTAAATCAATGCAGGCCCAAAATATTGTTGCAGGATTGCCAAAATTCAAGGTTGCAGAAATGCATAAGATATGTGAAGCCTGTCAATTTGGAAAACAGGCAAGGAAACCATTTCCTAGACATGTTCAAGAGAGTAAGAAGCCATTGGAATTAATCCACTCTGATATGTGGACTACTAAAGATGCATCTCTTGGAGGCTGTCATTATTTTGTCACTTTTATTGATGACTATAGCAGAAAAGTTTGGGTGTATTTTATGAAAAAGAAAAGTGAAGTTTTTGGGCATTTCAAAACTCTTAAAGCTATGGTTGAAAAAGAAACAGGCCTGCAAATAAAATGCCTAAGGTTAGATGGAGGGGGAGAGTATCTCTCGAATGAGTTTGCAAGGTTCCTGCAGGAGCATGGCATAAAACAACAATATTCATGCAGTCATACCCCACAACAAAATGGAATTGCAAAAAGGAAAAACAGGCATATTGGAGAGGTATCTCGTGCCATGCTCAACGAAAAAGACTTGCCAGATTTTTATTGGCCTGAAGCAGTTGCTACAGCAGTCTACATAATGAACAGGACTCCCACTGTAGCAATACATGGGATGACTCCAGAGGAGAGGTATACTGGTAGGAAACCAGATATTTCTCATTTGAAAATTTTTGGTTGCATTGCCTATGTACATGTGCCAGATGAGTTGAGATCCAAGTTGGATCCAAAAGCTGAGAAGTGCATCTTTATTGGTTACTCTTTGCAGCAAAAAGGGTATAGATTCTATAACCCTTCTACTCGTAAGTTTACAGTGAGCAGAGATGTTATTTTTGATGAGATGAGTAGCTAGTATAAACCAGTAAATGTGATTGATGATGTAGATGCACAAAATGGTAATGCTGCACAAAATTCACTGTACCAGTCACAAAATATTAGTGGACCTGGAGCGTCCTCTAGCAGTGGTTCACATTCTTCGCTATGGACAGGCAGATTGAGATCAGGAGAATCTTCTCAAAGTAATGCAGATAGTGGTATGCAGGTATCACGAAAAGGAAAAGAGAAGGTTGATCAGCCCATGTTTGATGTGAATGCAGGTCACTCTTATGTGGATGGTGAATCCAGTGGCTCAGAACAGAGCATTGATGATGAGTTGGGTATTCCTTCTATTGTTACACCTGGAGTAAGGAAGACGAGGGATGTTTTGAGAGCACCTGGGAGTGAACCTATTTTGTGCAGGTCTACGAGAGCTAGGTATCCTGTGGATAGGCTAAAATATGATGGATTTACAGCCATTCACTATGCATATATGGTCAAAGTGATACAGGAACCAGAACCCACTTCTTTTGAGCAAGCCATGGGAAAAGAAAAATGGGAGAAAGCCATGGATAAAGAAATGGATGCCTTGGAAGCAAATGCTACATGGGAATTGGTACCTTTGCCTAAAGGTAATAATGCAATTGGTTGTAAGTGGGTTTATAAGGTGAAGCACAATGCAGATGGTTCTGTGAACAGATACAAGGCAAGATTAGTAGTCAAGGGATATGCACAAACATATGGCATTGACTATGAAGAAACATTCAGTCCGGTTGCAAGGATGGCAACCGTAAGAGTAGTCATTGCTATGGCTGCATCAAAGGGATGGTCTTTACATCAGATGGATGTAAAGAATGCCTTCTTGCATGGTGATTTGCAAGAAGAAGTCTATATGGAGCAGCCACCAAGTTATGTGCATGCTGTTCATCCTGAGTTTGTTTGCAGGTTGAAGAAAGCATTGTATGGCTTGAAGCAAGCACCTAGAGCATGGTCTGATAAGATAGGACAGTATCTTGTCACTATTGGCTTTTAGATTTCCAAGGCAGATTTCTCACTTTATGTGAGAAAAACAGAGAAATGTATTATGCTACTTGTCATTTATGTTGATGATTTGATTATGACAGGTGATAGTGATGAAGATATCCTTCATGTGAAAATGCTATTGAAGCAAAAGTTTGAGATGAAGGATTTGGGAGAGTTGCATTATTTCTTGGGCATTGAGGTGATTAGATCACCAAGTGGGATACAGCTCTTGCAGAGGTAGTATGGATTGGACATGCTGTCCAAATATGGGATGATAGGCTGTAAGCCTATTTCAGTTCCTTTGGAGCAGAATGTGAAGCTGAGCGCAGATGCAGGTGAGCTTCTGGAAGACCCTACTATGTACAGACACATAGTAGGAAGCTTGATTTATATGACTATTACCAGGCCAGATTTGAGCTATGTTGTTGGATTGGTAAGTCAGTTTATGCAGGCTCCAAGGAAACCGCATTTGGATGCGGCTAGACGCATACTCAGGTATGTGAAGTCCACATTGCAATATGGACTATTTTATGAGACTGGGGTTCAGAAACAGTTGCATGGATACACTGATGCTGATTGGGCTGGTAGCATTTCTGATAGACGATCTACCAGTGGATATGTGTTCTCTTTTGGGAGTGCTGCAGTCACTTGGAGCAGCAAGAAACAGCCTACAGTTGCCTTGTCCAGCACAGAGGCTGAGTACAGGGGTGCAGCAATGGCTGCATGTGAGGTAGCTTGGTTGCATAAGCTACTTTATGATATGCATCAACCTACAGATGGGCCAGTTGTCATTTATTGTGACAACATGAGTAGTATACACTTGGCAAATAACCCAGTCTATCATGCTAGAACAAAGCACATTGAGGTGCATTATCACTATGTGCAGGAGAGGGTTTTACTAGGTCTTATTGATCTAGTTTATGTCAGCACAGAGGATCAGGTAGTTGACATATTCACGAAGGCATTGGGCGTAGAGAAGCTGCACAAGTTCAGAGACCTGCTTGGTGTGCAGGAATTGGGATTGAGCTCGAGGGGGAGTGTTGAGATATCGAGCTCCACTCGTGATATGCCAGGGTGACCGTTGTGCATTTATTTCACCGACGTGTCAGTTGCAGATGCGGTTGGTACACCGCCTATGAATAATAGCTACATGATAGCTATCCTTATCTACTCTAGTTCGTGGCTCAATTAGTATGCCACCTTAGTTAGTTGAGTTTGGTTTGAGACCCATATATAGGGTTCTTCTATTTCTTTGTATGAGAGTTCTTTTTGGCTTACACAACTAAGAAGAGGAAAACTGTTTTCACCTCCACCCTTGTGTGTATTCCCCCATTGTACAAGCAAGAAAGCTACAAGTGAGACTCCTTCCTTCTCTCCCACAATCTTGACATGCCATATGTTTGAGCATAGCCTTTTGCAACCAACCTAGCCTTATATCTACTAATGGAACCGTCGGCATTATGCTTGACTTTGTAAATCCACTTATAGTCAATAGCTTTCTTACCCTTAGGTAAGGGTACCAAATCCCAAGTCTTATTGGCTTCTAATACAGTCATCTCCTCATCCATTGTTGCATCCCAATGAGCATGACCAACAGTATCCTCAACGGTATCCTCAAAACAAGTGGGCTCAACATCTTCAACTAGTTTCACCATATAAGCATAATGGTGAGCTGCATAACCTTCAAAACCAAATCTTTTAACAGGGTATCTAACCCTGGTAGATCTGTGTACCACCGGATCACTCAATGGAGCCTTTACATTACTATGAGCTCTCTGTACACCTGGTGTCCTGACTGAAGGAATGCCAAGCTCATCATCCAAACTCTCCGAACCACTAGAATCTCCATCAAATCCCAAATGACTGGTCGATGCATTATTACCATCCAGCACTTTCTTCTTTCCTTTGTCCTTCCCTGCAACACTTATAGATCCACCTGAAGATGTGGGACTACTCTTTAGCCTCCCAAACCAAGGGCTCACTGTAGGTGTAGTACTAGATGATGTTTTTGGTCCACTAAGACTCCATGATTCTTATTTATCTTTTTGCACATAGCTATCCTAATCATTATCATCATCCAAAACATCACTAGCAGGTGTATACCAACTTCCCATCTCATCAAAGATAACATCCCTACTCACTCTGAACTCGCCTGTGATAGGGTTATAACAGCGACACCCTTTCTGCTCTAAAGAGTATCCAATAAAAACACATTTTTATGCCTTTGGATCAAGCTTCTTCCATAGCTCATCTGGCACATGAACGTATCCAACACAGCCAAATACCTTCAAGTGCGATACATCAGGCTTCTTGCCAGTAAAGCATTCTTCAGGAGTCATCCCATGAATTGCAGCTGTGGGAGTTGTATTCATAATATAGATAGCAGGATGGATAGCCTCAAACTAAAAATATTTGGGTATATTCTTTTCAGCCATTAATGCTTGTGCAACTTCTGCAATATGCATGTTTTTTCTTTCTACAACACCATTTTGTTGTGGGATATACCTGCAAGTAAATTGCCTCTTTACCCCATGATACCTGAAGAAGCCATTGAACTCATTAGAGAGGTACTCTCCTCCTCCATCTGATGTCAAGCACTTTACTTTTAAGAATATTTCCATTTCAACAGCTGTCTTAAAAGATTTGAAGTGCTCAAACGCATCACTCTTTTCCTTTATGAAGTATATCCATAGCTTCCTTGAACAGTCATCAATAAATGTGACAAAGTATTTGCTGCCACCAAGAGATACATTCTATGTAGGCCCCCAGACATCTGTATGTACTACATCAAGTATGTTTCTGCTCACTTCTCTATCATGCGAGAAGGGTTGTCTCTCATGCTTACCAAACTGGCATGCTTCACAGACTTTATGCAATTCTGCAACTCTAAAAGAAGGCAACCCTATAACCAATCCTCTGGACTGCATTAATTTCATCCTTTGCACATTTTCATGTTGGATACATTTATGCCATATTTCAATATTTGCAACTACTCCTTTTCCTTTAGCATACATAGCAGCATCCATTGCAGGAATTCCAGCATCTAAAGTGAACATTTGACCAACTCTACTTCCCTTTGTGACCAACATGCAATTACCATTAAAGTCTTCTACAAAACAATATTTTGCATTGAATCGGACCTACAACCCCTGCTCTACCATTTGGCCAACAGATACTAGATTCTTTGTTATTGATGGCACATGTAATACATCTGTCAGACTCTTTGTCTGGCCATCATACAAGAACAAGGGAACCGTTCCAATGTGTGAAATTGGGTGACATGAATCATCACCCATATGCATATAACCTGGGTTTTGTAAGTCATGTATCTCTCCAAACCATTCAACATGACTATTCATATGATTAGATGCACCTAAATCGACATACCATACATCATCATGTGTCCCCTTTCCTGTAACTGCATTCATCATATGATGCATAATAAATAGACACTCATTTTTGTCTTCTTTTCCTTGCTGCAATTTACCACTGCGAATATCATGCTTCTTTGCATAGCAATGCACTACAATATGGCCTGTTTTGCCACAATAATGGCAAATAATAGTAGAATTTCCAGAACCTCTATTCTGCTATCCACCTCTTCCTCTAGAGCTCCCCCTACCTCTAAAGTTTCCTCTACCTCCAGAAACCTACATTTCACCAAACTGTTGATTGAACGTGTTTTGGTAGTTATTGCTAGCACGTCCCATACCATGGCCTCTCGAAGAGGATCTACCACGTCCCATCCCTGAACTCGAGTAAAATGCTTGGACTTGTTCACCATTTCTTTCAAATGAATCACCCTGCATATTTGATCTCTTTAGTAATCATGAGAGAGATCAGCTCATCAAAATCTGAAAATGGCTTCCATACATATACTGAAGTAATAAATGATTTCCATGCCTTCTCATTGTTAAGGCCACTCAAAGTGGATGAAACCAAATCATAATCATCCGGCATTGCATCAAACACTGCAAAATCACCTGCAATGCTCCTCACCTTCAACACATACTCATTGACAGACATTTTCCCTTTCTTCAAGGCATTCAACTCTTGCTTGAGTTGAATCTTTCGTGCCTTTGTATTTACTGAAAACATGCTCTCAAAAATTATCCAAGCTGCATGTGAAGTTTCTGCATTCTTGATATGTCCTATTATCAATGACTGCAAATAGCCAATACATCACCTTTTTGTCTTTCGCATTCCACTCTTTCCATGCTTTTAACTCATCTGCAGTTGGAGGGATACCCAGCTCTGGCTCCTTTTCTTCACCTGAAATAAATTCATAAATGACCTTTCCGATGAGAAATTTCGTCACATGGAACTTCCATGAAGGGTAGTTGTTATTGTCAAGCTTCTCAATAATGGGATTTTCACTATTTTCTACCATTATCACAAATAAGGATATAACACAGCAAGCTAATCTTCTACAATCTTTCACAAAACGTGCACATCAATACACCAAGCAACCTTTTTCACTCATTTCTCAATAGTACATGTAATCTGCAACATGTTTTCAGATAAACATCATGTTTACTTTCCGCAAACACCTCAAAAATTATAGATTCGCAATCTGTAACCTGCGCATCCACTTTCGGTCCATACATCCGAAATCACAGTGTACCTTGAAACTGTTGTCCACAACCTTGCGGCTCTAAAACGGGGCCTGAAACAGTCTCACACGCCCAAAATAACTGCAAGAAAGGCCCAAAGGGTTAATCTGTAGAATATACAGTGATCTGCTTGCACACCAAATCTCACAGCAATCTGAGATTTTTGCTCGACCCTGCTTCCGTCGGTGCCTCCATAGGCACTATCCAAGAGAGAGAGTGGAAGAATGGGAGAGCTTCTTACCCATTGCTTGCTTGCTCAAACCTTGCTTTTTCTCCTTCACTTCAGCCTTCAAAATCAGCCTCTCTCAATGGCACAACTCTGATACCATGTCAAGAATCACGTGATGGGGGGATGTGCTTGAGCTGCTGTGCCAAACACACACTGTATACACAAGAGGAAGCTCACTCAAGAACACAAGAAGAGAGATGGAGGCCAAAACGTTTTCTTTCTAGTTTCTTCTTCTTCTTCCACACACTATACAATGTACATAAAGTATAGATAAGATACAATATAAAGGAAAGTGGCCTTCTAAGTCAGACAATGCATAATCGACTACACTAATCGACTACTGGCGCTATATATTTTCGAGTTATAGGTAGGAGTAACAAACTAAATATAATAAGTGATATGTCACTAGCCATGTGAGTATCATAATGACCACCAACGTGCTAAGTGTAGACGTGGGGACTCAACTAGCCAGGCGGTCCATCATCAATGTCCGCATGTGTTGAGCTTGTCATCTCAACAGATGGGTGGTCCCGGTAAGCTAGGAGCATTGACTTACCTAGGGTCAGGTATTAAAACCTTGATCAATAATTGACTTAGGGGAAAGGTGTGGCGGCTATGCCAGAACTCCGTTAAGGTTCCCTAAATCCTAACCAATTGCTGGAAAAAAACATTGCACTCCATGAACCAATGGTAACTACGATCACTCCTGTCGGACGAGAAGCCCCTGTGGGACACCTCTAATGGAGCTAATTGATGCATCGGGACCTCAATTAATTAGGACCCGAGCTTGCAGGTTGATCCTCGTGGGGATGGCCAGTACCTTCTGTTACAGGGTGAACTCTAGGAAACCTAGATGATCAACCCCATGCATTCTCACGAGTGCTAGGCGAAGCCATGTAGGATAGTTCCCTGATGGACCACTAAAATGTACTACCAAGGAATTGACAGGGAGGCACATGATACATGGTATAAGAGCATAATTGAAATTAAAAATATATATAGTTTTTAAGACCAACTGTTCTAAGGAATAATGAACCTACTAATTGTTAAGGGATAAACTTTGGCAGAATAATGAAGCCTGGAACCAGTTCCTTGTTTTTGGAGCGATGTACACATATGCATTGAAACCCATGGATGACAAGTGGAGAGGAGAAATGATGAGGATACTCGATCGCCTATACGATCCATCCCCTATGAATCATGAAAGAAGATTGTTCTAGGATGAGCGTTATTATTACATTGAAGCTGATCGATTCTTCAACATGCAAACTAATCTGAAATGCCTTGAATGGATGGAAAATTTAAAAGTAGTTGAGGCCTTTATCTTTTTTCCATCCAAAGAAGGAATCCACTTATGATTACTAGTGGTCGACAGATACATCTAGACCATTATGTCTATGACAAGGTATTGAAGGTAATCCCAATCGATAGGATTATAATCCAAAGACGTCACAAGTATTGAGATTACCATATCCATGGTTTTCCAGATGTGTCATTTCCATAGTATAGGTTTTTGGACATAAATAGTAATTGGCCTATTTTCTTCTACATGAATGTAATTGATATCCATCCCTCAAAAAAGAAAGATATAATCATGTTCTATTTTGGAAATTGTACATAGCATCTAGCCTATCCTATTGATGCTTATGTATCTCTACTTATAAACATTTGTCATTTGTAAATATCCCTTACTTGTAAAAAAAATCGTAGCGTATGGCTACTGATAATAAAAGATAACATTGGCTAGATTTTGTAAAAATATTGTGCTCTTTGGCCCATCATTGTTTTAAAAAACTAGCAAGATATATAAATGTGAAAAAAAAGCTGAAAGGTATAAGCACTAAACTAATTTGTGAAACTTATGATAACCCAGGGTAATACAGCTATCGCTAGTCCAACTAAAATTCAGGAGAAGAAGTATCTCCTTAAGCAGGTTAAGCCACCTGAATTTTATGGCAAGGGCAAAGACATTGAAGCTATGGCTGAGATTGGATTGAGACCATGGAGAACTACTTTACTACTATAGGAACTACCCTTGCTAATTAGGCTATGATCGCCAAGTTGAAATTGATCGGTGAGGCATGCTTGTGGTGGAAACAGTGGTGTAAAGACAAGGGACTTCTTGAGGCAGCTGTTACCTGGGAAAAGCTAAAAGAAGCTATGTGTGGTCGATATTTGCCACTAGCTTACCGCACACTAAAAATGAATGAGCTCTTTAACTTAAGACAATTGGGAATGAGCCTGGAGGCATATTACCCAAAGTTTATCTCACTACTTAAATATGCGCCTTCCATGACTATTGCTCAGCAGGTGTCTAAGTTTTGTCATGGATTGAATTTTCCTCTAAACACATGTCTTGAATCTATGCGCCCAACTGATCTGCAAGATGCTTTGATTCATGCATCACCTCTTGTTCAAGAGATTGAGTCAAAGCCAAGGAGTAATACGCTTTGGAATCAAAACAAAAGGATTCCACGGGGCTATGTTAAGTGAGCCCAAGGTCAGCATCCACCTAGTCAAGGAAAGAGGGCCACAACAAATGCAATTGAAAACTTCATACCTACATGAAATAATTTAGGAGTACCTAGGTGTTTCCACTATAATGAGCCAAGCCACTTGAAAAGACAGTGCCCAAAGCTTGGCCAAATTCCTTGCCAAGGACAGTACAGAGATTAGATTCAAGCTTCAATTGCAAAAGAAAAAGCATATGTTGTAATTCTTAAAGAGCTTGAAGAATAGGAAACCCAACTATGGAAGCTTATATGGAGAGGGCATCAATTCACACGACCCTTCATAAGAAATGTCCAAACCACTAGTTTTTGGTGATTCAAACACTAGCAGAATATCAGGGTAAGTCCTTTAGAATTATGATTGAATGTGGAAGCACATACTCGTTTATGTCACCAAAGTGTGCGAAGAGGTTAGATATAGACACAATACCTACATTTAGGTTGCTTGTGGAACTTGCCAATGGCAAAGAAATCATGTCTACTTAACAAACTTGCAAAGTGACATTTAGCTTGGGAAGCAATCTCTTTGAAATGGGATTTAGAATCATGAATTTAGGAGCCTACGAATGTCTATTGGGTATGGACTGTGGCTAATCCCCAATGACACATATATTTAGTGCAAAAAATGCAATGTGACTTTTCAAAACCTAAAGGGGAAAAAAGTGATGACCCAAGGTGAGGCAACAAAACCCAAGGTTTAACTAGCCAAAACATCTCGCATAATAAAAGGGTTAAAAAAAGGATTATCTTTGTATCTCATAAAATTAAATAAGGTTGAGCAGAATAGACAAGATGAGGAAGAGCCATATTGACTAAAGGAATATGATGATATCTTCCCAAAAGAGCTAACAGAATTATCATCTCAAAGAGAAGTCAATCACAAGATCAGACTTGAGCTAGGAGCTACTCCAATCGCTAAGAGTCCATAAAAAATAACTATCCCTAAAGCAATTGAGCTAAAAGAGCAACTCAAGAAGTTACTGGATCAAGGATACATTAGACCCAGTAATTCGCCACAATCAAGAATAAGTATCCTATCCCAAGAATAGACAAGCTACTTGATAGGCTACAAGGGGTAGAATCTTTTCCAATATTGATCTCTGATCTGGTTATTACCAAATAAGGATCAAGGAAGAAGATATCTCCAAAACTACCTTCAATACCAGATATGGTCATTTTGAATTTCTTGTAATGTCTTTTGGTCTAACTAATTCCCTTGCTACATTTAATAGAATAATGCAGCACATTTTTTGACCTTATCTTGATGAGTTTGTCCTAGTCTTCTTTGATGACATCCTAACATACTCCAAGAGAGACGAAGACCATGAGCTACAATTGTGCATTGTGTTGGAGGGCACACAAGCTCTATGAGAAGAAAAAGATGTGTACCTTTTTCAAATGACAGATGGAATATCTTAGATTCATAGTATCTGTTGAAGGAATCTCTATAGACCTAGCCAAAGTTAGAGATATTCAAGAGTGGCAACCTCCAATGATAGTTAAGGAAGTGAGAAGTTTCTTAGGGCTGACTAGATGGTATAGAATTTTCATCAAAAAGTAAGTCCTAATAGCTGCACCTCTCACTAATTTGCTGAAAAAGTAAAGTATTATTGTGTGGATGCCCATTGAGCAAGCCATTTTTGAGTAGCTCAAGAAAATTTTGGTAACATCACCCATTTTAAAGGTACCTGACCTAAGTCAAGAGTTTGAGGTCGTAACAGATGCAAGTTTTCTTGCACTAGGTTGTGTGCTTATGCAACAAGGTCATCCGATAGTCTATTCCTCAAGGAAACTACAAATCCATGAGAGGAATTATGCCACCCATGATCTCGAGTTGTTAGCTGTGATCCATGCTCTCAAATTGTGGCGACACTATCTACTTGAAAGCAGGATTACTTTGGTCACTGAGACCACAAAAGTCTCAAATGGATCTTTACTCAACTAGATCTCAACATGAGGCAACGTCAATGGATTGAAGTCTTGCAAGAATTTGATTTTGAAATCAAGTTCAGACCTGGAAAAGAGAATGTGATTGCTCATGCATTAAGTCGTAAAGCTTTTCTAATGCACTCATCATGGAAGAGCCATCTAAAGGAGAGACTTTAGCTACCATGATATCGATGCCTAGCAATCCAGTCATTGAGCTAGCCAAAGAAGAGGCAGACAAGGATCCTAAGTATCAGCTAATGCTTAGAGAAATCCTAGCTAAGAACATTTATCCTAAGCTCAGAGTCAAATACCAAAAAATCACTGTGGATGATGGACTTGTCTATTTCAAGACAAGGCTCTGCATTCCCCTCAATCATGTGCTAAAAAAGAAGATATTATGGGAAACTCATGACTCCCCATTCTCATGACACTCTAGCTATGCAAAAACTCTTAACACAGTCATGAAAAGTTACTACTTGGAAAGACTGAAGCATGATTTACTCAGATATATTAATGAATGCCTAAGTTGCCAGTGGGTGAAAGCCAAGCATGTCAAAATGCCAGGCAAGCTTCTGCCACTTGACATTCCACAGATGAAATGGGAGTTCATCTGTATGGATTTTGTAGTTGTCTTACCTCCTGTTCAATGAGGGTATAATTCAATCATGGTGATTGTGGATATGCTGACTAAGGTCACTCATCTTATCCTAGTTAAGACCAACTACAAAGCTTCAAATATTGCACAATTGTTTGTGAAAGAAATCTTTAGGCTTCATGGATTGCCTAAACGGATCATTAGTGATCACGACTCTCTGTTTATGTCACATTTCTTGAGAAGTCTATTTGAAGCAATTGGAGCCTAACTTTGCTTTAGCACAGCTTACCATCCCCAAATTGATGGTCAAATAGAGTGGGTTAATCGGGTCATTGAGGATATACTGAGAGCTTATTGTTCCAGAGAACTGACAAGGTGGATACAGTTTTGCCCTTAGTAGAATTTTCCTACAATGTGTCATATCACCAGAGTATTCAAATGACTCCATTTCAAGCATTGTATGTGCAAGATTGTTTGACGCCACTGAATTTCTTTGATCCAACCCTAAAGGTTGAGACTTCTCAGAATATGCTAGAAGTCATGGATGATCAAGTCAAAACTGTCAGACAAGACATTCAAGCTACCAAAGACCGCTAGAAAGCTTATGTTGATCTAGGACGGCAAGAGTGTATCTTCCAAGAGGGAGACATGGTTTTCATCTGTGTATGCCCAAAGAAGAGTTCTCTGTCATTAGAAAAGTTGAAAAAGTTAAGTCCAAGGTATTGTGGACCATATAAGGTTCTCAAATTCCTAGGAGCTAATGCCTACAAACTGCAACTTCCTGATCATGTGAAAGTCCACAATGTATTTCATGTTAGTCTTCTGAAAGCTTATGTGGCCAATCAAGATCATATTCTTAATGACCTACAAATTGTAATGCCTAGTCAAGGAGCCCTTGAACTCCAGCCTGATAAGATTCTAGAAGTAAAAGAGAAATCTTTGAGAAACAAAACCATTAGAGAGTATCGTATACAGTGAAAAGATTATATTGAGGAGGATGCTACCTGGATAGAAGAGATAGCTCTAGAAAAATAGTTTCCCCTGTTCTTTTTTGAGATGAAAACATCTCGATTCCTCTAAGGAGGAGAGGATGTAATATTCCTCTATAACACTGCATATCAAGAAATGAATTCGGGCTTGAGACGATTTAAAAATTACTCGTCGAGCTATCACATAAGTGACTGCACGTAATTTTCTTAATATTGAGTCTTGCATTAAATCAATTCCGCATTCCAACATGAGAAGATGTCTCAATATTCCAAGCCAACAAAAAGCAAAGACGCCTCGTAAATAATATTATGACAGATTGATTATAATTGTTTCTGCATTATATTTGTTTTAGCATTTCCAATTCTATTTAATGCATCAAAGATCGCAATGATTTTATAACCGCAAGACAAATCGCAAAAGCCTTAATCGGTAGACGAAGAACGTACAATAAGAAACATGATATTGAGTAAGGTAAGTATCAAACAATATGGCATGACTTTATAAACTAGATAAGTCATTATGTAACTTAGCCAAAAACAACCAAATGAAGTCGTTTTGAAGAAAAAAAGACATTTTTGAAAAATTAGGCCAAAATTCATGACTTTTTGATGCGTGGAGGGAGAGAAAGCATTTCAAAATCATCTCCATGCCACCATCCAATAGGTAGGCAATCAAAATGCATTTTTAATAAAGCTCTTGACAAGTACCCAAAACAATGAGTCAACTGCATGTGCCGCCTCAATGCTATAAATACACCCTCTCTCCTTCCAAAGAAAGTAAGAAGAAAGTCCTCCTGATGATGGAAAATTTTCTCCACTTCTCTTTTCCATTGTAGCTTGAGCCTTGAAGAATGAAAATACCCCTCTTCTACCTCATTTCCATTTTCTCTACCCCATGTTATGCCTTCCTTCCATACAGCCATATCACTAAGCAAAATGCTGGTGAAATTTTTCTAGACGACCACAACTCTCCCTGAACTACCACGTCAATTTCGCCTTACATCCATGGCTCCATGAGGTCATAGAAATTCAAAATGCCCATTTGAAGCAAGGGAAGCAAGGAACGCAGTCAATGGAGAAAATGACGCAATGGGAATTGGCGAAACCCCCATTACATCAAACTTGAGAGAGATAATATTTTGTCAGTTCGAAAAAAAAAAATATAAGCTAATTGCTATATTTGGCTTTCAACCATTACAAATGCATTCTAAAGAAAATGTTTATAAACTGCCACTTAGGAAAATAGCCTAAGTAATATAATAAATAACTATTTAGTAAAAAGACTCTTTCACTTACAAAAGGATTATATATCTATCATTAAGAAAATATCTTAATTATTGTTTATTTCGTGATATTTATTGTTGTTTCATTAATGATGCATGTGATCATAATATTAGAAAAAATGTAGACGGTGTTAAGAAAGATAATATTTTATAAATTTTCCCTGAAAGTGACTGTCTCTATTTCATTTTGCTAATGATAAATAGATGTATATGAGTTTAATAATAATTTATAGAAAATCATTTAAATAATATCATGAAATAATCAATCCATTAAATCAACAAAAAATTACATAGAAAAATATATACTAGATGCGCATAAATTCGGCACGTGGAAATATAATTTGATATATGAAAGATGAAAGAAAATTTACACTTATGATTTTTGCATTGCTTAGAATAAAGTTTTTAGAAAAACAATCAGCATTGCACAAGCTACATGAAATTTGATCTTTCTAAATAACGTTGAAAGTTCGACAAAGATAAACCATGGAATATGAGTAGAATAAAATAAAAATTATTTTATTACTAAAAACACACCCAATGTTAATATTAATGATTATATTAGCAAGAGCATCAATATCATGAGTTGAGTCATATATGAGTCAGCGAAAAAACCTTCCCTAAAATATCGAGAATGTTAAAGCAAAAACAACTATGAAATACTCGACAACCCTAAAACTATCAGTATTAGGAAATTAAATAAATATCAAAAGTTTGTAGGACTTATTGAATATTGATAAGAATTTTTCAATACAATTTCTAAAGTCTAAATAGACTTTGAAAATCATTTGAAATTGTGCTAAGTGCGGATAAGGACAGAATAGTGCATGAATTACCTGCCATAGGTATAAATGCCCTTATTATCTTTTAGGGGGGAATACCAAATTTTTCATATGGAAAAAATAGACTTCAGATTCGCGAAATAACTTGCGGATCCCGAAAAAGAGTTGCAAGTAGAAAGTGAAACCCTAAGAATAAGGTGGGACCTTAAAAGAGAAACCCTATCTAGGAAATGGTTTCCTTGCATGTTTTCCAAACTGACAGGCTTCACATATCTTATGCATTTTTGCAACCTTGAATTTAGGCAATCCTGCAACAATATTTTGGGCTTGCATTGATTTAAGTCACTGTATATTAACATGACCAATGCGTTTATGCCAAATATCAATATCTGCAACTACACCGGTCCCATGTACAAACATTGTTGCACTCAATTCAGGCATGTCTGCATCCAATGTAAACATTCTGCCCTCCTTCTTTCCTTTTACTATCAAGTGACCTTTATTTTTCATATCCTCAACAAAGCATCCATGAGAATTAATTCTGACCTGCAAGCCCTGCTCAACCATTTGACCAACAGAAACCAGGTTCTTGGTGATATTCGGGACATGGAATACATCCGACAGGTATTTCTTTTTCCCATCCTACATAGAGAATGAATTTTTCCAATCTGCACAATAGGATGTGCAGTATCATCACCAATCTCCACAAATCCTGGTTTTTTCATTTTCCTTGCATCCTGCTTCCATTTTGCATGACCTGTCATGTGGTTTGATGGACCTGAGTCAACATACCACACATCGTTGCTTTCTTGTGCACTTGTCACAGAATTGGTCGTGTACTGCACCATAAACAAATGCTCATTTCTGTCATCACCCTGTCTACTAGAACATGCATAATTCCCTTGTTGCAATTTTCCATTCATGATGTCATTCTGCTTTTTATAGCAGTCTTTAGCCATATGACCCATTTTACCACAGTAGTAGCATTCAACATTGTTGTTTGCATTTTGGCCTCTTTGCCATCCACCACGACCTCTTTGGCTCCCCTTGCCTCTAGATTTACCACGTCCTCCTCCATAGGACTGGTTTTCTTGAGTTTGCTGCATATTCTGATTTCTACCACGGCCTCCAGATCGGCCTCCTCTACCTCTGCCTCTACCTCTTCCAGCATTTGACTAGAAGACAGAGCTTGTCATCTCAACAAAAAAGAGAAAAAAATCATTAAACCTAATAGAGAAAGAGAGAAAGAGAGGGTGAGGGTGAGGGAGGGAGAGGAAATGAGAGAGGGAGAGAAAGAGAGAAAAGGAAATGAGAGAGGGAGAGGAGAGAGAAAAAAATGAGAGAGGGAGAGAAGAGAAAAAAAAGAGAGAAAAATCATTAAACCTAATAGTGAAAGAGAGAGAGGGAGAGGAGAGAGAAAAAAATGAGAGAGGAAGAGGAGAGAGAAAAAGAGAAAAATCATTAAACCTAATAGAGAAAGAGAGAAAGAGAGGGTGAGGGTGAGAGAGGGTGAGGAAATGAGAGAGGGAGGGAGAGGAAATGAGAGAGGGAGAGGAGAGAGAAAAAGAGAGAAAAATCATTAAACCTAATAGGGAAATAGAGAAAGAGAGGGTGAGGGTGAGGGAGAGAGAGGAAATGAGAGAGGGAGAGAAAGAGAGAAAAGTAAATAGGACCTTACAATAAGCTCATCCTAGGCTCATAGGGGTTAGACCGATCTCAATAAACCTAAGGGATATATGGCTAGAGAGCCCTAGCATACTTGTGCCTCCTAGCGTAATGTTCTTACTACAAAGAGACCTCTCATACATGGGGCTTGTCCTAGCCTCCACCAGGCAAGCATACAACGAAGGCAATTTGCCTATCAGTATGAAAATCATTCATTTTTCATAACGTAAATCCAAAAATAACTTTGGATATTCCATAAAAATCAATCTCTTCTTAAAAAGACAAATACAAAAAACTAAAACAACATCATTCATATGCTTCGCAAAACTAAAACAGTATCACCACAAGATCTCTTAGGAAACTCATCTTCAACTATCAATTTTAATTAATAAATATAATATAATATCACTTGCAAGGAATGACATTCTTTTATCATTAACCCTCTTTCTTTCTTAGAATATTCTTAGGAACAAATTTCTGCTCTAACAAGCATATATTTGAGCATAGTAACTATTTTAAGGTTTATTTCACAAGTAGTAGTGGTATATATGCAACCATCAAGCTAGAGATCATGCTTTGGTATCTGTGGAGATTCCAATCGCATGCCCTCATAGAGATGGTAGTGTGCAATAGTGTGGAGAGAAGGTGGGTGAGCTTTAAATGGTAAAGGAGATTCTATTGATGATGGAGAGAAGATGAGGTGAATCTTCAGTCCTATTCTTAGTGAGTGCAACCTACCCATAGTATGGCATCCATGAGCGATTGAAATCAATAAGACTTTGAAATCCTACCTCGAGTATTATAACTATTGTTTTGTGGTGGATTTTCTTGCCATAATTCAATGTCAATTTGTGCTTGTGTTTTCCATGGTGTGTTGACTATGGGTGTCAAATGCTCTAGTTGGATCTCTCTCTCTTTCTCCTCTCTCTTCTCTCAACTCTTGTCTCTCTCTTCATCTATATATAAGTAGTCGTAGTTGTAGTTGTAGTTGTAGTTGTAGGTGTGGTCGTGGTCGTGGTCGTGGTCGTGATCGTGGTCGTGGTTGTGGTGGTCGTGGTCGTGGTCATGGTCGTCGTAGGTGGTCGTGTTCGTGGTCGTGGTCGTCATAGTCGTGGTCGTAGTCGTGGTTGTGGTCGTAGTCGTAGTCATATTCATAGTCATAGTCATGGTCGTGGTGGTCGTGGTCGTGGTCGTGGTTGTGGTCGTGGTCGTCGTAGTCATGGTCGTGGCCGTGGTCATAGTTGTGGTCGTAGTCTTAGTCGTAGTGGCCGTGGTCCTGATGGTCGTGGTCGTGGTCATGGTTGTGGTTGTGGTCGTGGGTGGTCGTAGTCGTCGTAGTCGTGGTCATGGTCATGGTCGTGGTCGTAGTCGTAGTGCTCGTCGTGGTCGTAGTCGTGGTCGTGGTCGTAGTCGTAGTTGTAACGTAGAAAAAGAGAGAGAGATGGAAGGAGAGGATAACAATTTAAGAAAGAAAAAAAAGAGAGAGATGGAAGGAGAGGATAACAATTTAAGAAAAAAAAAGAATGATAACAAAAACAAATTGTTTGTCGTAACGTAGACAAAATGGAAAACGATGAAGGTCCTCTTGTTCAAGATCACAAGGCGTATCTTAATCAACGTGTCCCATGTCCTTGCTCTCAATGCAAGCTGGCAATTAGACAAAAACATCGATTGTCTATAGAACATATACGGCGATTTGGCGAGTTTCAATCTCAGATCATTGATCAGGCGATTGCGGATTTTCAACAAATGGTAAGAAAAGTTAATATCAATCATGCATTGTACTCGCAAGCTAATTGAATACCATATACAATAAGATTGGGTCTAGCTGGCAAATTGGAGCCCCAAGAGAGATACCAAGGAAATAGGGTTTCTAATGCAAGAAAATCTATCTTGTCATCATCAATAAGCTTTTTTATTAAGTTTTATATGATCACAATGAAGAAAAGAACACGAGACACAACAAATCTTCATGCAGCATCATGTAGATCTCCCACGGATTTTATAAAAACAACCATATTCTTCATAATCTTCATAATCTCCATCAAAATAACAAAGAACAAAAAGGAATACACCATCTTTTACTTGGAAATCAATCACATATTATCCTTCTTCAATGTCTTCATAGTTGTCTCTCTCAATCTCTCACATACAATTACAATTTTTTCATATAATTGACTATCTCTGACTCTCTCTCTCTCTATCAATAATACATCATATCCTCACTACAATACTCAATAATCACACTCAATAATCCTTCTTAGGTTGTGGATACACCTCCCAAAAGGTATGTCTGGTATAAGGGGTCACCAGAGACTTCATAGTGTCCTGTGAGATCTGTCTTCTGTCACTGTCTTCTGTAACCTTCTGTAAATCTTCAACAGTTACTTCTTCACTTCAATTGGCTTGGATAGAGCTTCCATTCATCCTTTCCTAATTCAAAAACACTTCCCAAAATATCCACACATCCATCATAACACTCAACCGAAACAACAGAACAGGACAACAGAGCAACAGAAGTACAGAACAACAGAGCTACAGAAGCTTACAGAAGATCAATAGAACCCATAAAAATCATAAAAACAAAAACAAAACCAATTCAATCTTTCATAAACCTCTTCACACAACTTCAATCATCTCTCAAAACATTCATTAATCCATCTCTACTACCAAAACAGAAGAAAATAGAAGAAAATCAGACCTTACTGAACCAAATATCCTCATAAAAAACCATCAAAAACCCTTCAAAATTATCCAAACCTTTCCAAACACCTCAAAATAAACAACCCTTTATCATCAAAAACAACAAAAAATCAACCCAAAAACCAACATATTTCACACTCAACATATCCCCGCAATTAGAAAGGAAGCGTCCTCACGACCTCAGGAAAAAATGAATAAAAGCTCTAATCTCTTTGCTAAAAAATCTTCAATCAGCACAATGTACCAGCTACAATCACGACCCCATCATCAACTTCATAAAACCTATATAATATGTTTCAGGCTCCAAATCTTCAACTGCAACTTCATCCAGCTAATAAGCAACATCATCAATCTTCACAGCTCCATCTTCATCAGCTCCCCATCCACAAAGAAAAACAACAATACCCAATACAAAAAATACCCATACACAAATATAATCTGAATGGCACAACTCCTCAAAAATATTGAAGAGAAAGAAGAAATTTCCATTAAAAAGAAGAGAGTGGATACAATCAAGAAAACCCTCCTACTAAGTAGGATGAAGGTATTTCTTCTTAAACTGTAAACTAATTTTAAGACGGTCCAAGGCTTTGTTTTCATCCACAAAGTACTGAGGTACATTTTGGAGGAATTGTAGGCAACACATCCTTTCCAATAAAATGATGAATCTGGTAGGGAAGGCCTGTGCAAAATAATATAACAGATCCATTTGAGCAACTACTACATCCTCATTTGGATTAATCAGCATCTAGGGGATACCCTTACGAGTATTCAAATGTGACTAATGATGCATGAATGCAAGATACCAGCAAAAATGAGCAGCAAGACGAACTGTAGCAAGACGAACTGTGGTATCTCCAGAAGTACCATGTACCCTGGCAAAGTGGAGGCAAGAATTGGAACACACTGCAGAAGTATCCCAGGACCCTGGAATGAGAGGCCAATTAAACACTGAACCTATCACTGAATCATGTAATGTCCATTGTCTTCTACGAAGGATGTCACCATCATACCCTGGGGTATCCAGCACTGTTTGGGGAGGAAGGTTAATGTAATCTGTCGAAGAGGGTAATTGAATGAAAGGAGAGCATTGTAATGGAGGATAGGACAAATCATAAAAAGAGGGTAATTGAAGGGATAAAGAAGATGGAAAAGATGAAGAATACATCAAAAATGTATGAAGGGATTCTGTTGGAAAATTTGAAGGAACAGGAGGAACAATAGATGGAATGTCAGAAGGAGTAGGAGATACTGTAGGATCAGCAATGAAAGGACATGTAGTGAACACTGGAATGTGAGAAAATCCTGAAGGGGTAAATGATAAGAGAGGAATATTATCAGGACTAGATGAAAGAAGAGAAACATATAATGGGAAATGATAAGACATTAGGGAATATGATAAAAGATCAGCAGGATCTAAAGGATAAATAGAACATCGAAAATTTAAATCCTGAAAGAAAGACTCTGTAAATAATGGGTTATCAGCAATGAAGCTCAACAACTGAGATTGTAGAGGCTGGATATCTGATTTATGAAAGACACTTCTGAGATGGCGAGGTTCCAAAGCAACATCCTCCAAAGGTGGATCCCAAGAATATCCCTTGCACCAAGATGTCTGCTCATGATAAGTTCATAAACTCTCTGCTAACATAAGCTCAACTGAATGTACATACATCATTGCTTGTAAGATGACATCTCCCACATAAATGTTTAAATCTTCCTCATCAAGGATCTGTAGATAGCCTATAAGATACATGAAAGAGAGTAACTAGACCTCATGGGAAATAACGTCATCCACAAATCTATCAAAAACAGCTCGCAAGAGATCCGCAGGCTAGAGATTGGACCATCCATCCTCTAGAGGCTCTAAATCCACATTGCTCAAAGAGGTATATAAGACAAACCTCTGTTGATGATATTTCACCCAAAAGGATGGAGGAGGTGACACCAATTCAGTATAACAGACAAAATCACTCTGCACACAATCCATCCGTTGCCTCATGTTGCAACTGATTAAGCTCCTCTTGGGATGACACAACAGAAGATACAGGAGCAGAAGGGGAAACAGAAAGAACATCCACCTTCCGATTAAGTTTTTCAATGAGTTTTTGTTGGGACTCCATAGTGTCTTGAGATTGCTCGAACTGACCCTCACTGGTAGCAAGCTTATTAGCCAAAGTGACTATCTCTGCAAGGGCAGAATTATTCTCAAGCATCAAAGATGCATTCTCTTCCTCTAGTTTAACAACCTTAGCTTCTAGCTTTTGAATAGTGTTCTGTGAATCCATTAAGGCTGTGGCAGTAGTCATCTGATTGTGGATATCACTGAGGGTAGCCCTTTCTGAAGACAGATCCTCCAATGCATTACTCAATTGACTAGTGAGGGAATCCACCTTGTCTTGCATGGAAGTGTAAACACTGGTGTACAGTGTCTGAAGATAGGAAGTAAGGGAATTTTCCAGAGTAGACTGGACATTGGAAACCATGTGTGGAAACATGGGTCTAGCTAAAATGGTTTGTAATGATGAAGAGATCTGTGAATCTAATTTTCCTTCCTTTTGAGCGGCAAATAGATTGATACAAGAAAGGAATGAAGGAAGGGCATTGCCAGACACAACAGGAGTGGATAATTGCACCAGTGGATCTTGGACAGAAGGATGGAAAGGTCCCTTTGTGCGAAGGAGTTTCTTTCTAGAAAAAATAACAGGCGACTCCTCATCTTCTGAATTAAGCTGCATGGGCCTAGGAGAAGAAACTGATATCGTATGCTGCACTGGTAAAGGAGCTGGATCTGGCACTGGAACATGTTGCCGAGAATCAAGGGGGAGGGGTGACAGTGGACGGGTGGGTGGGGAAGGGACCCCAGGAGGGTAAAAGAAAGTCATGGCGTACATGCATGATCAAAGTGAGGCATGTGCAGGGCGATATGCCACATAGACGTGCAAGGACGTGTCCCACATGTAAAACCTTAATGGATAGGGTTGACCGAGCAACAGGGTCCTAATACCACACGACAGACCAACCGCTAATGTCCCCACACTTAAAACATGACCATCACTGACAACAGAAAGTATAGGGTTAGAAAAAATTGGCCCATGTTGTCGAGAATCAAGGTTGACTGTCGATGGCACGTCCATTGTCGTTGTTGGCTGTAGGACGTACCAAGGTATCTTCACATCACACATCCTTCTTGGCAGGGACCACGCGGCAGCACCCAGGGAGGTAGCTGGTGGATGAATCTCATCAACTCGGTGTCGCTGACGAAGGATAGTCACTCAGCTTATAGCACTCAGATGGGATGAGAGAACAGTCACTCGCCCCATTACGAACATCACTTGATAAATAATAATTGAAACCCATATCTCACACCCGGTTTAAGAATTGACAAAGGGGATGGTGCAGAAGGAGTATGCCAAGGTGCACAATTGATGGTGCATCAGTGCATCCAACCCGTCTGGCATATGTGCAAGGAGGAAGGCAAGGGAGCCTTGTAGTACAGTGTACAGAACAGGGTGACGTGTCCTGTGATGACGGTAGAGGCCCACCTCGTGGGTGCATAGGGAAACGGAAATGTACGTGACTCCAAAGATTGTAACGTCCCTCAATCCTCACCTCTCGGTAATTGATTGAAGAAACTCTAGTCACACTCAGCCCACCCTCTGTCTCACGCTCTATTGAAAGATACAGAGGATAGCCATGTCCTAAACCCCGTTGATGTAATCCTCACGGTCACTTGTGCAAAGGTTGTATGCCTTATGCATATTTGATGGTGCAACTGTGCATCCCACCCTGTGCCAGCATACGCTTCGAGAAGGAAGGCCAGGGAGCCTTATAGTGCAGTGCAAAGGAATAAATTGTGCTTTGTGCATTGAGAGGCCCATCCCGTGCGTGCAATACTCCATTCACACTTCTCACCTCTCATTTGATTTGAAGGGAAAAGATTGGTCACTCGCCTCACCCTCTGTCTCACACTCATTTGAAAGATACAGAGAGCAACCCATACTCTCTTCCCCATCCGGTTTGAATGAAAGCTTACGTCACTCAATTGTTTGTCGATGAAGATCGCATCGTCAGTTGTTGAAGAGGTGTACCCAGGGAGGTAGCCATCAGATCGAACGTTGTGTTAGATAGGAACATGGTGTCTGCTGGAGGACTGTCAAACGCTCTACAAAAAGGCACAAGACACAGCGTACCAAGGGATGCAGCTTCGAAACTTGATGCTGGGGATGTCAACTAATGAATCCACTTTCTGGACGGCTGGGTGTTGTCACCTTTTCCACAGCTAGCTTCCCGCCCAAGGGTGTTGACCACCTTTTCTTGGAACGAGACCTGCTATGACAGGGAATTTCTTCCTTTTCTCCCATAACAAATTTTTTTTCTTGTTTTTTTTCTCTTTTTCTTTTTTCTTGTTTTGTTGTTGTTTTTTTTTCTTTTTCTCCTATTCCCGAGGGTGTCTCCACCTTTTCTCAAAGAATAGGTCGACATGACAGGGACCGAAGTCCTTTTCTCCCATGACCGATATGTATATTTTTTTCTTTTTTGAATTAAGAAAGGGAATGGTAGAAATACCATTTGTCAGAACCATCCCCGCCACTGCCGCTAGTGGAAAATAGAGGATAAGAGATCATGGGCGGGAGGTGGGGCTAAGGGGATAGAGGGTTGCGTCCACCGCATCAGGAGTGGCTGAAGAACTGCTATCAGAAGTAGTATCATAAGAGTTACAGTGCCACACCAACGGGGGAAAGGATCAGGTGACTGTGATTGTCAAGATCCCCAAGGAGGGAAGTACTTCTTCAGGCAATAGCCATTAATCAGGAAGGGATCATCAAAGGCATCAACGGTCTGCACTTGGATAGAGCCATTAGGGTTGACAGCAAGTACCTTATATGGACCCATCCACCGCTATTGAAGCTTGCCAGGAAACTTGCCAAATCGTGAATCATAGGCTAGGACCAAATCACCTTCTCTGAAACTCCTTATGCTTGATGAAGCTGTCATGGTAGACCTTGCATCGCGCTTGAGTGGCTTCCATGCACTGTAGAGCCATCCTGCAAGTTTCGTCCAAACATTCCAAGTGCAGGAGACGACATTGCAGTGAATAATGTCTATAAGTGTATGCCAAAAGAAAGCTTCCTTCTTCAACTTGTCAGTCAAAGGAGTTGCTACATTTGCATAATGCTTAACGAATCTACAGTAGAATGACGATAGACCAAGAAACCCTCGAAGGGAGGTACTGGTGATAGATGTTGGTCAATCTCTTGACACACTATATCTTCTTAAGATCAGTCTATATCCCTAGCTCACTAATAATAACTCTAGGTATTGGATACTTGTTCTTCACTATGAACTTGTTTAGATCCATGTAGTCAATATACATCCTCAAATATCCATATTTAGGTATTGGATACTTGTTCTTCACTATGACTTGTTTGGATCCATGTAGTCAATATACATCCTCAAATATCCATCTTTCTTCTTTACTAATAAGACAAGAGATACATAAGGTGAACAAATATGCTCAATAAATCCCATATGTAAAATCTCATTGATTTGCTTAACTACTTCCTCGTGCTCACATTTTGACAACTTGTAGGGTGGCTTATTGACCAGCTTTGAATGAGGCTCTAAATCAATAGGGTGATGCATTGCTATGATGTCCCTCTTAATAAAATAAATAAATGAATACCTCTCAATTTAGATGACAATATCTCCCTCCCATCCTTTGTTTTTAAACAAAGAAAAAAGATTGAAGAAGAGAAGACAAGGAAGAGAATGATTGGAGGGAGAGAGGAAATACTATCAAATAGAATATTCCTCCCCCTTAACCTTAATTTCTTGAAAAAAAGGGATATTTTGTACCTCTTGTCCCCTCTAGCTAACACATCAAACATCTACAATGTTTTAATGGAAAAAATAATTTTTTATTCTTATTTAAAAATTCCCTTCTTAGTGACAC
The DNA here is from genome assembly GCF_053477565.2 of Lygodium microphyllum. NCBI lineage: Eukaryota > Viridiplantae > Streptophyta > Polypodiopsida > Schizaeales > Lygodiaceae > Lygodium > Lygodium microphyllum. The sequence continues at coordinate 137,809,362 of NC_141157.1, forward strand.
TTAACCTATGAATTTATAGATATTATATGCCAAATGGAAATTATATATTTAGCTAAAAGTTTAGAATTTTTAACCAAATGGCATATAACAAATCTCAAAAAAATCAAGACAATACTAATACCACCACCTAAAACCTTATAAGCCTGATGACACAGGTAGCATATTCCTTTCCTCTACTCTCCACACATATAAATACAAGGGCTAAGATGAGTGTAGGGAGGTATGGGTTAAAAGGCAAAGCTATGTCAGAGTTGGTGAGCAAGTACAAGAGAGTAAGAGCGTCTAGACCAACCTCAAGGTAAATCCTTATTTCTTTTTCTTAAATCAACTTTCATCTACTTATCTATGATGCCCCCATACAAGTGCATCAATATGACGTGACATTGCAAGCAAAGCAGGTCCATCTGATGGGACCTAAAATGGGCTGGTACTGGCTATGGCACTTTCCGGACCTCATGCATACGACAGACAACCCCACCATACGGCCTTGCGGGCCAGGAGCATCTAAGACTCACTTTACACTCAATGCTTATGACAATTTTATGTTTGTATCCAATATGTAGTCCAACATTCATCTTCCCATCTCCTTAGAGGGAGATCCCATAACATATAGGCATACTGCCTCGTAATACACACATAAGGAAGCACCTCTTGGTGGATTTCCATGGCTCTACTGCGACTCTCCTACACCCTGGGGATTAGCCCCAAGATGCATCGCTAATACATATAACATTCGCACAAACTCCACTCTTTCATAATTAAGCATTCCAGGAGATTTTTTATTTGCCTCACAAAACTTTCCCCAATGGAAGCACTGATGGGACCTGAAATGGGCCATCACTGGCTATGGCACTAGCCGGACCTCATGCTCATGATAGATAAACACACCCTCATGGCTTTGCAAACCAGGAGCGTCTATCTATTGCTAAAGGACAAACTGCCCTAAAGCCTAATCTATGCATTTATAGTTTCATCATTTTGTAGTCCAACATTCCCCTTTTTTTTAAACTCCACAGAGGGAGAACCCATACACATTGGCAATAAATACCACGATAACATACATGGAGGCAACCTCTCGGTAGAAACACCGCAGCCCCACTGCAACTCTCCTACATCGCAGGGATTGGCCCCTTGATGCGCCGCTCAATATATAAAACAAACGAACACACTCCACTCTTCATTTCGAATCCAGGAGATATACCATGTGTCCTTACTTAATAGTCCCTTAGGAAATCGACCCTCTATCCTACGACAAGGGATAACCTTACGCTCTCAATCGTGGGTCAAATTCATAAGAAAACAAGTGCTATGCAGTCCAAGAGCTTTTTTGTTGATACCATGAACTATGCATAGTGCATAATGTGAACGGTTTAGTGCACAAATAGAAGAAAATTAGCATTGTGCATCGTGCGAAACCAATCTTTTCATGATTTCCATGCTAGCGTTTATGTAATGAGGAAAGACACCGAGCCTTACATTCATGCTGCCTTTTCCTTTATTTTAAAACAAAGTCCTATAGGCATGATGCAACACACAACCAAATTTTAGTTTATATTTTGATGCTCAACCTCCCCTCTCACCCTATCATTTAACGTTTTTCATTCATTGATAGGTGAAAGGGTTATTTTATGTGTGTTTCCTTACAAAGAAAGCGATAAACACGAACAAAAACATAGAAACGAGGGTAAACTGAGGCCAACCTTGTGCTTTACCTTCATTATACACTGCACAAACCACATGTAATTTTTTGGAATTTTCCTTTTACCGTTTCCTAATTTTCTCCCATTTAAAACCCATTTTCCACCATTTTTTGGTATTTTTCCTCTATTTTCTTCAATAAAAAATGACTAAAAATTAAGATTGATTGTGGGGGCTGTGACCCTTAGGTTCCTTGACAGCAAAATTTTAGGTTTTGTAGGCGTTATGTCTCATATTTTCCATTTATTTTGCAAAAAACTCCATTTTTACCCCTTAAACGAGTGTTTTTTGGGTTTTATAACATTGATTTCAGCCATATCGCTTATGATTTTCCAATTTTCAGATTATAAACTGTTGAAACTCATAGAAAAAAACATCATAATGAATATTCAGCCCATGGGAACAATGTTTCATGAATCAAATGGCATAAAAACTTATTTTTCTTCATAAAAAATTGAATTACCGCTTAGGTTTCATGTTTCGGGATCTCGATTTTGCTGCGGGACTGCCGGTCAGCCCACATTCAACGTCCAGCATCTTCACAATCAGAAATCTTTATGTCTACATCGACCCGGAAGCAATCCAGTCCCAACTGGACAATCTTTCCTTCACCGTTCTTCATTTCCTCTTGCACGCAGGAACATCCCTCTAGACGAGAGAGAGGGAGGAGAGAGAAAGACTAGATATGGTTCTCTTTATTCAATCCATCATTCTAGGAGCAAAGACAGGCGATAAGATCAGCCAAGAAGGAGAAGATCAACCCCAGCATCGATTGCATAGGGTCTTCACAACCAGGCATCACCCCCATGAGGAGAGAGGGCGCAAATTTCGGCGTGCAGATGGCGCCTCCATGTCCACGATTTCTTCATCTTCTCTCTCCACATTTTTTCATGTAGGATGCATAAAATTTGGGGGGGTCCCAAGGCTCCCAAAAGGCACATCCCACTTTGCTCAAACTTTGGTCCACCTTTTCGAATCTTGACCGTTCGTTGGCCTTTTCCTCGTTCGACATCCAAATCGAGCTCTGAAAAATCCTAGGTGTCTAGCTTGACATCCTGCATTGACTAGCAACTCTTGACATCTTACAAGGCAGTCTGAATAATTATCAAAAATCCACAAGTGTTGCTCGGGCACCTTTTAAAAGCCGTCTTCCACTTGGTGCTTAAAATCGTCCTAGCTGGAGCCACCGCCTTCGATGTTAAATATTTTTCCCCTAAATTTTGGGTTTTTTGGTACATTTTAGGTACATCCCGGGCTCAAAACTCCGCTCTCATTGGTGACCACGGGATAGGGCGACTCAACCCGTCGAATCCCACAACAGATCTGCACAAAACAACCAAAGGAAGCATCAAGCTGATACAAAATAGGTACATACTAAAACATAACACAAAGCTCACCCTACCCCCTGACAAAACCAAGGCATGAAATCCACAAGGAGTAGGCCTAGCATAATCTGATAGAAGTTCTGAAGCTAGTCACTGACCGACTGCTCCAACACGGCCAAACTAAAAAGAACTATCAAAGAGGTCGCCCTAAGTGGTGGTCTGAACTACTTGCCTAACTAAGGACAACACAACCAGCAGCTTCTACTAAACGAGGACTCCTATAGCCTGATCAAGAAGTATTTTCTTGTAGCACATTTCTTCTTTTAGCTTCTTAGTTTCCCCATATTCGGGCATGTAAAAAGGAGGGAGTTGAGCGTAGTGACCCAAGGAGAACAGGGCATCGGCATTAGGTCTTGTCTCGGTACCCAAGAACCTACCAAGCCCTCACAATGCGACACTTAATCCTTTTCTGATGCTCACTTTTATTTTCGCTCCAACCTTCCTTACTTTCTTCTTTTCCAGCAAGACGCCACCCCTAGGAAGACAAGGCATCGGCCCCAAGTCTGACTTGTCCCCAGGAACCTGCCAAGCCTTCGCAAGGCGATGATTAACTGCTTATAAATTTTTCTTTCTTTTATTTTCTATTTTTATAGGGGTTAGAATCCCTTTTTACACACCTTTGTATATATTTATTTTCTTTGGGATATTCAGGGTTTTTACTTCCTCTCTATCATCATTATTTTTCCTTCGGTATGCATGTAATTTCTAGAATTTTTCTTTTACCGTTTCTTAATTTTCTCCCATTTAAAACCCATTTTCCACCATTTTTTGGTATTTTTCCTCTATTTTCTTCAATAAAAATGACTTTAAGATTGATTGTGGATTGTGGCCCTTAGATTCCTTGACAACAAAATTTCAAGTTTTGTAGGCGTTATATCTCATATTTTCCATTTATTTTGCAAAAAACCCCATTTTTACCCCTTAAACGTGTGTTTTTCGAGTTTTATAACATTAATTTTAGCCATATCACTTATGATTTTCTGATTATAAATTGTTGAAACTCATAGAAAACAACATCATAATGAATATTCAGCCCATGGGAACAATGTTTCATCAATCAAATGGCATATAAATTCATTTTTCTTCATAAAAAATTGAATTGCCGCTTAGGTTCCATGTTTCGGGATCTCGATTTTGCTGCAGGACTGCGGGTCAGTCCACATTCAATGTCTAGCATCTTCACAATCAGCAATCTTCATGTCTACATCGACCCGGAAGCAATCCGGTTCCAACCAGACAATCTTTCCTTCACCGTTCTTCATTTTCTCTTGCATGCAAGAACAAACCTCTAGAGGAAAGAGAGCGAGGAGAGAGAAAGACTAGATCCGGTTCTCTTCATTCAATCCATCATTCCACGAGCGAAGACAGGTGATAAGATCAGCCAAGAAGGAGAAGATCAGCCCTAGCATCGATTGCATAGGGTCTTCATAGCCAGGCATCACCCCCATGAGGAGAGAGGGCACAAATTTCAGCGCAGGTGGCTCCTCCATGTCCATGATTTCTTCATCTTCTCTCTCCACATTTTTTCATGTAGGATGCATAAAATTTGGGGGGGTCCCAAGGCTCCCAAAAGGCACATCCCACTTTGGCCAAACTTTGGTCCACCTTTTCGAATCTTGACCATTTGTTGGCCTTTTCCTCGTCCAGCATCCAAATCGAGCTCTGAAAAATCTTGGGTGTCTGGCTTGACATCCCGCATTGACTGGCAACTCCTAATATCTCACACGGCAGATTGAATAATTATCAAAAATCCACAAATGTTGCTTGGGCGCCTTTTAAAAGTCGTCTTCCACTTGGTGCTTAAAATCGTCCTAGTTGGAGTCGCCGCCTTCGATGTTAAATATTTTTTCCCTAAATTTTGGGTCTTTTCAGGCTCAAAACTCCGCTCTCAAGCACTCGTCAAAACCTACAGCTTAGGTTTCCTGTTCTCTCAGCGTTGGTCAAAGTTTATCAATCAATTGCAATGCATTCTAGGAGATACCACGTGGCATGCTTAATGCAGGGTGTATGACAATTGTGCACAATCATTTTATGATTTAAAAAAACCAGCCATGTGAGGTGTGGAAAACAACCCTTTCATGAATTTTAACTAAGCATTACGTAATGCGCTGCTTTAGGGACTAACACCGAAACTTCCGTGCTACTAGTCGCCTATGTTTAATTATAGAACGATCCCTAAATGCTATGTACAAAGAGAAAAATCAAATTTCTATCTTTTGAGCAATTAGATCATTGCACAAACTTCATCCCTCCCTCATCGTTTAGGTGTTACTGCGGTGCATAGATGTAAATGATTGTTTTGTCTCATTTTTGTATATAAAAAGTAATAACACATACTATAATACAAAGAATAAGGCCAAATTGCTTTAACCTCACCAAACATTCACGCACATAAATCTTTTTTTTTAAAGCATGAAAATCCTAATTTTTCCTATTTTTTTCTACTTTTTCTATTTATTATTCATGGAAAATAGGTATTTTCTGATTTATTTGTGTTGACTTATCCTTTTTACTGAAATTTAACATTTTCTCTGAATTTATCCCATTTTCATTCCTTTCTCCCAACTCAAAAATGAAAAACCACTCATTTCCATTGAAAAATGATAACATGACTAACACAAGAAACCATTAACTGCACCCGTACTAAACAGACAAATGGCCCTCTTGGCCTAAAGAAATAAAAACACCATATTGGGGAAAATTGGAATTTCCCATAAGTTTGCGACACATGGTCAAATCTTTGAATTTGTCATAACTCAAACACTATAACTCCAAATTGAGCGCTCTATAGCTCAATAGATTCCATTTTTCAAGCCCTTTCCAATGATAGGTCATATCATATGGTTTTGAGAAACTTATGGGCATGTTATCCCAGTGCCACCTTTTTTATATTCAAAAAATGGAAATTCAGAGATTCCCAAACTCACTAATATTGTGTTTAAAGCATTTCATTGCAAACTAGCTGGCCCTCTTGGCCTAAAATGGATAGTTTATTCTAATCCATGCAATATATGATCTCCTTGGCATATACATCACATCCTATCAAACTAATCAGGATAGCATAAAATAGGAGGACTAGCCTCATGCTCCTCATGCGAGTCAGCTAAAAGCTTGATATATGCTCTTTGTAGATCCACCAGCCCAAGTCTTTCTACTGATATCTCAGTAATAATGACCATCTCTTCTTGGGTACTATGAGCTGAATGAATGACATCATTAGGTTGATATATCTCATCCCCTTGGTCGTCATTCAAACGGATCACTTGTCCCAACTTTCTAGTAACTCCTCCTATAGGGAGAATCATAGATTTATGATCATTCAACTCTTCTCTAATTGGACCCATCACATAGATGCATCTCAGGGTGGCGGTCCCTATTGTTAGATGTCGCATTATGGCCTTTCGTTGCATCCTCTTGGGAATCCATCAAAGCATGTCCACATGTAGTTCTTGGCCCTTCATCTAACACACCAACAGTATTTTTAGGGATTTTGGGCCTCCAAACCCATCTCATATTCCTTTTCATATTCTTAGACTGCCTCATCTGCCCACATTGGTCCAATAGACTCATAGTGGATTTATCACCATTACTAGATGGCCTCACAGCCTTATGGCTTCTATTTAGTACAGGTAGACCTTTGGCATGCCGCATCTTCTCTACACGAGATGTCTTTACTTGCCTTTGTCCACTCTACAACAACTGCTTAGCCATAGGAACCATGCTTTTACTAAAAGGAGTAGCATCTACTCAAAAGCATGATTCATCTATAAATTGGAAAGGTCTCTCAAGAGCCTTACTAGGAACACAACTAGAACCACCCATAAAACGCTCATCTAAGCTTATAGACCTAATGGTTCTATCAATTCCACCATCACAACTACCTCTCATGGAAGTGTTGCAAGCCTTGATGGGACTTAGTGGGCTTGGAATCTTTTTACCCCCAGGGGGTATATTATCCCTACTATTGCCATTTTCTGCTTAGAGATTTTGGCTACCAAGGTTCCTCTCATAGGCTGCCTTGGTATCAACAAGTGAGCTATCTCCTTGTAGAAATGGTTGAAAGCTAGGATGCACTTGTACTGAGCGGGGAAAACTCCAAAAGTTTTCCCAACATCTCTGAATATGTCCCTCATAATCAATGGCATGCATCTTTGCTTCCCGTAATGACTTAGGATTCCGCAGTCCCACTTGGATTTTCATGTTAATCTCTAAGCCACTCAAAAAGAGCTCACATAGCACATCACCTGGCAATGCAGTAGCTCTTCTTGGCCAAAGCCTCAGAATATCATCAAAGGCTCTAGCATATTCTTTAACACAAGGATAGGAATCTTGCCTAATCTGTATCAGCTGCCCTAAAACTTGGGTCATAGGCACCTTCTTCTCATATTCATCTAAAAATCGATCACTCAACTCCTCAAAGGATTTAATAGACCCCATTGGGAGGCTCCAGTACCATTTTCTAGCCTCTCCCTTTAGGGTACTTGAGAATACGAGTATTCGATGAATATCATTGAACCCACTTGCAAGGTAAGTTAGGCCGTATTCTCGTAAATGCACCATCGAATCCTCATTAACTAGCCCATGAAACACTGGGAGATCCCTATAAGGAGGAGGGAATTTAGTCCTTTCCTTCAGGATCAGCACTGGGGTATTAAAATCCTCGTAATCATAACCTAACTCTAGTGTCTTAGGGTCTCCAACCTCTTCCATTTCCACCTTTACTAGTGTAGGGAGGTTAATATTATCCTTAATGTCCCTTTTTGCCAACTCATAAAGTGGTCTAGAGAGACCTATAGCTCTTGGCATGTCATTCTGATCCTTTCTTAGAGGATCTTCCATATCTTGCCCCTTCCTAGGCAGTTCCATGATGGCTTTATCTAGGAGCTTCTACCCCTCATCAAAAGCAAACTTATCCTTAGCACCTAGGACCTGGGGGCCATGTCTTTTAAGCAAAGGTTTTCCCTTTACATCCAAGTCTTCTAACATCCTTGTGATTCTTAAAATTTTGGCACGATGCCCCAGCACATGGGATGTTTCAGCCATAACTGCACTCCATTGTGTGTCAAATTTTTTCCATGGCACTATGGCTTTAGCATAATCACTTGTTGATGCCATGACCACCATAGCTTCCAACATACTTATTCCATGCCCTCTGGGTTGATGGATGGTTATACATGATTTCTCTTGGGTAGAGACCACACCAAGGCAAACCTCGGCCCATGCCATCGCATTAGAGGATGGGGTAACCATTAACTGGCTACTCTTCTCATCACCTAAATTATCTTCTGTAGAGGACTCATAACACAATATTAGTGAGTTTGGGAATCTCTCAATTCTTATTTTTTGAATACTAAAAAAGTGGCATCTGGATAACATGCCCATAAGTTTCTCAAAACCATATGATATGACTATCATTGGAAAGCGCTTGAAAAATAGAATCTATTGAGCTATAGAGCACTCAATTTGGAGTTATAGTGTTCAAGTTATGACAAATCCAAAGATTTGACCATGTGTCCCAAAATTATGGGAAATTCCCATATTCCCCAATACAGTGTTTCATGCTCTACATAATTAACTAAGTCCATCAGTAAGTTTTGTATAGGGAAAGCCAAGGTTTTCCATCCTTGAACAAACTCCATTTTATGGTTTGCTTAGCATACTCCTAATGGAAATTATAAGCTTAGGTCCCTTTACAACCTAGATTCGGAGACCACCATTTATAGGTAGTTCCTAGCAGATGCACCACTGATGGGACCTAAAATGGGCCGGCATTGGCTATGGCACTAGCCGGACCTCATGCATACGACAAACAACCCCACCACACGGCCTCGCGGGCTAGGAGCGTCTAAAACTCACTTTACACTCAATGCTTATGACAATTTTGCGTTTGTATCCAATATGTAGTCCAACGTTCATCTTCCCATCTCCTCAGAGGGAGATCCCATAACATATAGGCATACTACCTTGTAATACACACATAGGAAAGCAACATTAGGGCCAAAAATGCTTCCAAAAATGCACTTTTGTTAATCACAGGATTAAGAAACAAGCCAAAGAGAGTTTGCAACGTGTGCAAGAATATGGTATTCTTGTCTCCTTTTTTTTAGAGATAGTGGAGTTCATTTCGTGATTCTCTCTTCTTTTTTAGCCAAAATCCCCAAAGTTTGGCATATTTTGGAGTCCCAAAGACGTTATTTACTCACAAATATGACAAAATACGTGACAGAGATGTGATGAAATTAATAATGAGTTTTTTGAAAGTCGGGAGATCTTTCAATATTCTTTTTAGCGCCCAATACATATTCATTTGTGTTCTTGACGCTACTTTTTAGTTCATTCACCCCTCTTTGAGCTTCTTTCTCTGTGCTTTCATTCTTTTCATGGCTTCCTCTAGGCACCCTTCTTGTTTAATACACTCTTGCACAGTCTATAGCCAGGGAGCAGATGGAAATTGGGAGCCCAAAACCTTTACTGTAAACGATTGGGTTACCATGCTGCCATCTTGCAAGGGCTCTCATAAGGTGAAAAGAAGAAAACGAGATGATATAAAACATCACTGGAAGGGGCATATCATTGCCTTCAAAATTATGCCCAAAGGGTGGTTTATCAAGGTGCAACATGTTTACATGGCCAAGGTTATGCACTTGCCTCCAAACGAACGTGTTCCCCAACAAACACATTGTAAGTTATTAGTTGAATAACATATGTAATTCTTTTCAATTTAGGCAAGTACTAACAACCAATTCATCATTGCAGATATCTTTCCATCAACAAGTATTGAATGGCAACCTGTGGAAAGCCTAAGTGGGACTTTCCATGCCATTCATAAGGTATTGACAGTCATTATTTATGTTGATCAAATTGTGTCTTTTTTTAGTGAATGCAAGGTTTTTATATATTATGCATAGTATGTGGTTCCCTTTAAAGCGGATAGGTATGGGAATATCGAAGATTTGCCATTGCCAAGCCTTTTATCTCTAAACTGGGAGATTCCTGACAAGGTAACGGTGCAAAGTTTCAAATTCAAAATATCTCAGGATATTCAAAAGTCCATGATAGCTGGAAGGATCTCAAGAAGAATACGTTTATCATGGTTTGTACCCCTCCATATCTTCGTGGCTTGCTTCAAAACAGCAAATTTACAAAGAACGAAGGTATCCTGGCTAAGTAGAAACTTTTCAGAAGAGGATTTGGACAACACTATAGGGACGCTTGGAAATCTAGAGAGTGCAACCATAAGGGTGATATCTTGAGGTGCAGTGCATGCCCTCAATCCTTGGCTTTGGCTTATAGTATTCCTCGCCAAACTCTTACTTTGGGCTTTGATTACAGGAGACACAAACTAAGATTGGGTATTTGGGTTCCCTCGGATTCCGATACAGATTGCACACCGTATAAACTTGCGGTGCATGTTTTGCCGCATGAAGAAGTAAAGGAGGTGAATGTTACTTCCAATTGGAGTCTGAAAGATGTGAGGGATACCTTGGAATTGCTAGACAATACATCCCCTAGATATAATTTCAAAGTGAATGGCATAACAATTGGTAAAAGAGCCGAGCGCTCTTTCTCTTGTACGAGTTGTTTGTCTCCCACAATTGTGAGTTTTGAGCCTTGAGAATGAAAACTTTGTAGGAATTTATCTTAATTGACTGTCCTTAAGATATTTCTTTGTGGGAACTCATAAACTATCATGAAGCAAGTTGTCTTTCAAATGTATAGAAATAAATGTATATTACATTCGATTTATAAAAGTGAAAAAGTTCATTACATCATGAGGTACAAAAATGTCATATAAATGTACAAAGCCAAAATAATAACGCTTGTGTATGCTTATGTTTGCTCTTTTGATTCTTTATCTGATGCCTTCTCCTTTGTTGGCTTTGTGGCTTCTTTATCGATTTCTTCAAAGATGTTTTTTCTCACAAGGCCTTTCTTCTTTGATTGTTGAAAGAATTTAACATTTACAAGTACTCTCTTTTCTTGGGGTTTAAGAGGGGATGGATCAAATTTCAGAGGAGAAAGCATTAGCATTCCTTTTCTTTTAGACTCGGCAGCAGTGGTCTTTGTGGCTGACTTACCATTACCATTACCATTGCCATTGCCATTGCCATTGCCATTGCCTTTGCCCTTGCCCTTGCCATTGCCATTGCCCTTACCATTGCCTTTGCCCTTTCCCTTGCTTGTGCCCTTGGCCATTGAAGTTTTTGGAGGAAGAGGGGAGTCAAGATCATATGGTGTGATTTCCTTGTCCAAAATCAACTCAATGCATCTCTCCCTTATCCACCAAACATATGAATCAGGATAGTCTCTACACTGTAAGAATAAATGTTATAAGTTAGTGAAAAGACACCATGATAAGGGTTACACAAAAATCAAATGAAATTAATAACTTACATTCACTCCTTCTATTTGTAACAACTTTGAATCCACTGTTCTACAAATATTTGATATAACTCTCCATCCACAAGAATGCATATCGCTTTGCAATGGAACTTCTTGTAGAAGAAACGTATAAGGCTTTTGAGGATCAGCAAGATCCTCATATGTAGTATCCAAAAACATAGAAACAAGTCTACCAGCACTACAAAAGGAAGCTTTGTTAGTTCAAAATATTTTTTGTAAATATAATCAAAGCAAGTAATTTTCTTTCAACATACATTCATGCTTGGCCATGAACACTGCTGAGAGAGTTCATGAAGATAATTTCTCTAGTAAGACATTTGATATAGACAAGACTCCAATGCCCTTTGCAAATTCAAAATAGAGGTTAGCAAAAGTGTGAAAGCAAATGAGTATAAATTTTCCTCTACAGAAAAGAAAAATACCTTTCTACATAAGGAAAAAAGATGTGGTAATATGTCACACTATCAAAAGTGCAAAAGAATGGTGCAATATTAGACCTAAATCTTGTAAATAGTTCCACTGAAAGAAGTGGATCAACAACATATATGGCTCTACAGATATCGAGAGTGAGAGAGGATACGAATGCCCTGTAGTCAATAGAAAAAGCTATTTGAATCGATCAAAATCAATAAAAATTATATATAAAATATACTTGATCCTATAAGCCTTACCTTATGCAACAAAAAACAACGGAGTTAGATAGTTGGACATCCCTTTTCTCCAACATGGTCTTGTCCTCGAGAGATATACTAGGGAGATATACTAAGATAATCCTCCTTAGGTTCCGCAGAAACATTCACAAGTATTTGCCCATACACTTTACCCATCCTCTCGTAGTTGATGGGAGCAAGTGATGTGGCTTTCCTCTTGTAAACTTCGTCTTCAGTTTCCAATACCTCCTAACTTTTTTCACTCAAGATAGACTCCTATTGAGTGGCACCCCTTGTAGAGTAAAGGTGAGTTACATCCTCAACATTTTGCTTTTTCCCTTTCTTGGACAATTTCAGGGGAATGTTAAGGATTTAAAAGGCTTTTTGATCGTTGTAAGGCAAGGGCCTCAACACTTTATCGAACCTATACCTGATTCTGCTGATCATGCTGAAATCTTTATTCATTAGGGTAATTCTATGAGCATGCGCATCAGCAATGTAAGCATTGTTCATGAAATCAATGAGAAAATCTTCTGCAGCCTCTTGTAGAGCAAGAATTACTGAGACTTGCCACTTCTTATGAAGACCAGAGACAGTTGCCACTCTAGACAATCTGTCAGAGATTTGTTTAACAACTCTTATGAAAGCAGCCTTTGAAATCACGTGCTTTGTAGCTCTCTGGGCTTTTCTAATCTCACTGAAACACCTCTGCATGTAGAAGAACCGATACTTCCTCTTTTTCTTTTGTGGCTTGGGAGGCTCACTAGCTCCAGCAAAAGTAGGCTCGGGTGCAATTGGAGGGGATGAATCCTTCACAGGGGAAGTCTCACCCTTTGCTTCTTCAACTTCAGGAGGAGAAACATTCTCTGCACTGGAATGCTTTAACTCCATGAAAGATGCCAGGCCAACACTTGGTGTCGGGGGGATCTCTGTGGCAAAATGCTTTGGGGCCTCTGATGGCCCAGCCTCAGCAATATTTGAAGAGAGTTCCTCCTTAGATTCATCAAATTATAACTTCCTTCTACCCCCACTGTCCTTCCTATCTACATAAACTTTTCTTGCAGTTTGCCTTATCCTTGCCATGCAGAGGAGGAAATATAAAGAGGTAGAAAGACAAAAATGATATAGGAATTTTCTAGAAAATCTGACAAGAGGGCAACAGGCATGATACGGCACGAGGAGGAACAAACGAACAAGACATATGTTAGCGTTTGTGCCGTATCAGAGATGAGGAAAGCTCAAAAAGAAAGCCCAATATGAGGCGAGATGGCAATTAGGTAGACTACCAAAGGACGCCTTCACTCCGTATCGAACAAGCATCCACAAAAACACCGCGGGTAGCAAGGAAAAAGGCCACAAAATGGCACGAAATGAGGAAACCTGGGTAGAAGGTTTATGACCTTTGCTCCGTATCAAACATTTTTCAATGACTTGTCCTGCAATGACTTGTTAACATTTTTCAAAACATCAATCTGACTTGTCAACTCTAAAATATTTGTTTGTGCAGTTTCTAGTGCTTTTTTCATTTCGTGCATTTGAGCTATATATGTGTAAGATGCAGAGTATAACCTCATACAGTAGCCAAGCATCCCATTGTAACCTTCTCCAACATATCTTATATAGTCATGGACATTGAAAAAAGGAGGCGGTTTACTTGTAGAAGGAACCCTAGGATAAATATTTCCATCCACCCACAAATCTATATGCTTCATTCCTTGTGTTCGCAACCTGTTGGCTTCGATCTCATCTATCAATGCTCGAAGATGTATACTTCTCCAATATGTGTAAATCGGATATAGCCAAACAGTTAGCTTGTATTTACGCGTGCTTGTGCCTGTGTTATTTGAAGAGGTATTGCTAGACATTTTAGCAAATGAACCGAGCAAGAATCTCACAATGATAGGAAGCAAGTGCCACAAAAAGAATGGCGAAAGAGAATAATGTGTAGAAAGAAAACGTGGGAGCAAAAAAATGTGATTTTCATGTAAAAATCTCAAAAATACAAAATCTCTCGAGTTCCAAGAAAAAAACGGCCGAAAAGGTGACCCCTAACCTGGATTAAAAGATGAGGGCAATTAATGGTCGACCTCTTTAATGAACCAAATATTCTCTCATTAATCACATTTGGACAACCAAATTTAAAGGTTTTATTCTTCCTAAACCTCAACTAATTAGCAACTTAATCACTTTCTTACAAGTGCCATTTTTGAAGCGTTTTTGGCCCTAATGCTCTCGGCGAATTGCTGCGGCTCCACTGCGACTCTCCTACACCTCGGGGATTAGCCCCAAGATGCATCGCTAACACGTATAACATTCGCACAAACTCCACTCTTTCATAATTCAGCATTCTAGGAGATTTTTTATTTGCCTCACAAAACTTTCCCCAATGGAAGCACCCATCTAAACCTACAGCTTAGGTTTCGTGTCCTCTCAGCGTTGGCCAAAGTTTATCAATCAATTGCAATGTATTCTAGGAGATACCACGTTGCATGCTTGATGTAAGGTGTATGAAAATTGTGCATAACCATTTTATGATTTAAAAAAATATCCATGTGAGGTGCGAAAAACAGCCCTTTCATGAATTTTAACTAAGTGTTACGTGCTGCACTGCTTTAGGGACTAGCATCGGAACTTCCATGCTACTAGTCGCCTATATTTAATTATAGAACGATCCCTAAATGCTATGTACAAAGAGGAAAATCATAGGTTTTATCTTTTCAACAATAAGATCCTCACACAAACTTCATTCCCCCCTCACCGTTTAGGTGTTGCTGCGATGCATAGGTGTAAATGGTTGTTTTGTCTCATTTTTGTATATAAAAAGCAATAAACACGTACTATAACACAAAGGACAAGGCCAAACTGAGGCTTAACCTCATGCTTTAACCTTGCCAAACATTCACGCACAGAAATCTTTTTTTTTTCATTTTTTTGAGCGCCAAAATCCTAATTTTTCTTATTTTTCAATATTTTTTCTATTTATTATTCATGAAAAATAGGTATTTTCTGATTTATTTGTGTTGGCTTATTCTTTTGACTGAAACTTAACATTTTCTTTGAGTTTATTCCATTTCCGTTCCTTTCTCCCAACTCAAAAACGAAGAAACCACTAATTTCCATTGAAAAATGATATTTTGCAGGTTTTAAAGAATTAATAACGACTCTAAATCATTACGGGTTCTGCATTTTTGTAATTACAGCCCTCAATCATGATGCAAACAAGGTTCAAACAAAAATTCAGGGCATATGAATAACATTTAGACCATGAAACAACAAAAACAAGCAAATTTCTTCATAAAATTGGAGCATACCGCATGTCTTATATGTTGCGGGTTTTTTAATAATTATTTTGAGTAGCCCACAGACCCACTAGCAACCATTCTTTAGTGCTAAACCTCTTCCCTCAGCCTCCTCTTCATCTTGAAGCAATCCGATCACAACTGGACAAGCATTCTTCAGCCCCTCTTCTTCTTGATTTCTTGCACATGAATTGCCTCTATGCAGGAGAGAGAGGGAGGAGAGAGAAAGACTAAAAATCAAAATTTCATTCCCTTCATCATATTGCACGTGGTTACCATTGAAATCTTGCCCTCTCTGCATGGATGAGGGATCTTCCCTTCTCTCTCTACATGATTGAGTATCCAAGAGGCACATACATTCCCAAAAAATGGGGCATCAATAAAAAAACGCCCCTCCTTGCATCACGACATGTTTTTGCATGTTTTCTTGATTTAGAGATTCATTTTATTTCATTTATAAAATGTCCACTTAAAAAAAAACTACTTTCACACTACTATGAAAGGGTTTTCAATATGTTTGGGGGTGCAAATGGACTCCAATTCGTGATCCGATTGGACGGCTAGCTCTGTGGCATCGAAATCTACAAAGTTGGGCTCCGTCACGCTCTTCTCGACTTCCAGATCCAGTAGCCACTTCACAATCCCGAACCTTGCGGGGATTAAATGGGGGATCAAACGACCTCGGAATTGAGATCTGAGACTTGCATTGGATTCTTGACGTCGTTTTGCATCTAGAAAAACTCCAACTTGGCCATCTGCCATCATTTGATTTTCCATGAAAATTAGCAATAGCGCTTTAGGGACTTACCGCTTAAAATCGTCCTGTGATTGCCATTGCTGCCTTCGACAAAGTCTATTTTTTCCCTGATATTTGTAATTTTGGCTATTTTTAAGCACTTCTCGGTATCAAAAATCATCTATCACCATCCAACATGGTGAGCCCATTTGCTTCAACTTCTATTGCAAGGACGAGTAACGTTAACATCAATTCCAATAGGCAAGTAGATCCATCTATTTTTTTTAAAAAAAATAAAATATAAATAAATACATGAGAAATGTCACAAATAAGATCATAGTTTTTTTTTAAAAAATGGTAATAAATTTAACGGAATGAAACGAATGTTATTTTTAATAGTTTAGTCCCAAGGTTCTTTTATTAAATTAATATTATTATAGATTAGCAAGATATTTAATCATAGATGCATTAGGAGAAATTTGAGATGTATTAATAAAACTTTCATTTTTGGTTTTCTTAATACATATCCTAATTAGATTTAACTTCATAAATTATATATTTCAATATTCTAACAAAAGTTGGGATTGTAAGTAACAATGACATATTAAAATTTTAAAGAATATAATATGTGGAATTCCTTCTCATTTCTTTGTGTAATACTTTGTATTATGAAGTACCAATCAACATGAAAATCATAAATTAGTATTAGAAACAATTATCCCAAATTAATAAATAGTGACCTTGATCGCTAGCAGTTTAATACTTAGAATCTTCCATTCTAATCGTGATCGTGTGGGAATTTTCTTTTTTATTGAAATATATATATTTCTACCCTTAAAAGCCTAGACATATTCAATCATGATAGTAATTTCACAAATTTGTAAATTAAAAAATATTTTTCTTAGAGAAACCATAACCACCATGAACTTATTCTAGAAGAACACGAGATATAAAACAAAGACTTGTCGCTCAAAGTGACTTGAAATAATCAAAGTAACTTATAAGGTCTTAGAAAAAAAAATGGTGCATATAATTAGTGAAAAAGATGAGAGTTATATTGAGAATTCCTAGCTCGAAAAGAAGGCCGATTAGTATTTTGAGTTTTCTTGAGTCAATCAAATAGTTAATTCTATTAAGTGGACTCTAGAATCCATTTTAAAAATAAAATAATGTATTGAAAAACTCAAAAAACTCAGTCTTCTTTTTCTAAGGAAAGCATATAAATGGTCAATAGTGTGGTAGCATGCCTTGTTAGACAACTAAACTAGACCCCATTTTTTCTAAGGGAAGCGGACAAATGTATCTCCCTGATGAAAGGCATTCAATGTGGCTGGGTGGACCTGATGAGTCGGGTGCTTTCCTAACAATTAATTATTTAGACCTAGAGTTGATTACTTGACTACCTTCTAGGGTTTGGTCTTAGAACTTGATCAAGCGTTGCTTTAGGGGGCAGAGGATGAGATTTTGCCTTATGGGTAGAGGGGTTGGGACCCACTCCCCCTTGTCTCTCACCTACTTTGAACCAAGTGCAATGACTAATCTACTCTCTAATTGGGTGCTATATTTTTTTTCGAGACTGTTAGGTCTTTAGGAACGTTGTGGGATGAGGCAAGATGCCTTTCCGCAAGTTGGGATCTAGGTCACCCAGTCTGATCAAAGTCCAAATATTCCGGTGGAATATGGACGACAGTAGCTAAGAAAAGACCCTAAACGACTACTAAGCATTGCCGTCCACATATGCGGAGGGTATGTTACACATTGTATTAGAGCAAGTTGATATCTTTCAAATAATCGTAAAATGTTGAAGCTTTTGGTAAATAATAATTGAACAACTAAAATATATGACCTAGCCTAACTATCATGAGGTCAAATTCCTTGAGAGAATATCCTAGAAGTAAATTCGTAGGACACATATAGGAATAGGATCTAAGGGAAGGATGGACACAGTTCTAAATCAAGGATTAAGTGATCATTAGTTAATAAAACATTTATCAACCTTGTGAGAAAAAAAATGAATAAATTATGTTGTTCACTATAAAAATTATGTGCAGGATGATTTGCAACAATTCCATGAAATGTTTCAAATAATTTATAAACAAGGAAATTAATGTTCTTTTCTCTGAGCGAAGAATTTTTTCACAACTTTATTCCTTAAGAATATTAGTCTGACGCCATGAACATTGGACCTTACATGAAGAATGGGGACAGTCACCTAATTATCTACCTATTTTTGTTGACTGAATAAATGGTATCAAATATAGTCTATGGGGGTTGCGTTGGGCAAAAAGACTTCAACTGGTCAGACTCTATATATTTTATAGGAGTGATCCAAATTCAACAATTTATGTTGATGGCAAGACAATGTCTCTAAATCAACGGGTTTATAGTTCTAGTGCCAAGGTCCTTCAACCTAATCGAGTAATGGTAGCCTACTGATCTTGTCAAGACAAGTATGAGATCAAGGAATTGCCTAACCTCCCCAAAAGTTATTTGGCATTGGGTATACTTAAGAAACCTCCTACATTCTACATTACTCTATCCTTATCCAGAATTCATGACTAAATCCATATAGTTATCTTTAGTACAAGAAAATTGAAAGCATGTATTGAACCTTTAGCAACCACATATTTAGGAATTTGGAAATTTTCATAAAGTTTGGGAATTCCTAATGTGATTAATATTTTGACATATGGTCAAATCTTATCCCCTTAGTTGAAGATGAAAATTTCCCTAGATACTATATAAGCAATCTCCCCAAGTCCCACTCTCAAATATGGGGTTAAGATTTAGCCACTCGGTCTAATCTTTACTCCTTATTTGAAAGTGGAACTTGGGAGATTCCCAAATTCTCCGATATGGTATCTAGCAGCTTGTTTATAAAAATTTTCTGAAAATATTTGTATAACCTATGGCTCTTTTTATAAATATATATACTCTTTTTTTTTGGAAAAATACCTATCAAGATGCTATTATGATGGTATGTTTGAATTAACAAAATATATTGATACTTATGACTATAAATATTTGTGGTCTCTTAAATATGACGTACATTGTTAATCATGTTAGTAATAAGAAAATAATGATTTCGAGGTCCCTTCCATTGCTACACCTTTAGCGGTTGTTATCCTTGTCACTGAATTGGTGGTGGAAGAAAAAAAAAAGGAAGTTTCTACTCAAACAACTAAGGCCACTAGAATTTAATGGTGAAGGAACAAAGGTCGCCATTAATGTTGAGACTTGGATAGAGTAGATAGGGGATTACTTCTCTATTGCTAGGACAAGTGCAACTAACTAGGCAATGATTGCATGGTTGAGGCTTATAGGGGAAGCTTGACTTTGGTGGAAACAATGGTGTTAGGACAAGGCTGCCTCTCAATTGACTATTAAATCAAAGAATCTATTCAAAATTGTTATTTGTCCCCTACTTATCAGACGCTCAAAATGAATGATGTTTTCAGCCTCAAGTAGCTTAGATTGACTTTTTGGAGATGTACTACTCTCGCTTTGTGACTTCAAAAGTAAGTTTCTCACCTGTCAATAAAACATTGTCGTAGAATTTGTGTAAGAGCTGCTGAACACGGAGTTCAAGTTACAGCAAAGAAAGAGGCTAACAAGAAGAAATCAAATTTTGATGCCAAAGTACTCTATATTGCATGTCAAGCATGTTCAGAAGAGATATCTGTAGTATCTCATAACCAGCTTTGCATTCAGGTGTTTGAGATCAGTTTTTTCATTGGCACATAGACTTGTTAAATTCTGCTGGGTAGTAATCTCTGTGAACAAATTTTTAGGAATCCATACAAAGTCAAAACAATAGAGTTCTGTGGGCAGTAACTTCTGTGTACATAAAACAATGGAGTTCTATGGTGGGCAGCAACTCAAGCTATACCACAAGCATCTGTACCTTAATCTTTGACAGTAGAAAATGTTCCAACAACACTTCTGAAAACTGCATTCAACTATAGATGCTCACTCACTATTACTGTTGGGCAGCTCTTCACGATCCGAGTTGAATGTCAAGGATTATTGTAAGCCTCAACTACTCTATGTAACTTTCTGTAAACATTAAACTGAAGCCAATAATGCACAACAGCCATTTTTCTTCAACTGGACATCTTGACTCTCTGTTGGTACTACAATCTTCATCCCTGTTAACGGTGCTCCATATTCTGTACTGGTTGTCAGAGACTTCTTGTTGACTTTGCGATAGATTTCAGTCAACGCAGTTGTAAAAGCACTTACAACATTGGTAGCCTCTAATGCAGATGTCTCCAGAAAAAAAATAGCCCTTCGGATTTAATACAACCTCCTCATTCGGTAGCCATGCTTCATAATCCACACAGAATTCCATTCTTAAGCCATCAAGGCCACATCTTCCTTGCAATGTCCATTATTGCTAGCTCGTAGTATTTTGCCATGGCTTCAAGACTTGGAAAGCAGGAAACAGGAGCATGCGTGAATCGGATTCCACTGTTTTCATACACTTGACCTTTGTTAAACCAGTTTCTGAAGCAGTTGATGCCTCCATGCCTGGCGAGCGTGAGAAAAAGCACTAGCTTTCATTCAAAGGTTTAGCGCCTCTCCAGAAGTGGATCAATCCTCCCCTGATGATTCTTCTGCCCATAAATGTGCGATATCCAAATCCTTGATCAATCTGCTCAATATTGCATACTCTTTGTTTTATAATAGATAAGGAACAAGATTTCCATAACAAGATTGACTTCTGTGATGATTTCCTTGAGAGATGTGTATGCTTTTCAGCTGAATTGAATAGCGATCTGCTGAGGTTCGATGATGATGAGATGGAACTGAGAAGGTCATTCGTCTTTCATTCCTCTTCGTCGTGTTTACTGATGCCTCCTGCTTCGTCTTAAGAGCTCGCCCTTTGTCCTTGCAACAACGTCTTTTGCCATCACCTTCTGTGTTCGGCTTTGTTGTATGCAACTTCGTCGTTCTTCTTCTTCGTCTTCTGCTCCATCATCACCTTGTGCGCTATTTCTCTCTTTGGTTTTGTCACCCGTGTTTGTCTACAGGTCGGTCCTTCTTCTCCAAATTGGTGAATGAAAAAGCCTCCTGAAATTCCTGGCCGCAGACATCTTGAAGACAGTGAGCGCCGGAACTTATCCTTACGAGCGCTTGAGGGTATCCTCTGCCGATCCCGTCAGAAATCAGTGAGGCAGAGGAGAACGAAAGCCCTAAGAAATCGGATCAGCCTGCAGGTAGAGATAATGCAGCTAGCAGCTGCAGCATTGACATAGAGGACGTGAAAAAGGACCATGTTCGTGCTGATACCATCCGCCAGGATGTAGTCAGTGAGCCCCATATAGTCCTCCTTCACTCCATCATATGCCGGCCCCCGGGTTTTTCTCCACCTCTCTGATCCACATCTCTTTTCTTAGCTTTCCCCCCTTTAATTCCATAGCAATGCGCTCCGTTTTAAATTTTAGCGCCCCCAATCTCAACTTAGCATTAATATGGCTATTTTAAGGATACAAAGCTTTTAATCTTTCCCTCCAAATTTAGAAACAAAATGCCTTCTCTCAAAATAGTAGGCTCTATAGGCGTTTCTCCTAGATCCATCCGGATAATCTAAAGATTCTCTGTAAGTGTCATTACCATCACAATCCCAAATTTATAAAAACTTTCTACGAGTCTTCTTGTAGACATCCAAGAGTCCATTGAATTGACGTTCTCCTCCTTTCTTTGCAGTCTTGACTTCATTGGCATGGCGAATTCTAGCATAATCAAGGGAATACACAAGAAGGAGGGAAGAAGCAATCCTTGAGATAGCCGCAAAGACTCCTCCATTCAAAAAATCTTCGGTAAAGGCATATAAACCCTTCTCCTCCATGGCAGATAGTGCTAATGTATCTTCTTCAAAAATGCTTTATCCCGCATATTACGCTGACCTTGTTCACGTGAAACCTTTATCTTTTTAGCTTAAATGTCGGCTTCTATAAAGCTTCCTTTGATTCCACGATTTCCTGTGCTTTTCTTGGAGATTATCATTGAAATTAACAGCTTGATAATGTCCATTGGCATCAATTTTTCATATTTTTCTGACACACACACAACGTGCATACAAACTGAAACACACACAAACAAAAACACACAAGTGGAGTATGTACATTGGATGCAGGTACTGAAAAGGACGGAAAGATAATGCATTTATCACACACATTGAAACACACGCGAAAAGATAACACAGATGCACAACAAAAATGGAGGTGTTTACGACTCGGATGCGCAGCAGCACGACATCCACCCCCTCTAAACCTGCGCATCCTCCGGATGAGCCAACTATCCAGGATCATCCAAGTCCACAAACAGGTCCAGTCCTTCATCAGTTTCTGGTAGACCTGTTTCTCCATCAGCTTCATCATCCATATTCTCTGCTTCTTCTGCTAGACTTTCTTCTGTCTACTCTTCTTCTGCCAATGCTTCAAGTGCATACTCTTCATCTTCTCTTCTCTTAAAAATCTTGACTCGTTTTCCAGCAATGGGCACCCTCAATACCATCCCATCCAATTCAGCCAACTCATAGGTAGCATTGTCAAAAACCTGTTTCACCTCATACGGTCCAAACCATCTTTGAACCATTTTTCTCATGCTACTATGCTGATTCTCTAGACTACTGTCGTGGACTAGAACCCAATCTCCTTCTTTTATGGCTCTAGGCCTCAAGCGATGCCTCAAATCAAACCTGTCCTTGTTTCTGAGTCGGGCTGCCTTCAAACGATCAACTGCTTAGCTGCACATCTTCTGTCCTTCTCTCTAGTTAACGAATCCGAAGAGCTAGTAGCTCCTCCGTTGATAAATTCTCATGCCATGGAAGAGCACTCCACGTGAGAGCACAGATTTCTGTAGGCATGACAGGTTTTTGCCCATACATCAACTCTGCACGCATATATCCAGTAGTCACGCTATGTGTAGAGCGGTTTGCCCACAATGCAAAAGGTAATAATCTCGGCCAATGTCCAATCTGACCTCTACAAGATTTTTCCAATGCCTTAACTATCGGCGGATGTCCTCTTTCGCTCTTGCCATTTCCCTCTGGATTGTAAGCAGTAGTAAGAGCCAACTTAATCCCAAGCCGTGAGAAAAATTCTCTAGCTTCGTCTGCATCTAGCTCTCCACGATCAGCAGTAATCTTGCCTATACATCCATACCTGCAAAATATTTCTTCCAACAAGAATTTACATACTGTAGTGGTGGTCTTCATCCGCAAAGATCTGCCTTCAACATAGTTTGTAAGATCCTCCCTAGCCAAGACAAGATATCTCATCTGCCAAAGTCCCACTGGCAAAGTAACCAAGTCAACCACCCATTTATAATGCATACATAGCGGATAGGTTGGATGCAACTCATCACGATGCCGCACTAAAGAGTAGAGTTGACAGTCCCTGCAAGTCTCCACAAAGTGGGAAACATCTTTATACATCCCTTTCCACCAGTATCTTTCTTTGATTTTCTCATAGGTAGCCCACATACCTCTATGTCCAGCCCAAGGACTCTCATGAAACTCTCGCATAATTTGTATCTGCATCGCTACCTCACAAACTACTCTCAAGGGTAGGCCGCCTCTCTTCTTTGGATGCTTCCAAAGAAAACCATCTTTCAAGAAATACCCATAAGCCTTTCTTCTGATTTTCTTGAATTCATCATCTGTCCAATTAGCTCTTCGAGTTAATGAACTTAGATACTGTCCAATTTGCAGCCACTCGTCAACATAGAGTTCTTTAGTAAAGGATTCAACAGTAGATACATGACAATCATAAACAAGGACAGAAGCTGCAAACTCTGTCTTATCATCTTCTGCAAGCAATGGCTCCTCATCCTCATATCTCGCTCTAGATAGCATGTCAGCAAACTGGATTATCTTTCCCTGCTATGTGTCAAAATTCTGGATTCAATGATTTGATGTAGGCAATCCACCGAAGCATCGCTATATCTGGAGTCGAATAGCTAGTAATCATGCCAAGCAAAGGCAAACAATCTGTTTCCACAACAACTGAAGCACCAATAAAATACCCTTTATCACACTTCAGAGTAGTGACTACTCCCCACAACTCTCTTTTAATCTGCGGATATCTCCTCTGCCGCTCATTAAGAACTTTAGCTCCAAAGCGGATTGCATATCTGTTTCTATCAGCATCATCATGTCCCACTGCCCAACCTATGCCAATAGGGCTAGTATCAACTGTCAACATGATTGGGCGTCCACACTGATAATCCGCCTTGCGAAGAGTAGGAGCTGACTACAATAGCTTATTGAGTTTACGCATGGCTTTCGAATGCTTCTCATCCCAATGAAATTTCTGCCCCTTTCAAAGCAGTTGATAGAGAACATCTGCTATGTGAGCAAAATGAGGAATCCAAATCATGTAAAATACACAAGCTCCCACAAATCTCCGCACCCTTGAAGTACTCCAACAATACTCTGCAATCCTGTTTATGGCATCCACCTTTGCAGGTGAAGGATTCCTGCCATAATAACCAACCATATGCCCAACTATGATGACTTCATTAACACCAAAGACAGATTTTAGCCCTGAAAGAGTCAAATTCACCTCCTCTAATCGTGTCAATATTTGCTCACAAGCAACCAAGTCTTCAGCCACAAACTGTCTACATCCTTGCAAATCAAGACTCTCATTCTTTTCTTCTTCTGCACAACCCTTAATAGGCACATCATCTAGGAAAGGCATGGTATACTGCGGAATATAGTCTCGTAGAACTCTATGCATAGCATTTATCATATGAGCAACTGAGTTGGTGGCACCTTGAGGCAAGGTACACATCCTCACAAGACCAATAGGTGTCCGCATAGTAGTAATATCCCTACTTTCCAAGGCAAGCTGAAACTGATCATAACCAGAATACAAGTCACCTAGAGAATAGATGGCTCGTCCTGCAAAAGCCTCAACAAACTCATCCACAACTGGACCTGTTCCCACATTCCTGATTGTCACTCTGTTTCATAGGCTGCATATCCTGAATAAATCTCAAGGTACCATTCTTCTTTGGTACAGTAAACCACCTGCTAGAATAGGGTGCAGAAGAGGGTTCCAAAATCCCCATCTTAATCTTCTCATTCACCAACTCTATTAGCTTTGGTAAGTGTGCTCTAGGCACAGGTATAGGACGTATATTCCATGGCACATCAGGGACAGTGAAGATGACCATAGGCGCAACCAATTTGGGACTAATGCAGCCAATTTCATGAGGAAAGAAAGCAAATGCCTTACCATGGCGACCAAGCATCTCTCTAAAACATTCTTTTTCCACTAGAAGCAAGAAATCATCATTTCCAATCTTCAATTCTGCAAGAGTTTCAGTTATAAATTTATGTCCAATATTTGCAGGATCTCTCAAGAAAGGCTGCTTTATAGCTTTTTTTATCTGCTCATCATTATTAGGAGGAAGTGGCCCTGCAACCGGCTTAACCTTCTTATCAATTGTTTTATAGTTCGTGTCAACCTTGGCATTCTTTTCTTTGCTGCAATTTCTGCAATTTTTCAGCAACTCTCAACTCTGTTGGCTGAAAGGTTTCAGCCCTTTGCTCTATGGACTGCATGGGTGCAGCCTGAAACTCTATATGCTGAAATGTTTCAGCATTAAACTATATTGGCTGAAAGGTTTCAACCCTCAACTCTGTGGACTGCCATGATGCAGCCTCATACTCCATATGCTGAATTTTTCTAGCATTTAACTCTGCTGGGGCTGAAAGGTTTTAGCCCTCTGCAACTCTGTAACTGATCAAGATCAGCCATAGATTCAATTTGCTGGGTTTTCTCAGCCTCTAACTCTGTTTTCAGCACAAAATCAGAAATTTCTTGAAACATATCCAAGGTTTGCACAGGTATGATCTTTGAGCCCTTACATACATCAGTTTTCAGCATAGTTCCCATCTCAGACAATGTATTCGCATAAGACATCCCTTCATATAGCCCATCTACATGCTCTTCTGCTTCTTGCAAAATACCTGCAATCTTCAACTCTTTCTCCTTACGACCAATGTACTGCCTGGCAGCTCTAGACAAATTTGAAATTTTCTGATAACTCATTGAACTATCTGAAGAAAAACCAACAAAATTAGTGGAGAAAGACTGGCTGCCAGGAGGCGAGATCTCCTCTTTTCTCTGCTCCGTACCACTGGCGTCTCGCAAGACAGCGGTACCTAATGAAAATCCAATTCCTTCGCAGGTAGTGGTGCCTCATGCAAGGAGCCCCTGTTTCTGGGATTATTAGCTCCAACAGTCATAAACTGAACAGCTCGCATACCATCCTTACTGCGTATCCATGCATAGGTTGAGCCGTCATCCATCACTTTCGTCTCCATTCTTGCTTCTGTAATGAAAGGCTGTCCAAGAATAATAGGATAAGAGCAAGAATCCTAAACAAAGCAATGATAATCCTCTTCAACATTACCAATAGAAATTCTGATGCTCGAACAAGCAGCATACATATCACCAGAACTATTATTGGCCGCTCTCATGTGCCAGCCATGCTCTGCATCCATAGGCCACTTGCCACTCTCATAAACACCTCGAGCAATAAGATTAATCTCAGAACCATGATCGACTAAAGCGACCAAAGGAATCTGTTTCTCTCCAATCCTTACCACTGTCTCAATGGTTGCTCTAGCCCAATGACTGCGTGAAAAATGGCTGCGAGGAATGAGGATAGGGGTATCATCATCTTCATACTGCATAGGCTAAACTATTTTCTCCAACTGCGGATTGACAGAAGCATTCTCAACCATCATTGCATCATCATGCTCTTCCCCAAGAGCTCCATGCCATAATCCCTGTAAAGCAGGTCCTTCCATCGCATGTCGTTTCCTCCGCAAAAGATCCTGTATCTGATCCTGTATTTCTCTTCTAGCAATCCCAAGAGCTTCTCCAACAGTAAAAGTGACTTCACTATTCAAAATTCTTTCATGAAAAATCTTGCTCATATCCGTCTGCATATCAAGGTCTGATAAGAGCTTGAATCCTGGCTCCTTTCTTGGTTGCCTCTTCTCTTTCATCTGCTTGTCTCCCATAGGTTGTTCAGGACCTGATTGAGCTGGAGAACTCGTCATAGGTGGAGCTGTAACATGTGGCGAAACAAAGTCACCCCCTCTAGTCTTTTTGGAGGTGCTGAGATCCTCCTCATCTCTTCTTCTCTTTTCCTCAACCATGGCATCTAAACCCTGTGTTTTTTCCATATAAGCAAAAATAGAATACCTGTCAACAGGAGAATCCCATCCCGTTTCTCCTCGGATGCTAGAGCCCACACAAGTCATAGTGGATGCTTGAACTTTCCCTCTTCTCTCTATCTCCAAGGCAGAGGACCATAAAGCAGAGTCTCCATCTGATTTCTGCTCAAGCTGGACTCCATAAGCTGAAGCATCTCCTCTAACACTCACATAAGCTGATCGCGCAGCCATATCATCAACGAGCTTCTTCATGCCTCCCTTACCAAAGTTCGTGTCAAGAGGAGAACCACACTCTATCAGCCATAACTTCCCATCTTGTCCCCAGAACACTACATTCTTCTTACGGGGCAGATGGAAATGTAGTCACTGGAGCAAGTACTACAGCAGGTACTGACATAAGTTGCTCTTTTAACTTCCCAACTTCAGCCTTGACTGCCTCTATTGTCAAATTTGCCAAGCCTTTAATAACATCATCTATGGATCAGGGCACTGGAGCAGCAAGAACTGGTGGATTTACAACAGGAGAAGTAGGCTTAGGCATAGAACTTGCAGCGGGGGTAGAAGTAGAGGTCTCCAAGGATTTTTTAGAAGCAGATACTGTATTACGATACAATTGTACTCTCCTGCACTGCTTCTTAACAAGAGCATTCACAGCATCAATGACATGTCTCCACTCAGTCTTTAAACCTGAATCGGTAGCTTGATCTTCCAAAAGATCATCCAACTTTTCCTGTAAATCAGCATCAGCAGCTTGTAAAAATAATTCCACTTTTTGCATCTCAAAAGCTTGCTGCTCAGTTCCATCCAACTGATCATAGCGGCTCTCAAACTCTCGCAGAAGGGCGGTAACTGAAAGTCCCTTATTAGGCATAGAAACCCATGCTAAGAAATTCCTACGGTTCATAAGACCTGTATCCTCCACGAAATATTCATCTTTTAATGCCTTCTTAAACTCTGCCCAACCAGCATGTGTTCCTTGAATTTCTGAAATTCGGACTTCAAGAGCGCGCACCACGATCCGCAAGAAGTAGCGGCTCCAAACATCTTGAGAAACCCCAAAAAACTTTATCTTTTCTTCATACAAATGCAAGTAAGTTGAAACTTGTTGGCCATAGAACTGCTTCATCTCCTGTTGGACAGCTTTCAAGGCATCCATGGCATCACTATCATGCTTCGCGTGAGCTTGCTGCTACATATAGGTTGTAAATGACTAAAACAGATGCTTCATGACATTGTCATCTGTCATCTCTTCTTGTGAGTCTCCCATCTTGCTGAAAAGTGACGCAGCACTTTCACGTCGGATTCACCAGAAATGTCGTAGAATTTGTGTAAGAGCTACTGAACACGGAGTTCAAGTTACAACAAAGAAAGAGGCTAATAAGAAGAAATCAAATTTTGATGCCAAAGTACTCTATTGACAACACCTAAAAACATGCCATTTATTGCAACAATTTTTTGGCAAAACTGTATACAATTGACACCTTATTACTAAATTTTTACATGAATTCAATGCAGATGCGGTGTTCGTTGTGTTGTCTTTGGAGGCCGTGTCCTTGCAGTCTGGCCAAGAAATGTCGGTACAAAATTCAATCTTTTGGCCTGTGTACAACCACAAGAAACTCTTATATCTCATTTGCAAGGCATAGGCTATGGAGACCAAGACTTAGGGACTGTAGGACATTGCAGAAATGAAGTCCTTTGAGCTTATGCAATCCATATTCTTAGAGTCACTAGAAATCGTGTTATTCATGGCAGATTATGTAGTTTTAGGTTATGGTTTAGGTCATGGAGGGCAGTTATAACGACTCACAATGCCAACATCGAATGATTACAAACACAGTTTATTTCAACTGAAGATGAATGCCACTGCATCAATGCAATCAAGGAGTAGTGCATAAGAAAATGCAATAGAGAGCTGAAAGTTCCAATTAGCTATAATGAATCCAATGCCAACATGAAATCATTACAAACACAGGATCTTATACCCGATGAGAAGGCAGCAAAGGTGAATCACTTCAAGCCTATAATGGGATTTCTCCATTTTGTACTTGTGCGAGATCCACTTCAAAGACCTTCCCTTGATGCAGTTATCTTGCAATTGGAACAGCTACAATTGAAATTGGGACTTTGCCTTAGGGGGTTGTGTGTTGGGGGAGAGTAAAAAAAAAAAACCTTAATAGGTAAAAACTTTAATGGAAGGAACTTAAAAGAAAAAGAAAGAAAAAAGAAAAAAAAAAACGAATGTCATGGGAGAGAAAGGCGGTTGCGATTCGTGTCGTGAAGAAGAGAGAGGGCACAAAGGCAATAGAGAGAGAGAAGACTCCATTGCAGGAGAGGTCTGCAAAAGCTTCATTTTCTTAAGAGCTCAAGCTGCAATTCTCACGTCTGAGACGGAATCGGGAAGAAGCAGATGCATGAAAGCCCATCAATGCATCAAGGCGTCTGTCTCTTGCCTACAATCCGATTGCCGGAGAAGAAAGCAGAGACAACAACATAAGAATGAATCAATCAATCAAGCCTCCCCTGTATCAATCATGCATGCCCTCTCTGCCCAAGCAACAAAGCGAGCTTTTTAATGCAGAGGTAAATCGATATGAGGTTTGATAGATAGACAGTAATCTTGCTCACATTGGAGAAAACTTGAGAGAGGAGGAGAGATCACTAATAATCATGAAAGGTATTGGTTGAGTGATCAATAGGCAGAAGGGGCGATGGCAAGCCTGAGGCAATCAATAAGGAGAGGAGGGCGTAAGATGACAAGACGGACGAGAAAGCAATACACACTCCTCAGCGTTCTCTTCACTCTCTGCGTTCTCTTCACTCTGTAGAGGAAGCATGAGGATGAATCAATGAATGAGAGAGAGAGAGAGAGAGAGCCCATGGCGTATCTCCAGCGGCTTGATTGGTGGAGCAGTTGTAATAGCAAGCAGGCGGCCTTGTCTAATAAGTGAGACGGGGGAGGTGTGGTTGATTAGAAGGAGAGAGAGATGAAAGGCGCCATCTTCTCAAGGCAACATTTTCAAAGGAGAGAAAGAGATGGGGGGCACCAAATTTTTGACCATTTGATTGATAATTGGGTAGAAATGAAGTCACGATAGCAGAAAGAAGACAATTCCATTCATTCCATGTCCAAAATGATACCACTTTCTCTTCTCCTCCATCGCCGTGATATTTCTCTAATCATCAATCTAGAGCCTCAATGTACTTGGGTAAACTGAGATTATAGGCTGGTAGAGGATTTTGTTCTCGTCAAATCGCTTGGCCTCGCGCAGGATTTGGTGGACAGATCATGGAGATATTGAATTAGTCTCCACCTCCCTCATAAGTCGTCGCTTCATCAACAAAAAAACCAATCAACTCTTGATTAAGAGTTTAATCTTTAATTTAAGAGAAAAAGGTCATTCCCATTGCCATAGACTAACAGTCGTGTGAGGAATGGCGAGAGAGTAAAAGAAATTGGTGAGCTCACGGTCGAAACGAGTGGTTGGACGATAGACCTACCTTGGCTGGACTGCAAGAGGACGTGGACTCCAAAGACGCAATCACGACCCGCAGGTTTTACAAGTAAGTGTCTAACTGGTTTATCTAAAATAAACGATATGGCATGATAATTTCTTTAGTTTAATATTTTTAAAATATGTCTTTTAATATTTTTTCTCATGCTACATGGTTTTTTGCATTTATATGAACTGGTTTTTATTTATTAAAAATCAAAAACAGTCGAAAACATTAAAAAATGACTCAAAATTATCATAAATAAAATTTTATAAAATTACTGATTGAAAATTTATAGGTTCTGATATTTTTCCTATAAAGCTTATGAGTCAGGGAATTTACTGAATTTCTATTAAGATTTTTAAAGATGTTTTGTTATATTTAAAAATTAGAAAAGAGTTATATTTAGGAAAAAGGCATAGTTTTCCTTTATGTAAATGTGTTATTTATTGATATAAACTATGGATTCTTAGTGAAATATTGGAAACAAAATCTTTGATTGGTTAGTGCATTTATGTTGTAAGGGTTAAAGAAAAGAAATAATGATTTAATAATATTTCACTTAAGAAATGCTCGTATAAAGATATGGTGTCTTGGTTTTGAAAGGAGAGATTATATACGGTGTGAACATTTAGGAAACATTGGAAATTACAAATAAAAAGTTTGACAACACTTTATAATGATTAATAATGTTAGGTTGCAGTTATAAAATTTAGTTTAAATTAAAACCAAAATAAAATCAAACAAATTGATGATTGGATGGCATGAGGAAAAGCCTCAGCATCTATATTAAATTTTTACATGTTATTCATTTTACAACCAATTTCTTGAATATACGGAGTGGAGGGCTACTAGGACTCATTGATAAATTAAAGGGTGCTATGGGAATTTAAAATAAATTATGAATGTGGATATGTGAGAGTATGGAAGAACTTGTTTTATTCTGGTTGATGTTTAATAATAGAAAAGAAGGAAAGGACGTTATATTCGCAAAATGAATTAAGTATTTAAAAACTAATAAGCAACGACGAAATTTATATACGGAGTGGGAAATGTCTACCAAGGGAGATTAAAATTTAGGGGTTTAGGGTACTTCAGAAAATTTGATTTGAATGTTTGTTTAAAATTAAACAAATAAAAAGAATTAATTTTAATCAGGTGGAGAGAAACATAAAAAGGAACTTTAAATGGAGATATACAAATAGATCCAAGAGATCTATATTCTTGAAACAACCTTTCCAAAGTCAAACATTAAAAACATTTCCTGGATAAACCGCCACTAGCATGGCAGGAGTACATTATGAGGAGCTGCCTCTGAAAGATGAGGAGAAGCCATAGTTATCTTAGGTTTAGCAATTTAGTGCCCAGTATAATTTATTGAAGTTTAGAATCTTTGTAGTTGGACTACTACAAACAACGTTGTAGATTTTAGGGAAGGCTAAGTTGAGTCGAATTAAAACAATTAGTGAAATAATCACTTGTTTAGTGCAACAACTCTTAGGAGTTCGCTTGTTAACCTGGGTAAAAGTGGCTTGGTCTTTGGCCAGTCATTTTTGGTGCGTTTGCCAGGAGACAAGTGCGCTTGAACGAGTGATAAATCTTCCGAGGGTATTTTAGATCCTAAGTGTTATTTATGAGTGAATACGCAGTCTCTTTTCTAAGGGACTATTTTCCTAATCTGCCCCAGGAGTGTCAAAGAAAAGTGCTAGACTGGGCGAGAGGTACAGAGTTAGTAGAGGGAGGCACATATTTTGGGCCACAATTAACTGTGGACGTTGAACAATTATCCTCTTGGAGCTGGGGTTTTAACGACTGTGCTCAAACTATAGTTCTACTAGCGACACACTTTGGGTTAATAGACGCGGTAGAGATAAATACAATCAGTGTATCGTACCACTTTGATTGGTATCACCGCACAGCTTATCGGACGTTTAGAAGAGTAGTGTGGGATGATGTGTTGCCTTGGATACGTGTATCCAGAGGTTTAAAAATTTCTTTCGACACGAAAGACGTGAGAGAGGTTGCTGAAATTCTAGGTTTAATCCCCGAGCAAGAAGAAAAGTTACCTTTTGGGGAGATAGACCCAGAGCTGCCGACTATTTTGAAACTTCTAAGTGCGCATACAAGCGACAACCTAATTTTATAGCTTCAAATAGAACAAGCGTAATTTTGGAGTATGACAGTAAAAGCTAGTTTAGTACTCGTGGATGAATTCAGAAGAGAGACGGAAGCAGCAAAACGAAGCTAGGGATCAGCAAGTTAGAGAACGAGCAGTGCGACAAGAGGCTTGGCTATTAGAAAGGCTAGAGAGGGTCAACGCATTGCTGAATTTGGGAGTAGACGCTGTGTCTAACTCAACGGTAGAACCTCTTCAACCTAGCTTATCAACTGGTAGAACACCATTGAAAGAAAGTGAAGCAGCTTCATATCAATGGGATCAAGTTGTCTCCAGTACTAGCAGTGTCACTGGGGAAAGAGGTAGAAAAATTAGGGAAACTAGGGAGAGTGAAGCTAATGCTACAGTCGGGAGTATTGAACTGCTCTTTGACTGGGATTTAGAGTCAAATTTCGAATTGCGTCAATTATTTAAGGAACCTCAGGAACCTCCGTGGTTTGATACTATCAACGATTTAGGGTTAGGGCTACTATTTAGAGAAACAATGGCTCGCAACCCAGTTAGATTAGCTGATTTCACGCAATTCGGGGGATTATGGGACAAAGATCCCGATGCCCATTCGCAAAGATTTGAGGTGACTTGCGTCGCCAATGAGATAATAGATGACGACCAAAAGCTTCATATCTTCCCTGCAACATTAAAAGATGAAGCAGCAAAATGGTATGGGAATTTAGATGCTCAACATAAAGGGACCTATGATGCCTTATCAAGAGCTTTTCTAGAAAAATTTAGACGACAAGGTTTTCAAGATAGATTGGCTCTTCAACTGGATTATCTGTCCCAAGGAGCAACTGAAAGTGTTGAACATTATATTGAGCGCATGGAGACAATCATTCGTAAGATGAATCCTGCTCCTGACGATCCCACGCAAAAACGTAAGTTTATTGATGGACTTAATCCTGAAGTTCATCAGCATGTTAGTTTACAACGACCAGCTACGTTGGCAGATGCTAAAACACATGCTAGATGGTGGGAAGAAGTGCAGCTTAGTCAACAACGACGGAGAGATCTATTCAAAGAATCTCGGACAGAATATCCAAGCACTTCAGGTGGGGTACCTAAGAACGTGTCTTATGTGACCGTTCCTTTAAATCCCTCGGTAACCGCAAGCTCAAACATGTCGAGTGTACCTCTAAATCCGTACACTTCAATTCCAGCTTATATGATGCAGACAGGAATGCCTTCTATGCCGCAATCTCAATCTCCTCTGGATGAAGCAAAAGTAGCAGATATTATTGCGAAATCTCTAGGAAAATTAAAGGAGGAAATTATGACTGCAGTACAAGCGCCTTTGAAAGAAATTTATTCGATAACGACACAAGGATCTAGTGCTCAACAATCGTCGAGAAATTCGACTTCAAACCCACCTCGATCTAATATCTGGTGTGGTAAGTGTCATGGTTACGGCCATGTGGATACAGAGTGTCCGACGCCTTCAAGGTTAATGCCCGATCATCCACCGTTTTGCTCTTTTTGTCATAAGACTGGTCATTTAGATACAAATTGTTGGCATAAATTAGGTCAAGAGCAACAACAAGCTCGTTCAATGCAAACGAATTACAATTACATGGATCGTAATAATAGGACTTATGAGATTGGACCACCCAATCAACCTTTTAGGCCACGAGGATTGCCCACCCAGGGTAGACCCCCAGTGCCTCGAAACAATTACAACAGTGATGGCAATCGAGGGAGAAATTCTCCTTTTAGAAGAAATAATGGAAATTTTCGTAATTCAATGGGACAAGGTGGTCAACAAAGACCTAGGGGACCAGTAATTTGTTATCGATGCCAACAAGAAGGTCACATAGCCACATATTGTCCAAATGCGCGTAAAAATCAAGACTATACTCCTCTTTGTAGGAGGTGCAGTGGTGAAGGACACTATGAAGAGAATTGTCCTAAGCGAGAGGATAATCAAATGTCTGACAAAGGGAAACAAACCTCTAACGAACCTTCAACGTCTGCTGCAAATTTAGTTGAAGTAGAAACAATAAGGAAAGATATTGGAGTTAAATCAAAATTTATACCTCGTAAGGTGACCTTTAGGGCTGATCCTATGATTGGTGTTATTACTCGGGCACAAAAGCAACAACAGAAGGAGCAAGGTTTAGAGGAAGAGAGTTCACAATTAAACGGAGCAGTGAAGGATAAGTCTAAGGACATAGATCCTAATATAGAACTACCTGAATCGGATTCTCCGCGGCATTCCTCTGACCATCCATTATTACCTGTGCCTTTAGTAAATCCTAAGATTCAAGTGGGAGTAGCTCCTTTTCCTGAAAGATTGGTTTCTCCTAAGGAAGGGAGTAAAGATTATGTAGAATCCATAAATAAGGCCTATGATCTTTGGGCTGCATTAGAAGAAATATCATTGACTATTAACCTTCGGCAATTGCTAGAAATAGCGCCTGTTTGTAGGAAACAACTTTACCATAAATTAGTTCGGCGTCGAAGGAAGAGGATTGAAATAAACGCTTCTAAAATCCGTGAAAATTCTTCCAAAGGAAAAACAACTAAGGATGTAAAAATAGTAGATTTATTTGTGGACCCAGGAGCTCCAGTTATCGATACTACTATTAATGGCCACTTGCTACATGAAGTGCAGTTAGATGGTGGTTCAGCAGTTAATTTGATGACAGAACAAGCTATGCAAGAATTAGGGTTGAAGGATCTAGAACCTACTCATATTGTTTTACGTGTGGCTGATCAAAGGAAAGTAACTCCTTTGGGGTTACTGCAGAATGTGAAATCTGTAGTAGTCGGATTAGAATTTCATGTGAACTATTTGATCGTTCGTTCGCAAATAAATATTTCATCATATTCTGTCCTGTTGGGAAGACCTTGGTTATACCAAGCAAGATGCATTCAGGACTGGTATAAAGGTTCAATTGTGATTGGTCCTCGAAATGATAGGGTTAAGATACAAGTTATTTCAAAAGGATTTTTGAAAGATTCAGGAGATGAAGCAGTTAGTGAAATGGATGAGAAATCCAACAGTGAGTTTTATGATTCAGAAATGGAGGGGACTGATCATGAAGGGCCTTATGCTTGGTTATTTAAGACACCACACCCAGCAGGAGCAGAAAAAGTAGAGGTCAATATAGTACATCAGCCTCACAAGGTAGAACAGATGGGTATTGGTGAGTATGCTGTAGCGTTTTCATCTGACAATGATTCGGATAGCGATATTACTCAGTGGTTATCTACATCCGAAGATACAACCCTCGACTGCTTAATGCTTTCAGCAGAGGAAGCAAAGTATCCTGATGATTCGCTTGAAACATGTTTTCAATTATCTACAAATCAAGAAGGAAATGATCAAGAAGATGTATTTTTTGCTTACAACAGGTCGGAAGTGATTTCTATGGATGAATTAGAGGAGGAAGAAATGCCTGAGTTAATGATATCTGATGTGGCTGACATTTCAATAACCTCTTCAGAAGGTATGGGAGAAGATGATGTTACTGATAATCATAATAGTATGCTTGAGAGTAGGATTTTAGAAGCTCTTCCTTATGGGGAAAATGCTTTACCCTTTGGATTTGAACAATTGCAAGATAGAGCTAAAAGGATTTATTACTACCAGCTAGAAGCGAAGGAAAGAGAAAGGAGAAGTAGGCATAGGTGCAAACCCTTACAAAGACCACTATCTCGTGAGGACGAGGATGATTCAGCTTCGGCTTTTAACAGGTTTTCACAGACTTCTCGTGAACATCATGGTAATTATGCTAGGATTATTAGAGAATTGGAAGAGGCATTGGAAGTAGAGCGTGAGGCAGCGTTGACTGCTGTAAATGAAGCAATGAAGAAGATTACTGAGTTGCAAAAGGAAAAGGCAGAGTTTCAGTTTAGAGAAAGGCGATATCTAGATGAAATCTCGCTTTTAGAATTTTATTTAGAAGAAGAGAAATCTAAATTCAGTAGGGGTGAGTTACAGATGGACCAAGCGTTATCTATGGATACAAATTATTGGGAAGAACATGAAAACACTGATAGGTTTTTGGAAAAACATAAATCTAAGAATACTTTTGAACCAGAGACTCAAGAGAAAAACCCTACAAATGTTCCCTGGTTGTGTCATTCTTTTAGGCGTTCGACCGGAATTGCACAGAAGATTTATCGCTGTTCTAGGGGACCCATAATTGGTTATCAACGAGTCCAATCTGAACCTACTAAGGTTAAATTGCACAATATGCAAGTGGTGGTGTTGCCTCATCCAAAAGAAAGAGTAATGGATTTTACTATTTATGGGGATGGGCAAGAGCCACAACTTAGATGGTTTGAACCTGCAGCACCTAGGAATTTTGGGGAACTAAAACAAGTTATACATTATTTGGGCTGTCGAATTCAGGGCGAGGAGGATGAGAATCTACATTCATTAATTCTCAAGCTTAAAGATAATCAATGGTTTTGGAGTTTAGATGATCAGGAATGTCTAGAAAAGAATAACGAAATTTTACGTCGATATCGCTGTAGGTTACATGCTCAATATCCATGTACTTCAGAGCAGATACCTAGCGTAATTGACTCTGTAAGAACTTCATTTACCATGAAATCTCGTAAAAATGTAAATGTCAATAATGGCGATTTAGATAAATATGGGAAGAGATATACTGAAAAATCCCTTCCTGAGTTAGTAAATGTCTATGGAGTAGAAGTTGATGGTGCTACGCAAGATAACCTGGCTATTATTCCTTATAGGGCTTTACCCTTAGTAAATTCTGTGAATGTGGGAGAAGAAGCATTGGAATCAAGTACTAAGAATAACCTGCTTGGAAATGTATTGATGCAGATATCCGAAGATGTGCCCACAATTAAGCCACGAAGAATAGACTCTCTATTTATTGAAGAGCCTGAAGTTGAAGTAGTTAAGCTTAAAATGGCAGAAGGAAAATATTTAAATTTAGGAGACCAATTGGAATCGCCACATCGTGAAAGATTCGAAGAAGTCTTACGATTGCATGTTGACGCTTTTGCTTGGTCATATAGGGATCTTAAGGGTATCAAAGCTGAATTATGTCAGCATTATATTGATCTGGAACCAGGCACAAAACCTGTATGTCAACGTCAACGACGTACAAACCCTGTGTATGCAGAGTTAGTGAAAGCTGAAATTACTAAGCTTTTAGATGCTGGATTTATTTATCCTGTTGCATACAGTGAATGGGTATCTCCTATTGTGGTAGTACCTAAGAAGAATAGTAAGAAGATTCGCATTTGTGTCGATTATAGAAAGCTGAATAGCAAAACACGTAAAGATCATTTTCCTTTGCCATTTACTGATCAGGTACTTGATAAGGTTGCTGGTCAT
Source organism: Lygodium microphyllum (assembly GCF_053477565.2). Classification (NCBI taxonomy): domain Eukaryota; kingdom Viridiplantae; phylum Streptophyta; class Polypodiopsida; order Schizaeales; family Lygodiaceae; genus Lygodium; species Lygodium microphyllum. The sequence continues at coordinate 137,847,721 of NC_141157.1, forward strand.
GAGCTGTATTCTTTCATGGATGGATTTAGCGGTTACAACCAAGTACTAATTCATCCTGAAGATCAATCCAAAACTACATTTACTACTGAATGGGGTACATTTGCTTATAGAGTAATGCCTTTTGGTTTGTGCAATGCACCCGCAACATTTCAGAGAGTTATGATTGCAGCTTATCAAGATTTTCTACGTCAATGGATGGAAGTTTTCTTAGATGACTTTTGTGTCTATGGTACGGCAAAAGAAATGCCTGAGTTACTAACGCAAGTATTTGAACGTAGTGATGAAGTAGGTATATCCTTGAATCCTGATAAATGTGTTTTTGGAGTACCAAAAGGAACCTTATTGGGGCATATCGTTTCTAAAGAAGGTATTGCCATGGATCCAGCTAAAATTATTAAGATTTCTGCACTTCCACCTCCAACAAATCTTAAGCAATTGCGTGGATTTTTAGGACATCTAAATTATTATCGGAGATTTATTTCCGATTTTGCAAAGGTGGCATCACCTTTGACAAATCTACTACGAAAGGATACTCCTTTTATTTGGGATGGTGTTTGCCAGAAAGCATTTGAATTTCTTAAACATAAGTTAATTGAAGGACCAGTACTCGCACCCCCAGATTGGACAAAAGAATTCCATATTCATGCTGATGCATCTATGTATGCTGTAGGAGCTGTTTTGTGCCAAGCAGATGATAATAAGGTGGATCATCCAATTTATTATGCGAGTCGAAATTTAAGTGATGCAGAAAGGAATTATACCACCACTGAGAAAGAATGCCTATCAATGGTATTTGCGGTGGAGAAATTTCGTCATTATTTATTAGGGAATAAGTTTACTATATATGTTGATCATGAGGCGTTAAAGTATTTGCTTAATAAAGCAGAACTTTCAGGACGTGTGATTCGTTGGATGTTGTTATTCCAAGAGTTTGATTTTCAAATAGTTACTCGTCCTGGTAGAGCTCATGTGCTAGCAGATCATCTATCACGATTATTAACATCAGACAAGGAGGAAGGTGTGGAAGATGATTTGCCGGATGCATCACTTTTTACTGTGGAGACACAAGTTCCATGGTATGCTGATATTGCAAATTTTCTTAGTACTGCTCGATATCCACCTGGTGCTGATAAGCGCAGGAAACGTCAGATATTAATGCAATCACGCTCCTATGGACTATTAGGGGGTTACCTTTATAAATTTTTTCCACGCGAAGGTATCTATCGACGTTGTGTAAGGGAAGATGAAGTACCAGTGGTTCTTAAGGCATTGCATGATGAGCCGTGTGGTGGCCATTTTGCCGGTGAATTGACTGCAAGAAAAGTTTTATTAGCTGGTTATTGGTGGCCTACTCTATTTAAAGATACTTATTATTATTGTCGCAAATGCGATGTATGTCAAAGGACTGGTCGTCCTTCTAAGAGTTTTGCTACGCCTTTGACACCTATATTAGCATTAGCACCTTTTGAGAAATGGGGAATTGATTTTGTAGGCCCAATCGATCCGCCTACTAGATATCGATCGAATCGTTATATCTTAGTCTGTACTGACTATATTACAAAGTGGGTGGAAGCGAAAGCGCTTAAAACGGATAAAGCCATTGATGTGGCTAAGTTTATGTATGAGAACATTATTACACGTTTTGGTTGCCCACTGGAATTAGTAAGTGACCGAGGTTCCCATTTCTTGAATGGTCTTATCAGCGAGTTAATGGAAATCTATAAAATTAAACATCGCAAATCAACACCTTATTATCCCAGAGCTAACGGTCAGGTTGAAGTAACCAATCGCATTATATGTGGGATTTTAACTAAAACGGTTGCTTCCCACAGGCGAGATTGGGATGAACGTTTATACGAAGCGTTATGGGCCTATAGAACTACTTATAAGGTGACAGTGCAAAATACACCCTTCAATTTAGTTTATGTCACTAATGCTATATTCCCTATTGAGCAAGAGTTGCCCACTTTACGAGTAGCTCTATCATTACGACTAGGTGAGGTCGAATCTTTGAAACAACGGATTTTACAATTGGTAAAGTTGGATGAGGAAAGATTATTAGCTCTACAAAGTCTAGAAGCAATGCAAAAACGTCGTAAAGCATGGCACGACCAAAATATTAAAGTACGGGAGTTTAAAGAAGGCGATTTAGTTTTACTTTATGACAGTCGTTATTATAAATTTCCTGGGAAGCTTAAAATTCGTTGGTTGGGACCTTTTAAGGTGATTAACGTTTATGATAATGGTTCTCTTGATGTGCAGGATATTAATGCTGAAAATGAGATATTTAGGGTTAATGGCCTGCGCCTTAAACATTTTGTGACTTAGGTTAGCTAGGTATAGTTAGGTTAGTAGTTAAAATAATATTTTGTCTAATCCACCCTTGGATGTCTTTTCTTTCTTGGGGGGTTTTTAAATGGGATGCAGGTATGGCCTTTTTGTGGATGGATGCGCTTTACCCTCGTATTGATGCCGATAGTATTGATCCTGTTCATGCTGGACCTTACGATATTCCGCGTTTTCAGACGCATGACAGGTTTTTATATGCACCGAGAGGGGAGGCCTGTTGTGGTTCTTCCTTTGTGATTATTTTTTGTTTACAGTATCATCCACCTTTTGGTTGTAGGTCCTGTCAGCGGCATTTATTTGTGCGTGCTCAGCTCTTGTGTTGGCAGTGTCGCACATACTTTCGACGCTATGGTACCACTGCCATGCAGGAAATGATTGGTTATACCTACCAGCGTCATGATTATAATAGTGTTTTTTCTCCTGAGCGCGGCGCTGGTCAGTCTAGGGTAGGCCGAGAGCAAGCAGAATTTGCGAGATATCGTTCCACTGTCTACCGCCTTACTCCATCTTACCATGATTTGCAGACTAGTGTTCCCTGCCCATGTTGGGATTATATTTGTTGGTACATGGATGCGACCGAGGGGCATTCCTTAGATGCTTTACCAGTGGCCCCTATGCCCTACTATGATGATGCAGCTTCGGCTTCACTCCATGATGTGATGGAGGTTCTTAGCGATGCACCTGATAGCGGATCTGTGACTTCTGATATGTCTACGCTAGAGGCTATTCTTGAGCATCCTATAGATGATAGTTTAGTTAATAGGTTTGACTTAGATGGAGTTGATGATTTCGGATTAGGATTATTGTTTTCACTAGAAGATCTCAGAGACTTTGAAGATTTTAGTCTAGATATTTTGTTTTCTTAGTCTTTTATGTTTTTTCTTTTATTCTACATTTTTAAAAAAAAAACAAACAACCAAACAAACAAACATATATATAGCGTTAAAAAAACATACAATGCTTTGAGTTATTGATATCCTGTAGGTTTTCATGCACTTTAGTTTTATTTTCCACGTAGTTAGGTAGTTAGTTGCACGCACGGTTAGGATATTCCTTTCAGTGCTGGAGTTTGGGATATTTAAGTTAGTAAGAAGGACAGTTCTATATGCAAGAATGGTTATTAAGTGGAGAAATATACTGCTTCTTAAACAACCAAGCAGTGGGAGCGTTATGACAGTCTAGTTGATCGAGATTGTGACATGAGTATTTGACAATTCTTTTGTACAGGGAGAAGTTTCATTATTTATCTAACCCTTTAACATTGTATTGGCTAGTGTATGTTTCATGTGCAGATTTGACTATGATTTTGCGTTACACACTGTTGTATGTTTCTGATTGATTCTTGGAGTTGCAATATCCACGAACATACAAGGTTGTTTCATACCTAAACTTTTTATTTCATATTCATTTTGAAAAATACATGAATAAAAAAATTGATGGAATGGAATTAGAGATGTCGAAGAAGAAGAAAAAAAAACACTTAAGTAAATTACAGAGGAATTATAAATAGATATTTTAAACAAATATGAATGATATATATACACAATTCTCTCTATATGAAGTCCACTCACAAGGGATGGGACTTAGCATCAGGGAGTGATTAAAAGGGGGTGATGTGTGTGCATAACATAGTGAATTTCATTGTATGGGTGTCCGATTAGGAATCCTATAGAGTTTTCCCCTATCTTTTGGTCGCTTTTCTAGCGATAAGTGGGATAGCTGAATAACAAGGTTCTCTCCACGAAATTTTGACTAGGAGTAGCGTGGAAGAAAGATGCTGAGCTGGTGAGTATTCTTTGCTTATCATTTGCCTAGGCAGATTGACTAGTATTATGCGTTAGATTAGATTCCTCGAGCAAAGTTGTTGAGCTGAAATGTTTGACCGTTCAATTAAGTGATGTCTTCTTAGCTTCTTAGTTGATCATTAAAAAAAAAATAACAACAAAACAATCCTTAAAATCCAATCCAAATATTAAAAGTTCGGAAGAGTCTATATATTTATTCTTTTAAAGAAAGAAAGAAAAGAAAAGAGAGAAAAAAAAAAACACCCTGAGACTGCAGGGTTTGAAAGAAAAAAAAAAAACAACCAAAAGAAGATAACCATCGCCTCTGAGGTCCTGGTAGGCTGTAGGGATTTCCTTGACGGGTGCCCTGTGTCCGATGCCTTGTATCTCTTTGGGGTGGGACCTTTTGGGAAAGAGAATCAATGTATATACTCTTTTGACATTTAAAAAAAAAAACCATTAAAACATAAACTTAAAAGAAAAGCCTTGGACAATTAGAAGTTATGAACCATTGGCTGGTTGTTCTAGTAGAACATGGCGGGTTAGCAGCTAAACCCTAGGAGTCCTATTTAGTGTTGTAGTATTAGTTTACCTTGTTTGGGTTCTTTGTTAAGTAACGACCTTATCACTGATGCTATTTCAGAAGCAATATTTTTAGTAGGATAGTAGTGTGGCAATTTATTGCCTAGAGGGATTATTGTTGTTTAGCGGCTCTAGACAGTTTCCTAGTTTGTATATTCTATGCAATGGATGAAGCTCTGTTATGCATTTCAGTGGGGAGAGTGAGTAAGGGAGAATGTTAGTTTGCATAAGTTTTTATACAATTTACTTGGAATGTTTGTATGGTTTGTGTTTTAATAGGACACCAACAAGTATTTTTCCTATCTTTTCAGTGTCTACTAGTTGTCCATGTGCGGTTTTGCAGATCTTGTAGTTGTGCTCGCGAGGACGCTTCGCAATTAAGTGGAGGAGAGTATATTTTTCTTTCAAAGTTGTGTAGCAGTGTTCGTGGTAGCAATGTTCGTGATGCTGGATGTTCGTGATGTAGCTGTGCTCGCGAGGACGCTTCGCATTTCAGTGGGGGAGAATGACAACACCTAAAAACATGCCATTTATTGCAACAATTTTTTGGCAAAACTGTATACAATTGACACCTTATTACTAAATTTTTACATGAATTCAATGCAGATGCGGTGTTCGTTGTGTTGTCTTTGGAGGCCGTGTCCTTGCAGTCTGGCCAAGAAATGTCGGTACAAAATTCAATCTTTTGGCCTGTGTACAACCACAAGAAACTCTTATATCTCATTTGCAAGGCATAGGCTATGGAGACCAAGACTTAGGGACTGTAGGACATTGCAGAAATGAAGTCCTTTGAGCTTATGCAATCCATATTCTTAGAGTCACTAGAAATCGTGTTATTCATGGCAGATTATGTAGTTTTAGGTTATGGTTTAGGTCATGGAGGGCAGTTATAACGACTCACAATGCCAACATCGAATGATTACAAACACAGTTTATTTCAACTGAAGATGAATGCCACTGCATCAATGCAATCAAGGAGTAGTGCATAAGAAAATGCAATAGAGAGCTGAAAGTTCCAATTAGCTATAATGAATCCAATGCCAACATGAAATCATTACAAACACAGGATCTTATACCCGATGAGAAGGCAGCAAAGGTGAATCACTTCAAGCCTATAATGGGATTTCTCCATTTTGTACTTGTGCGAGATCCACTTCAAAGACCTTCCCTTGATGCAGTTATCTTACAATTGGAACAGCTACAATTGAAATTGGGACTTTGCCTTAGGGGGTTGTGTGTTGGGGGAGAGTAAAAAAAAAAAACCTTAATAGGTAAAAACTTTAATGGAAGGAACTTAAAAGAAAAAGAAAGAAAAACGAAAAAAAAAAACGAATGTCATGGGAGAGAAAGGCGGTTGCGATTCGTGTTGTGAAGAAGAGAGAGGGCACAAAGGCAATAGAGAGAGAGAAGACTCCATTGCAGGAGAGGTCTGCAAAAGCTTCATTTTCTTAAGAGCTCAAGCTGCAATTCTCACGTCTGAGACGGAATCGGGAAGAAGCAGATGCATGAAAGCCCATCAATGCATCAAGGCGTCTGTCTCTTGCCTACAATCCGATTGCCGGAGAAGAAAGCAGAGACAACAACATAAGAATGAATCAATCAATCAAGCCTCCCCTGTATCAATCATGCATGCCCTCTCTGCCCAAGCAACAAAGCGAGCTTTTTAATGCAGAGGTAAATCGATATGAGGTTTGATAGATAGACAGTAATCTTGCTCACATTGGAGAAAACTTGAGAGAGGAGGAGAGATCACTAATAATCATGAAAGGTATTGGTTGAGTGATCAATAGGCAGAAGGGGCGATGGCAAGCCTGAGGCAATCAATAAGGAGAGGAGGGCGTAAGATGACAAGACGGACGAGAAAGCAATACACACTCCTCAGCGTTCTCTTCACTCTCTGCGTTCTCTTCACTCTGTAGAGGAAGCATGAGGATGAATCAATGAATGAGAGAGAGAGAGAGAGAGAGCCCATGGCGTATCTCCAGCGGCTTGATTGGTGGAGCAGTTGTAATAGCAAGCAGGCGGCCTTGTCTAATAAGTGAGACGGGGGAGGTGTGGTTGATTAGAAGGAGAGAGAGATGAAAGGCGCCATCTTCTCAAGGCAACATTTTCAAAGGAGAGAAAGAGATGGAGGGCACCAAATTTTTGACCATTTGATTGATAATTGGGTAGAAATGAAGTCACGATAGCAGAAAGAAGACAATTCCATTCATTCCATGTCCAAAATGATACCACTTTCTCTTCTCCTCCATCGCCGTGATATTTCTCTAATCATCAATCTAGAGCCTCAATGTACTTGGGTAAACTGAGATTATAGGCTGGTAGAGGATTTTGTTCTCGTCAAATCGCTTGGCCTCGCGCAGGATTTGGTGGACAGATCATGGAGATATTGAATTAGTCTCCACCTCCCTCATAAGTCGTCGCTTCATCAACAAAAAAACCAATCAACTCTTGATTAAGAGTTTAATCTTTAATTTAAGAGAAAAAGGTCATTCCCATTGCCATAGACTAACAGTCGTGTGAGGAATGGCGAGAGAGTAAAAGAAATTGGTGAGCTCACGGTCGAAACGAGTGGTTGGACGATAGACCTACCTTGGCTGGACTGCAAGAGGACGTGGACTCCAAAGACGCAATCACGACCCGCAGGTTTTACAAGTAAGTGTCTAACTGGTTTATCTAAAATAAACGATATGGCATGATAATTTCTTTAGTTTAATATTTTTAAAATATGTCTTTTAATATTTTTTCTCATGCTACATGGTTGTTTGCATTTATATGAATTGTTTTTTATTTATTAAAAATAAAAAACAGTCGAAAACATTAAAAAATGACTCAAAATTATCATAAATAAAATTTTATAAAATTACTGATTGAAAATTTATAAGTTTTGATATTTTTCCTATAAAGCTTATGAGTCAGGGAATTTACTGAATTTCTATTAAGATTTTTAAAGATGTTTTGTTATATTTAAAAATTAGAAAAGAGTTATATTTAGGAAAAAGGCATAGTTTTCCTTTATGTAAATGTGTTATTTATTGATATAAACTATGGATTCTTAGTGAAATATTGGAAACAAAATCTTTGATTGGTTAGTGCATTTATGTTGTAAGGGTTAAAGAAAAGAAATAATGATTTAATAATATTTCACTTAAGAAATGCTCGTATAAAGATATGGTGTCTTGGTTTTGAAAGGAGAGATTATATACGGTGTGAACATTTAGGAAACATTGGAAATTACAAATAAAAAGTTTGACAACACTTTATAATGATTAATAATGTTAGGTTGCAGTTATAAAATTTAGTTTAAATTAAAACCAAAATAAAATCAAACAAATTGATGATTGGATGGCATGAGGAAAAGCCTCAGCATCTATATTAAATTTTTACATGTTATTCATTTTACAACCAATTTCTTGAATATACGGAGTGGAGGGCTACTAGGACTCATTGATAAATTAAAGGGTGCTATGGGAATTTAAAATAAATTATGAATGTGGATATGTGAGAGTATGGAAGAACTTGTTTTATTCTGGTTGATGTTTAATAATAGAAAAGAAGGAAAGGACGTTATATTCGCAAAATGAATTAAGTATTTAAAAACTAATAAGCAACGACGAAATTTATATACGGAGTGGGAAATGTCTACCAAGGGAGATTAAAATTTAGGGGTTTAGGGTACTTCAGAAAATTTGATTTGAATGTTTGTTTAAAATTAAACAAATAAAAAGAATTAATTTTAATCAGGTGGAGAGAAACATAAAAAGGAACTTTAAATGGAGATATACAAATAGATCCAAGAGATCTATATTCTTGAAACAACCTTTCCAAAGTCAAACATTAAAAACATTTCCTGGATAAACCGCCACTAGCATGGCAGGAGTACATTATGAGGAGCTGCCTCTGAAAGATGAGGAGAAGCCATAGTTATCTTAGGTTTAGCAATTTAGTGCCCAGTATAATTTATTGAAGTTTAGAATCTTTGCAGTTGGACTACTACAAACAACGTTGTAGATTTTAGGGAAGGCTAAGTTGAGTCGAATTAAAACAATTAGTGAAATAATCACTTGTTTAGTGCAACAACTCTTAGGAGTTCGCTTGTTAACCTGGGTAAAAGTGGCTTGGTCTTTGGCCAGTCATTTTTGGTGCGTTTGCCAGGAGACAAGTGCGCTTGAACGAGTGATAAATCTTCCGAGGGTATTTTAGATCCTAAGTGTTATTTATGAGTGAATACGCAGTCTCTTTTCTAAGGGACTATTTTCCTAATCTGCCCCAGGAGTGTCAAAGAAAAGTGCTAGACTGGGCGAGAGGTACAGAGTTAGTAGAGGGAGGCACATATTTTGGGCCACAATTAACTGTGGACGTTGAACAATTATCCTCTTGGAGCTGGGGTTTTAACGACTGTGCTCAAACTATAGTTCTACTAGCGACACACTTTGGGTTAATAGACGTGGTAGAGATAAATACAATCAGTGTATCGTACCACTTTGATTGGTATCACCGCACAGCTTATCGGACGTTTAGAAGAGTAGTGTGGGATGATGTGTTGCCTTGGATACGTGTATCCAGAGGTTTAAAAATTTCTTTCGACACGAAAGACGTGAGAGAGGTTGCTGAAATTCTAGGTTTAATCCCCGAGCAAGAAGAAAAGTTACCTTTTGGGGAGATAGACCCAGAGCTGCCGACTATTTTGAAACTTCTAAGTGCGCATACAAGCGACAACCTAATTTTATAGCTTCAAATAGAACGAGCGTAATTTTGGAGTATGACAGTAAAAGCTAGTTTAGTACTCGTGGATGAATTCAGAAGAGAGACGGAAGCAGCAAAACGAAGCTAGGGATCAGCGAGTTAGAGAACGAGCAGTGCGACAAGAGGCTTGGCTATTAGAAAGGCTAGAGAGGGTCAACGCATTGCTGAATTTGGGAGTAGACGCTGTGTCTAACTCAACGGTAGAACCTCTTCAACCTAGCTTATCAACTGGTAGAACACCATTGAAAGAAAGTGAAGCAGCTTCATATCAATGGGATCAAGTTGTCTCCAGTACTAGCAGTGTCACTGGGGAAAGAGGTAGAAAAATTAGGGAAACTAGGGAGAGTGAAGCTAATGCTACAGTCGGGAGTATTGAACTGCTCTTTGACTGGGATTTAGAGTCAAATTTCGGATTGCGTCAATTATTTAAGGAACCTCAGGAACCTCCGTGGTTTGATACTATCAACGATTTAGGGTTAGGGCTACTATTTAGAGAAACAATGGCTCGCAACCCAGTTAGATTAGCTGATTTCACGCAATTCGAGGGATTATGGGACGAAGATCCCGATGCCCATTCGCAAAGATTTGAGGTGACTTGCGTCGCCAATGAGATAATAGATGACGACCAAAAGCTTCATATCTTCCCTGCAACATTAAAAGATGAAGCAGCAAAATGGTATGGGAATTTAGATGCTCAACATAAAGGGACCTATGATGCCTTATCAAGAGCTTTTCTAGAAAAATTTAGACGACAAGGTTTTCAAGATAGATTGGCTCTTCAACTGGATTATCTGTCCCAAGGAGCAACTGAAAGTGTTGAACATTATATTGAGCGCATGGAGACAATCATTCGTAAGATGAATCCTGCTCCTGACGATCCCACGCAAAAACGTAAGTTTATTGATGGACTTAATCCTGAAGTTCATCAGCATGTTAGTTTACAACGACCAGCTACGTTGGCAGATGCTAAAACACATGCTAGATGGTGGGAAGAAGTGCAGCTTAGTCAACAACGACGGAGAGATCTATTCAAAGAATCTCGGACAGAATATCCAAGCACTTCAGGTGGGGTACCTAAGAACGTGTCTTATGTGACCGTTCCTTTAAATCCCTCGGTAACCGCAAGCTCAAACATGTCAAGTGTACCTCTAAATCCGTACACTTCAATTCCAGCTTATATGATGCAGACAGGAATGCCTTCTATGCCGCAATCTCAATCTCCTCTGGATGAAGCAAAAGTAGCAGATATTATTGCGAAATCTCTAGGAAAATTAAAGGAGGAAATTATGACTGCAGTACAAGCGCCTTTGAAAGAAATTTATTCGATAACGACACAAGGATCTAGTGCTCAACAATCGTCGAGAAATTCGACTTCAAACCCACCTCGATCTAATATCTGGTGTGGTAAGTGTCATGGTTACGGCCATGTGGATACAGAGTGTCCGACGCCTTCAAGGTTAATGCCCGATCATCCACCGTTTTGCTCTTTTTGTCATAAGACTGGTCATTTAGATACAAATTGTTGGCATAAATTAGGTCAAGAGCAACAACAAGCTCGTTCAATGCAAACGAATTACAATTACATGGATCGTAATAATAGGACTTATGAGATTGGACCACCCAATCAACCTTTTAGGCCACGAGGATTGCCCACCCAGGGTAGACCCCCAGTGCCTCGAAACAATTACAACAGTGATGGCAATCGAGGGAGAAATTCTCCTTTTAGAAGAAATAATGGAAATTTTCGTAATTCAATGGGACAAGGTGGTCAACAAAGACCTAGGGGACCAGTAATTTGTTATCGATGCCAACAAGAAGGTCACATAGCCACATATTGTCCAAATGCGCGTAAAAATCAAGACTATACTCCTCTTTGTAGGAGGTGCAGTGGTGAAGGACACTATGAAGAGAATTGTCCTAAGCGAGAGGATAATCAAATGTCTGACAAAGGGAAACAAACCTCTAACGAACCTTCAACGTCTGCTGCAAATTTAGTTGAAGTAGAAACAATAAGGAAAGATATTGGAGTTAAATCAAAATTTATACCTCGTAAGGTGACCTTTAGGGCTGATCCTATGATTGGTGTTATTACTCGGGCACAAAAGCAACAACAGAAGGAGCAAGGTTTAGAGGAAGAGAGTTCACAATTAAACGGAGCAGTGAAGGATAAGTCTAAGGACATAGATCCTAATATAGAACTACCTGAATCGGATTCTCCGCGGCATTCCTCTGACCATCCATTATTACCTGTGCCTTTAGTAAATCCTAAGATTCAAGTGGGAGTAGCTCCTTTTCCTGAAAGATTGGTTTCTCCTAAGGAAGGGAGTAAAGATTATGTAGAATCCATAAATAAGGCCTATGATCTTTGGGCTGCATTAGAAGAAATATCATTGACTATTAACCTTCGGCAATTGCTAGAAATAGCGCCTGTTTGTAGGAAACAACTTTACCATAAATTAGTTCGGCGTCGAAGGAAGAGGATTGAAATAAACGCTTCTAAAATCCGTGAAAATTCTTCCAAAGGAAAAACAACTAAGGATGTAAAAATAGTAGATTTATTTGTGGACCCAGGAGCTCCAGTTATCGATACTACTATTAATGGCCACTTGCTACATGAAGTGCAGTTAGATGGTGGTTCAGCAGTTAATTTGATGACAGAACAAGCTATGCAAGAATTAGGGTTGAAGGATCTAGAACCTACTCATATTGTTTTACGTGTGGCTGATCAAAGGAAAGTAACTCCTTTGGGGTTACTGCAGAATGTGAAATCTGTAGTAGTCGGATTAGAATTTCATGTGAACTATTTGATCGTTCGTTCGCAAATAAATATTTCATCATATTCTGTCCTGTTGGGAAGACCTTGGTTATACCAAGCAAGATGCATTCAGGACTGGTATAAAGGTTCAATTGTGATTGGTCCTCGAAATGATAGGGTTAAGATACAAGTTATTTCAAAAGGATTTTTGAAAGATTCAGGAGATGAAGCAGTTAGTGAAATGGATGAGAAATCCAACAGTGAGTTTTATGATTCAGAAATGGAGGGGACTGATCATGAAGGGCCTTATGCTTGGTTATTTAAGACACCACACCCAGCAGGAGCAGAAAAAGTAGAGGTCAATATAGTACATCAGCCTCACAAGGTAGAACAGATGGGTATTGGTGAGTATGCTGTAGCGTTTTCATCTGACAATGATTCGGATAGCGATATTACTCAGTGGTTATCTACATCCGAAGATACAACCCTCGACTGCTTAATGCTTTCAGCAGAGGAAGCAAAGTATCCTGATGATTCGCTTGAAACATGTTTTCAATTATCTACAAATCAAGAAGGAAATGATCAAGAAGATGTATTTTTTGCTTACAACAGGTCGGAAGTGATTTCTATGGATGAATTAGAGGAGGAAGAAATGCCTGAGTTAATGATATCTGATGTGGCTGACATTTCAATAACCTCTTCAGAAGGTATGGGAGAAGATGATGTTACTGATAATCATAATAGTATGCTTGAGAGTAGGATTTTAGAAGCTCTTCCTTATGGGGAAAATGCTTTACCCTTTGGATTTGAACAATTGCAAGATAGAGCTAAAAGGATTTATTACTACCAGCTAGAAGCGAAGGAAAGAGAAAGGAGAAGTAGGCATAGGTGCAAACCCTTACAAAGACCACTATCTCGTGAGGACGAGGATGATTCAGCTTCGGCTTTTAACAGGTTTTCACAGACTTCTCGTGAACATCATGGTAATTATGCTAGGATTATTAGAGAATTGGAAGAGGCATTGGAAGTAGAGCGTGAGGCAGCGTTGACTGCTGTAAATGAAGCAATGAAGAAGATTACTGAGTTGCAAAAGGAAAAGGCAGAGTTTCAGTTTAGAGAAAGGCGATATCTAGATGAAATCTCGCTTTTAGAATTTTATTTAGAAGAAGAGAAATCTAAATTCAGTAGGGGTGAGTTACAGATGGACCAAGCGTTATCTATGGATACAAATTATTGGGAAGAACATGAAAACACTGATAGGTTTTTGGAAAAACATAAATCTAAGAATACTTTTGAACCAGAGACTCAAGAGAAAAACCCTACAAATGTTCCCTGGTTGTGTCATTCTTTTAGGCGTTCGACCGGAATTGCACAGAAGATTTATCGCTGTTCTAGGGGACCCATAATTGGTTATCAACGAGTCCAATCTGAACCTACTAAGGTTAAATTGCACAATATGCAAGTGGTGGTGTTGCCTCATCCAAAAGAAAGAGTAATGGATTTTACTATTTATGGGGATGGGCAAGAGCCACAACTTAGATGGTTTGAACCTGCAGCACCTAGGAATTTTGGGGAACTAAAACAAGTTATACATTATTTGGGCTGTCGAATTCAGGGCGAGGAGGATGAGAATCTACATTCATTAATTCTCAAGCTTAAAGATAATCAATGGTTTTGGAGTTTAGATGATCAGGAATGTCTAGAAAAGAATAACGAAATTTTACGTCGATATCGCCGTAGGTTACATGCTCAATATCCATGTACTTCAGAGCAGATACCTAGCGTAATTGACTCTGTAAGAACTTCATTTACCATGAAATCTCGTAAAAATGTAAATGTCAATAATGGCGATTTAGATAAATATGGGAAGAGATATACTGAAAAATCTCTTCCTGAGTTAGTAAATGTCTATGGAGTAGAAGTTGATGGTGCTACGCAAGATAACCTGGCTATTATTCCTTATAGGGCTTTACCCTTAGTAAATTCTGTGAATGTGGGAGAAGAAGCATTGGAATCAAGTACTAAGAATAACCTGCTTGGAAATGTATTGATGCAGATATCCGAAGATGTGCCCACAATTAAGCCACGAAGAATAGACTCTCTATTTATTGAAGAGCCTGAAGTTGAAGTAGTTAAGCTTAAAATGGCAGAAGGAAAATATTTAAATTTAGGAGACCAATTGGAATCGCCACATCGTGAAAGATTCGAAGAAGTCTTACGATTGCATGTTGACGCTTTTGCTTGGTCATATAGGGATCTTAAGGGTATCAAAGCTGAATTATGTCAGCATTATATTGATCTGGAACCAGGCACAAAACCTGTATGTCAACGTCAACGACGTACAAACCCTGTGTATGCAGAGTTAGTGAAAGCTGAAATTACTAAGCTTTTAGATGCTGGATTTATTTATCCTGTTGCATACAGTGAATGGGTATCTCCTATTGTGGTAGTACCTAAGAAGAATAGTAAGAAGATTCGCATTTGTGTCGATTATAGAAAGCTGAATAGCAAAACACGTAAAGATCATTTTCCTTTGCCATTTACTGATCAGGTACTTGATAAGGTTGCTGGTCATGAGCTGTATTCTTTCATGGATGGATTTAGCGGTTACAACCAAGTACTAATTCATCCTGAAGATCAATCCAAAACTACATTTACTACTGAATGGGGTACATTTGCTTATAGAGTAATGCCTTTTGGTTTGTGCAATGCACCCGCAACATTTCAGAGAGTTATGATTGCAGCTTATCAAGATTTTCTACGTCAATGGATGGAAGTTTTCTTAGATGACTTTTGTGTCTATGGTACGGCAAAAGAAATGCCTGAGTTACTAACGCAAGTATTTGAACGTAGTGATGAAGTAGGTATATCCTTGAATCCTGATAAATGTGTTTTTGGAGTACCAAAAGGAACCTTATTGGGGCATATCGTTTCTAAAGAAGGTATTGCCATGGATCCAGCTAAAATTATTAAGATTTCTGCACTTCCACCTCCAACAAATCTTAAGCAATTGCGTGGATTTTTAGGACATCTAAATTATTATCGGAGATTTATTTCCGATTTTGCAAAGGTGGCATCACCTTTGACAAATCTACTACGAAAGGATACTCCTTTTATTTGGGATGGTGTTTGCCAGAAAGCATTTGAATTTCTTAAACATAAGTTAATTGAAGGACCAGTACTCGCACCCCCAGATTGGACAAAAGAATTCCATATTCATGCTGATGCATCTATGTATGCTGTAGGAGCTGTTTTGTGCCAAGCAGATGATAATAAGGTGGATCATCCAATTTATTATGCGAGTCGAAATTTAAGTGATGCAGAAAGGAATTATACCACCACTGAGAAAGAATGCCTATCAATGGTATTTGCGGTGGAGAAATTTCGTCATTATTTATTAGGGAATAAGTTTACTATATATGTTGATCATGAGGCGTTAAAGTATTTGCTTAATAAAGCAGAACTTTCAGGACGTGTGATTCGTTGGATGTTGTTATTCCAAGAGTTTGATTTTCAAATAGTTACTCGTCCTGGTAGAGCTCATGTGCTAGCAGATCATCTATCACGATTATTAACATCAGACAAGGAGGAAGGTGTGGAAGATGATTTGCCGGATGCATCACTTTTTACTGTGGAGACACAAGTTCCATGGTATGCTGATATTGCAAATTTTCTTAGTACTGCTCGATATCCACCTGGTGCTGATAAGCGCAGGAAACGTCAGATATTAATGCAATCACGCTCCTATGGACTATTAGGGGGTTACCTTTATAAATTTTTTCCACGCGAAGGTATCTATCGACGTTGTGTAAGGGAAGATGAAGTACCAGTGGTTCTTAAGGCATTGCATGATGAGCCGTGTGGTGGCCATTTTGCCGGTGAATTGACTGCAAGAAAAGTTTTATTAGCTGGTTATTGGTGGCCTACTCTATTTAAAGATACTTATTATTATTGTCGCAAATGCGATGTATGTCAAAGGACTGGTCGTCCTTCTAAGAGTTTTGCTACGCCTTTGACACCTATATTAGCATTAGCACCTTTTGAGAAATGGGGAATTGATTTTGTAGGCCCAATCGATCCGCCTACTAGATATCGATCGAATCGTTATATCTTAGTCTGTACTGACTATATTACAAAGTGGGTGGAAGCGAAAGCGCTTAAAACGGATAAAGCCATTGATGTGGCTAAGTTTATGTATGAGAACATTATTACACGTTTTGGTTGCCCACTGGAATTAGTAAGTGACCGAGGTTCCCATTTCTTGAATGGTCTTATCAGCGAGTTAATGGAAATCTATAAAATTAAACATCGCAAATCAACACCTTATTATCCCAGAGCTAACGGTCAGGTTGAAGTAACCAATCGCATTATATGTGGGATTTTAACTAAAACGGTTGCTTCCCACAGGCGAGATTGGGATGAACGTTTATACGAAGCGTTATGGGCCTATAGAACTACTTATAAGGTGACAGTGCAAAATACACCCTTCAATTTAGTTTATGTCACTAATGCTATATTCCCTATTGAGCAAGAGTTGCCCACTTTACGAGTAGCTCTATCATTACGACTAGGTGAGGTCGAATCTTTGAAACAACGGATTTTACAATTGGTAAAGTTGGATGAGGAAAGATTATTAGCTCTACAAAGTCTAGAAGCAATGCAAAAACGTCGTAAAGCATGGCACGACCAAAATATTAAAGTACGGGAGTTTAAAGAAGGCGATTTAGTTTTACTTTATGACAGTCGTTATTATAAATTTCCTGGGAAGCTTAAAATTCGTTGGTTGGGACCTTTTAAGGTGATTAATGTTTATGATAATGGTTCTCTTGATGTGCAGGATATTAATGCTGAAAATGAGATATTTAGGGTTAATGGCCTGCGCCTTAAACATTTTGTGACTTAGGTTAGCTAGGTATAGTTAGGTTAGTAGTTAAAATAATATTTTGTCTAATCCACCCTTGGATGTCTTTTCTTTCTTGGGGGGTTTTTAAATGGGATGCAGGTATGGCCTTTTTGTGGATGGATGCGCTTTACCCTCATATTGATGCCGATAGTATTGATCCTGTTCATGCTGGACCTTACGATATTCCGCGTTTTCAGACGCATGACAGGTTTTTATATGCACCGAGAGGGGAGGCCTGTTGTGGTTCTTCCTTTGTGATTATTTTTTGTTTACAGTATCATCCACCTTTTGGTTGTAGGTCCTGTCAGCGGCATTTATTTGTGCGTGCTCAGCTCTTGTGTTGGCAGTGTCGCACATACTTTCGACGCTATGGTACCACTGCCATGCAGGAAATGATTGGTTATACCTACCAGCGTCATGATTATAATAGTGTTTTTTCTCCTGAGCGCGGCGCTAGTCAGTCTAGGGTAGGCCGAGAGCAAGCAAAATTTGCGAGATATCGTTCCACTGTCTACCGCCTTACTCCATCTTACCATGATTTGCAGACTAGTGTTCCCTGCCCATGTTGGGATTATATTTGTTGGTACATGGATGCGACCGAGGGGCATTCCTTAGATGCTTTACCAGTGGCCCCTATGCCCTACTATGATGATGCAGCTTCGGCTTCACTCCATGATGTGATGGAGGTTCTTAGCGATGCACCTGATAGCGGATCTGTGACTTCTGATATGTCTACGCTAGAGGCTATTCTTGAGCATCCTATAGATGATAGTTTAGTTAATAGGTTTGACTTAGATGGAGTTGATGATTTCGGATTAGGATTATTGTTTTCACTAGAAGATCTCAGAGACTTTGAAGATTTTAGTCTAGATATTTTGTTTTCTTAGTCTTTTATGTTTTTTCTTTTATTCTACATTTTAAAAAAAAAAACAAACAACCAAACAAACAAACATATATATAGCGTTAAAAAAACATACAATGCTTTGAGTTATTGATATCCTGTAGGTTTTCATGCACTTTAGTTTTATTTTCCACGTAGTTAGGTAGTTAGTTGCACGCACGGTTAGGATATTCCTTTCAGTGCTGGAGTTTGGGATATTTAAGTTAGTAAGAAGGACAGTTCTATATGCAAGAATGGTTATTAAGTGGAGAAATATACTGCTTCTTAAACAACCAAGCAGTGGGAGCGTTATGACAGTCTAGTTGATCGAGATTGTGACATGAGTATTTGACAATTCTTTTGTACAGGGAGAAGTTTCATTATTTATCTAACCCTTTAACATTGTACTGGCTAGTGTATGTTTCATGTGCAGATTTGACTATGATTTTGCGTTACACACTGTTGTATGTTTCTGATTGATTCTTGGAGTTGCAATATCCACGAACATACAAGGTTGTTTCATACCTAAACTTTTTATTTCATATTCATTTTGAAAAATACATGAATAAAAAAATTGATGGAATGGAATTAGAGATGTCGAAGAAGAAGAAAAAAAAACACTTAAGTAAATTACAGAGGAATTATAAATAGATATTTTAAACAAATATGAATGATATATATACACAATTCTCTCTATATGAAGTCCACTCACAAGGGATGGGACTTAGCATCAGGGAGTGATTAAAAGGGGGTGATGTGTGTGCATAACATAGTGAATTTCATTGTATGGGTGTCCGATTAGGAATCCTATAGAGTTTTCCCCTATCTTTTGGTCGCTTTTCTAGCGATAAGTGGGATAGCTGAATAACAAGGTTCTCTCCACGAAATTTTGACTAGGAGTAGCGTGGAAGAAAGATGCTGAGCTGGTGAGTATTCTTTGCTTATCATTTGCCTAGGCAGAGTGACTAGTATTATGCGTTAGATTAGATTCCTCGAGCAAAGTTGTTGAGCTGAAATGTTTGACCGTTCAATTAAGTGATGTCTTCTTAGCTTCTTAGTTGATCCTTTAAAAAAAAAATAACAACAAAACAATCCTTAAAATCCAATCCAAATATTAAAAGTTCGGAAGAGTCTATATATTTATTCTTTTAAAGAAAGAAAGAAAAGAAAAGAGAGAAAAAAAAAAACACCCTGAGACTGCAGGGTTTGAAAGAAAAAAAAAAACAACCAAAAGAAGATAACCATCGCCTCTGAGGTCCTGGTAGGCTGTAGGGATTTCCTTGATGGGTGCCCTATGTCCGATGCCTTGTATCTCTTTGGGGTGGGACCTTTTGGGAAAGAGAATCAATGTATATACTCTTTTGACATTTAAAAAAAAAACCATTAAAACATAAACTTAAAAGAAAAGCCTTGGACAATTAGAAGTTATGAACCATTGGCTGGTTGTTCTAGTAGAAC
The DNA here is from genome assembly GCF_053477565.2 of Lygodium microphyllum. Classification (NCBI taxonomy): domain Eukaryota; kingdom Viridiplantae; phylum Streptophyta; class Polypodiopsida; order Schizaeales; family Lygodiaceae; genus Lygodium; species Lygodium microphyllum. The sequence continues at coordinate 137,867,178 of NC_141157.1, forward strand.
ATGGCGGGTTAGCAGCTAAACCCTAGGAGTCCTATTTAGTGTTGTAGTATTAGTTTACCTTGTTTGGGTTCTTTGTTAAGTAACGACCTTATCACTGATGCTATTTCAGAAGCAATATTTTTAGTAGGATAGTAGTGTGGCAATTTATTCCCTAGAGGGATTATTGTTGTTTAGCGGCTCTAGACAGTTTCCTAGTTTGTATATTCTATGCAATGGATGAAGCTCTGTTATGCATTTCAGTGGGGAGAGTGAGTAAGGGAGAATGTTAGTTTGCATAAGTTTTTATACAATTTACTTGGAATGTTTGTATGGTTTGTGTTTTAATAGGACACCAACAAGTATTTTTCCTATCTTTTCAGTGTCTACTAGTTGTCCATGTGCGGTTTTGCAGATCTTGTAGTTGTGCTCGCGAGGACGCTTCGCAATTAAGTGGAGGAGAGTATATTTTTCTTTCAAAGTTGTGTAGCAGTGTTCGTGGTAGCAATGTTCGTGATGCTGGATGTTCGTGATGTAGCTGTGCTCGCGAGGACGCTTCGCATTTCAGTGGGGGAGAATGACAACACCTAAAAACATGCCATTTATTGCAACAATTTTTTGGCAAAACTGTATACAATTGACACCTTATTACTAAATTTTTACATGAATTCAATGCAGATGCGGTGTTCGTTGTGTTGTCTTTGGAGGCCGTGTCCTTGCAGTCTGGCCAAGAAATGTCGGTACAAAATTCAATCTTTTGGCCTGTGTACAACCACAAGAAACTCTTATATCTCATTTGCAAGGCATAGGCTATGGAGACCAAGACTTAGGGACTGTAGGACATTGCAGAAATGAAGTCCTTTGAGCTTATGCAATCCATATTCTTAGAGTCACTAGAAATCGTGTTATTCATGGCAGATTATGTAGTTTTAGGTTATGGTTTAGGTCATGGAGGGCAGTTATAACGACTCACAATGCCAACATCGAATGATTACAAACACAGTTTATTTCAACTGAAGATGAATGCCACTGCATCAATGCAATCAAGGAGTAGTGCATAAGAAAATGCAATAGAGAGCTGAAAGTTCCAATTAGCTATAATGAATCCAATGCCAACATGAAATCATTACAAACACAGGATCTTATACCCGATGAGAAGGCAGCAAAGGTGAATCACTTCAAGCCTATAATGGGATTTCTCCATTTTGTACTTGTGCGAGATCCACTTCAAAGACCTTCCCTTGATGCAGTTATCTTGCAATTGGAACAGCTACAATTGAAATTGGGACTTTGCCTTAGGGGGTTGTGTGTTGGGGGAGAGTAAAAAAAAAAAACCTTAATAGGTAAAAACTTTAATGGAAGGAACTTAAAAGAAAAAGAAAGAAAAAAGAAAAAAAAAAACGAATGTCATGGGAGAGAAAGGCGGTTGCGATTCGTGTCGTGAAGAAGAGAGAGGGCACAAAGGCAATAGAGAGAGAGAAGACTCCATTGCAGGAGAGGTCTGCAAAAGCTTCATTTTCTTAAGAGCTCAAGCTGCAATTCTCACGTCTGAGACGGAATCGGGAAGAAGCAGATGCATGAAATCCCATCAATGCATCAAGGCGTCTGTCTCTTGCCTACAATCCGATTGCCGGAGAAGAAAGCAGAGACAACAACATAAGAATGAATCAATCAATCAAGCCTCCCCTGTATCAATCATGCATGCCCTCTCTGCCCAAGCAACAAAGCGAGCTTTTTAATGCAGAGGTAAATCGATATGAGGTTTGATAGATAGACAGTAATCTTGCTCACATTGGAGAAAACTTGAGAGAGGAGGAGAGATCACTAATAATCATGAAAGGTATTGGTTGAGTGATCAATAGGCAGAAGGGGCGATGGCAAGCCTGAGGCAATCAATAAGGAGAGGAGGGCGTAAGATGACAAGACGGACGATAAAGCAATACACACTCCTCAGCGTTCTCTTCACTCTCTGCGTTCTCTTCACTCTGTAGAGGAAGCATGAGGATGAATCAATGAATGAGAGAGAGAGAGAGAGAGAGCCCATGGCGTATCTCCAGCGGCTTGATTGGTGGAGCAGTTGTAATAGCAAGCAGGCGGCCTTGTCTAATAAGTGAGACGGGGGAGGTGTGGTTGATTAGAAGGAGAGAGAGATGAAAGGCGCCATCTTCTCAAGGCAACATTTTCAAAGGAGAGAAAGAGATGGAGGGCACCAAATTTTTGACCATTTGATTGATAATTGGGTAGAAATGAAGTCACGATAGCAGAAAGAAGACAATTCCATTCATTCCATGTCCAAAATGATACCACTTTCTCTTCTCCTCCATCGCCGTGATATTTCTCTAATCATCAATCTAGAGCCTCAATGTACTTGGGTAAACTGAGATTATAGGCTGGTAGAGGATTTTGTTCTCGTCAAATCGCTTGGCCTCGCGCAGGATTTGGTGGACAGATCATGGAGATATTGAATTAGTCTCCACCTCCCTCATAAGTCGTCGCTTCATCAACAAAAAAACCAATCAACTCTTGATTAAGAGTTTAATCTTTAATTTAAGAGAAAAAGGTCATTCCCATTGCCATAGACTAACAGTCGTGTGAGGAATGGCGAGAGAGTAAAAGAAATTGGTGAGCTCACGGTCGAAACGAGTGGTTGGACGATAGACCTACCTTGGCTGGACTGCAAGAGGACGTGGACTCCAAAGACGCAATCACGACCCGCAGGTTTTACAAGTAAGTGTCTAACTGGTTTATCTAAAATAAACGATATGGCATGATAATTTCTTTAGTTTAATATTTTTAAAATATGTCTTTTAATATTTTTTCTCATGCTACATGGTTGTTTGCATTTATATGAACTGGTTTTTATTTATTAAAAATAAAAAACAGTCGAAAACATTAAAAAATGACTCAAAATTATCATAAATAAAATTTTATAAAATTACTGATTGAAAATTTATAAGTTTTGATATTTTTCCTATAAAGCTTATGAGTCAGGGAATTTACTGAATTTCTATTAAGATTTTTAAAGATGTTTTGTTATATTTAAAAATTAGAAAAGAGTTATATTTAGGAAAAAGGCATAGTTTTCCTTTATGTAAATGTGTTATTTATTGATATAAACTATGGATTCTTAGTGAAATATTGGAAACAAAATCTTTGATTGGTTAGTGCATTTATGTTGTAAGGGTTAAAGAAAAGAAATAATGATTTAATAATATTTCACTTAAGAAATGCTCGTATAAAGATATGGTGTCTTGGTTTTGAAAGGAGAGATTATATACGGTGTGAACATTTAGGAAACATTGGAAATTACAAATAAAAAGTTTGACAACACTTTATAATGATTAATAATGTTAGGTTGCAGTTATAAAATTTAGTTTAAATTAAAACCAAAATAAAATCAAACAAATTGATGATTGGATGGCATGAGGAAAAGCCTCAGCATCTATATTAAATTTTTACATGTTATTCATTTTACAACCAATTTCTTGAATATACGGAGTGGAGGGCTACTAGGACTCATTGATAAATTAAAGGGTGCTATGGGAATTTAAAATAAATTATGAATGTGGATATGTGAGAGTATGGAAGAACTTGTTTTATTCTGGTTGATGTTTAATAATAGAAAAGAAGGAAAGGACGTTATATTCGCAAAATGAATTAAGTATTTAAAAACTAATAAGCAACGACGAAATTTATATACGGAGTGGGAAATGTCTACCAAGGGAGATTAAAATTTAGGGGTTTAGGGTACTTCAGAAAATTTGATTTGAATGTTTGTTTAAAATTAAACAAATAAAAAGAATTAATTTTAATCAGGTGGAGAGAAACATAAAAAGGAACTTTAAATGGAGATATACAAATAGATCCAAGAGATCTATATTCTTGAAACAACCTTTCCAAAGTCAAACATTAAAAACATTTCCTGGATAAACCGCCACTAGCATGGCAGGAGTACATTATGAGGAGCTGCCTCTGAAAGATGAGGAGAAGCCATAGTTATCTTAGGTTTAGCAATTTAGTGCCCAGTATAATTTATTGAAGTTTAGAATCTTTGCAGTTGGACTACTACAAACAACGTTGTAGATTTTAGGGAAGGCTAAGTTGAGTCGAATTAAAACAATTAGTGAAATAATCACTTGTTTAGTGCAACAACTCTTAGGAGTTCGCTTGTTAACCTGGGTAAAAGTGGCTTGGTCTTTGGCCAGTCATCTATATTGCATGTCAAGCATGTTCAGAAGAGACATTTGTAGTATCTCATAACCAGCTTTGCATTCAGGTGTTTGAGATCAGTTTTTTCATTGGCACATAGACTTGTTAAATTCTGCTGCAGACATCTTGAAGACAGTGAGCGCCGAACGTATCCTTACGATCGCTTGAAGGTATCCTCTGCCGAACCCATCAGAAATCAGTTAGGCGGAGGAGAACGAAAGCCCTAAGAAATTGGATCAGCCTACACGTAGAGATAATGCCACTAGCAGCTACAGCATTGACATAGAGGACGTGAAAAAGGACCATGTTCGAGCTGATACCATCTGCCAGGATGCAGTCAGTGAGCCCCATGTAGTCCTCCTTCACTCCATCATATGCCGGGTTTTTCTCCACCTCTCTGATCCACACCTCTTTTCTTAGCTTTCCCCCCCTTTAATTCAATAGCAATGCGCTCCGTTTTAAATTTTAGCACCCCCAATCTCAACTTAGCATTAATAAGGCTATTTTAAGGATACAAAGCTTTTAATCTTTCCCTCCAAATTTCGAAACAAAATGCCTTCTCTCAAAACAGTAGGCTCTATAGGCTTTTCTCCTAGATCCACCCGGATAATCTAAAGATTCTCTGTAAGTGTCTTTACCATCACAACCCCAAATTTATAAAAACTTTCTACGAGTCTTCTTGTAGACATCCAAGAGTCCATTGAATTGACGTTCCCCTCCTTTCTTTGCAGTCTTGACTTCATTGGCATGGCGAATTCTAGCATAATCAAGGGAATACACAAGAAGGAGGGAAGAAGCAATCCTTGAGATAGCCGCAAAGACTCCTCCATTCAAAAAATCTTCGGCAAAGGCATATGAACCCTTCTCCTCCATGGCAGATAGTGCTAATGTATCTTCTTCAAATATGCTTTATCCCACATATTACGCTGACCTTGTTCACGTGAAACCTTTATCTTTTTAGCTTAAATGTCGGCTTCTCTAAAGCTTCCTTTGATTCCACGATTTCATGTGCTTTTCTTGGAGATTATCATTGAAATTAACAGCTTGATAATGTCCTTTGGCATCAATTTTTCATATTTTTCTGACACGCACACAAACACAAACACACAAGTGGAGTATGTACATTGGATGCAGGTACTGAAAAGGACGGAAAGATAATGCATTTATCACACACATTGAAACACACGCGAAAAGATAACATAGATGCACAACAAAAATGGAGGTGTTTACGACTCGGATGCGCAGCAGCATGACATCCACCCCCTCTAAACCTGCGCATCCTCCGGATGAGCCAACTATCCAGGATCATCCAAGTCCACAAACAGGTCCAGTCCTTCATCAGTTTCTGGTAGACCTGTTTCTCCATCAGCTTCATCATCCATATTCTCTGCTTCTTCTGCTAGACTTTCTTCTGCCTGCTCTTCTTCTGCCAATGCTTCAAGTGCATACTCTTCATCTTCTCTTCTCTTAAAAATCTTGACTCGTTTTCCAGCAATGGGCACCCTCAATACCGTCCCATCCAATTCAACTAACTCATAGGTAGCATTGTCAAAAACCTGTTTCACCTCATACGGTCCAAACCATCTTTGAACCATTTTTCTCATGCTACTATGCTAATTCTCTAGACTACTATCGTAGACTAGAACCCAGTCTCCTTCTTTTATGACTCTAGGCCTTGCAAGTCTCCACAAAGTGGGAAACATCTTTATACATCCCTTTCCACCAGTATCTTTCTTTGATTTTCTCATAGGTAGCCCACACACCTCTATGTCCAGCCCAAGGACTCTCATGAAACTCTCGCATAATCTGTATCTGCATCACTACCTCACAAACTACTCTCAAGGGTAGGCCACCTCTCTTCTTTGGATGCTTCCAAAGAAAACCATCTTTCAAGAAATACCCATAAGCCTTTCTTCTGATTTTCTTGAATTCATCATCTGTCCAATCAGTTCTTCCAGTCAATGAACTTAGATACTGTCCAATTTGCAGCCACTCGTCAACATAGAGTTCTTTAGTAAAGGCTTCAACAGTAGATACATGACAATCATGAACAAGGACAGAAGCTGCAAACTCTGTCTCATCATCTTCTGCAAGCAATGACTCCTCATCCTCATATCTCGCTCTAGATAGCATGTCAGCAAACTGGATTATCTTTCCCTGCTATGTGTCAAAATTCTGGATTCAATGATTTGATGTAGGCAATCCACCGAAGCATCGCTATATCTGGAGTCGAATAGCTAGTAATCATGCCAAGCAAAGGCAAACAATCTGTTTCCACAACAACTGAAGCACCAATAAAATACCCTTTATCACACTTCAGTGCAGTGAGTACTCCCCACAACTCTCTTTTAATCTGCGGATATCTCCTCTGCCGCTCATTAAGAACTTTAGCTCCAAAGCGGATTGCATATCTGTTTCTATCAGCATCATCATGTCCCACTGCCCAACCTATGCCAATAGGGCTAGTATCAACTGTCAACATGATTGGGCGTCCACACTGATAATCCGCCTTGCGAAGAGTAGGAGCTGACTACAATAGCTTATTGAGTTTACGCATGGCTTTCGAATGCTTCTCATCCCAATGAAATTTCTGCCCCTTTCCAAGCAGTTGATAGAGAACATCTGCTATGTGAGCAAAATGAGGAATCCAAATCATGTAAAATACACAAGCTCCCACAAATCTCCGCACCCTTGAAGTACTCCAACAATACTCTGCAATCCTGCTTATGGCATCCACCTTTGCAGGTGAAGGATTCCTGCCATAATAACCAACCATATGCCCAACTATGATGACTTCATTAACACCAAAGACAGATTTTGGCCCTGAAAGAGTCAAATTCACCTCCTCTAATCGTGTCAATATTTGCTCACAAGCAACCAAGTCTTCAGCCACAAACTGTCTACATCCTTGCAAATCAAGACTCTCATTCTTTTCTTCTTCTGCACAACCCTTAATAGGCACATCATCTAGGAAAGGCATGGTATACTGCGGAATATAGTCTCGTAGAACTCTATGCATAGCATTCATCATATGAGCAACTGAGTTGGTGGCACCTTGAGGCAAGGTACACATCCTCACAAGACCAATAGGTGTCCGCATAGTAGTAATATCCCTACTTTCCAAGGCAAGCTGAAACTGATCATAACCAGAATACAAGTCACCTAGAGAATAGATGGCTCGTCCTGCAAAAGCCTCAACAAACTCATCCACAACTGGACCTGTTCCCACATTCCTGATTGTCACTCTGTTCATGGGCTGCATATCCTGAATAAATCTCAAGGTACCATTCTTCTTTGGTACAGTAAACCACCTGTTAGAATAGGGTGCAGAAGAGGGTTCCAAAATCCCCATCTTAATCTTCTCATTCACCAACTCTATTAGCTTTGGTAAGTGTGCTCTAGGCACAGGTATAGGACGTATATTCCATGGCACATCAGGGACATTGAAGATGACCATAGGCGCAACCAATTTGGGACTAATGCAGCCAATTTCATGAGGAAAGAAAGTAAATGCCTTACCATGGCGACCAAGCATCTCTCTAAAACATTCTTTTTCCACTAGAAGCAAGAAATCATCATTTCCAATCTTCAATTCTGCAAGAGTTTCAGTTGTAAATTTATGTCCAATATTTGCAGGATCTCTCAAGAAAGGCTGCTTCATAGCTTTTTCTATCTGCTCATCATTATTAGGAGGAAGCGGCCCTGCAACCGGCTTAACCTTCTTATCAATTGTTTTATAGTTCGTGTCAACCTTGGCATGAGTCAGGCACTCTTTTCTTTGGTGCAATTTCTGCAATTTTTCAGCAACTCTCAACTCTATTGGCTGAAAGGTTTCAGCCCTTTGCTCTATGGACTGCATGGGTACAGCCTGAAACTCTATATGCTGAAATGTTTCAGCATTAAACTCTGTTGGTGGCTGAAAGGTTTCAGCCCTCTGCTCTATGTACTGCCATGATGCAGCCTCATACTCCATATGCTGAATTTTTCTAGCATTTAACTCTGCCCTCTGCAACTCTGTAAGCTGATCAAGATCAGCCATAGATTCAATTTGCTGAGTTTTCTCAGCCTCTAACTTTGTTTTCAGCACAAAATCAGAAATTTCTTGAAACATATCCAAGGTTTGCACAGGTATGATCTTTGAGCCCTTACATACATCAGTTTTCAGCATAGTTCCCATCTCAGACAATGTATCTGCATAAGACATCCCTTCATACAACCCATCTACATGCGCTTCTGCTTCTTGCAAAATACCTGCAATCTTCAACTCTTTCTCCTTACGACCAATGTACTGCCTAGCAGTTCTAGACAAATTTGAAATGTTTTGATAACTCATTGAACTATCTGAAGAAAAACCAACAAAATTAGTGGAGAAAGACTGGCTGCCAGGAGGCGAGATCTCCTCTTTTCTCCGCTCCGTACCACATGCGTCTCGCAAGACAGCGGTAACTAATGAAAATCCAACTCCTTCACACGTAGTGGTGCCTCACACAAGGAGTCCCTGTTTCTCGGATTATTTACTCCAACAGTCATAAACTGAATAGCTCGCATACCATCCTTACTGCGTATCCGTGCATAGGCTGAGCCGTCATCCATCACTTTCGTCTCCATTCTTGCTTCTATAATGAAAGGCTGTCCAAGAATAATCGGATAAGAGCAAGAATCCTGAACAAAGCAATGATAATCCTCTTCAACATTACCAATAGAAATTCTGATGCTCGGACAAGCAGCATACATATCACCAGAAGTATTATTGGCCGCTCTCATGCGCCAGCCATGCTCTGCATCCATAGGCCACTTGCCACTCTCATAAACACCTCGAGCAATAAGATTAATCTCAGAACCATGATCGACTAAAGCGACCAAAGGAATCTGTTTCTCTCCAATCCTTACCACCGTCTCAATGGTTGCTCTAGCCCAATGACTGCGTGAAAAATGGCTGCGAGGAATGAGGATAGGGGTATCATCATCTTCATACTCCATAGGTTGAACTATTTTCTCCAACTGCGGATTGACAAAAGCATTCTCAACCATCACTGCATCATCATGCTTTTCCCCAAGAGCTCCATGCCATAATCCCTGTAAAGCAGGTCCTTCCATCGCATGTCGTTTCCTCCGCAAAAGATCATGCATCTGATCCTGTATTTCTCTTCTAGCAATCCCAAGAGCTTCTCCAACAGTAAAAGTGACTTCACTATTCAAAATTCTTTCATGAAAAATCTTGCTCATATCCGTCTGCATATCAAGGTCTGACAAGAGCTTGAATCCTGCCTCCTTTCTTGGTTGCCTCTTCTCTTTCATCTGCTTGTCTCCCATAGGTTGTTCAGGACCTGATTGAGCGGGAGAACTCGTCATAGGTGGAGTTGTAATAGGTGGCGAAACAAAGTCACCCCCTCTAGTCTTTTTGGAGGTGCTAAGATCCTCCTCATCTCTTCTTCTCTTTTCCTCAACCATGGCATCTGAACCCTGTGTTTTTGCCATATAAGCAAAAATAGAATACCTGTCAATAGGAGAATCCCATCCCGTTTCTCCTCGGATGCTAGAGCCCACACAAGTCATAGTGGATGCCTGAACTTTCCCTCTTCTTGCTATCTCCAAGGCATAGGACCATAAAGCAGAGTCTCCATCTGATTTCTGCTCAAGCTGGACTCCATAAGCTGAAGCATCTCCTCTAACACTCACATAAGCTGATCGCGCGGCCATATCATCAACGAGCTTCTTCATGCCTCCCTTACCAAATTTCGTGTCAAGAGGAGCACCAGTCTCTGTCAGCCATATCTTCCCATCTTGTCCCCAGAACACTACATTCTTCTTACGCGCTTCCTGAAAAGCATCACAATCTCTGCAGTGTTGGTGCTCTGTACTATCGCACCAAATACATCGTCTCTCTTTTCTCTGGCCAGCTGGAAATGCAGTCACTGGAGCAGATGCTACAGTAGGTACTGATATAAGTTGCTCTTTTAACTTCCCAACTTCAGCCTTGATTGCCTCTATTGTCAAATCTGCCAAGCCTTTAATAACATCATCTACGAATAAGGACACTGGAGCAGCAGGAACTGGTTGATTTACAACAGGAGGAGTAGGCTTAGGCATAGAACTTGCAGTAGGGGTAGAAGTAGAGGTCTCCAAGGATTTTTCAGAAGCAGATCCTGTATTACGATGCAATCGTACTCTCCTGCGCTGCTTCTTAACAAGAGCATTCACAGCATCAATGACATGTCTCCACTCGGTCTTTAAACCTGAATCGGTAGCTTGATCTTCCAAAAGATCATCCATCTTTTCCTATAAATGAGCATCAGTAGCTTGTAAAAATAATTCCACTTTTTGCATCTCCAAAGCTTGCTGCTCAGTTCCATCCAACTGATCATAGCGGCTCTCAAACTCTCGCAGAAGGGCGGTAACTGAAAGTCCCTTATTAGGTATAGAAACCCATGCTAAGAAATTCCTGCGGTTCGTAAGACCTGTATCCTCCACGAAATATTCATCTTTTAAGGCCTTCTTAAACTCTGCCCAACCAGCATGTGTTCCTTGAATTTCTGAAATTCGGACTTCAAGAGCGCGCACCACGATCCGCAAGAAGTAACGGCTCCAAACATCTTGAGAAACCCCAAAAAACTTCATCTTTTCTTCATACAAATGCAAGTAAGTTGAAACTTGTTGGCCATTGAACTGCTTCATCTCCTGTTGGACAGCTTTCAAGGCATCCATGGCATCACTATCACGCTTCGCGTGAGCTTGCTGCTACATTTAGGTTGTAAATGACTGAAACAGATGCTTCATGACATTGTCATCTGTCATCTCTTCTTGCGAGTCTCCCATCTTGTTGAAAACTAACGCAGCACTTTCACATCGGGTTCACCAGAAATGTCGTAGAATTTTTGTAAGAGCTGCTGAACACGGAGTTCAAGTTACAGCAAAGAAAGAGGCTAACAAGAAGAAATCAAATTTTGATGCCAAAGTACTCTATATTGCATGTCAAGCATGTTCAGAAGAGATATCTATAGTATCTCATAACCAGCTTCAGGTGTTCGAGATCAGTTTTTTCATTGGCACATAGACTTGTTAAATTCTGCTGGGTAGTAATCTCTGTGAACAAATTTTTAGGAATCCATACAAAGTCAAAACAATGAGCAGTAACTTCTGTGTACATAAAACAATGGAGTTCTGTGGCAGCAACTCAAGCTATACCACAAGCATCTGTACCTTAATCTTTGGCAGTAGAAAATGTTCCCATAACACTTCTAAAAATTGCATTCAACTATAGATGCTCACTCACTATTACTGCTGGGCAGCTCTTCACGATCCGAGTTGAATGTCAAGGATTATTGTAAGCCTCAACTACTCTATGTAACTTTTTGTAAACATTAAACTGAAGCCAATAATGCACAACAGTCCTTTTTCTTCAACTGGACATCTTGACTCTCTGTTGGTACTACAATCTTCATCCCCGTTAACGATGTTCCATATTCTGTACTGGTTGTCAGAGACTTCTTGCTGACTTTGCGATAGATTTCAGTCAACGCAGTTGTAAAAGCACTTACAACATTGGTAGCCTCTAATGCAGATGTCTCCAGAAAAAAAATAGCCCTTCGGATTTAATACAACCTCCTCATTTGGCAGCCATGCTTCATAATCCACACAGAATTCCATTCTTAAGCCATCGAGGCCACATCTTCCTTACAATGCCCATTATTGCTAGCTCATAGTATTTTGCTATGGCTTCAAGACTTGGAAAGCAGGGAACAGGAGCATGCATGAATCGGATTCCACTGTTTTCATACACTTGACCTTTGTTAAACTAGTTTTTGAAGCAGTTGATGCCTCCATGCCTGGCGAGCGTGAGAAAAAGCACTAGCTTTCATTCAGAGGTTCAGCGCCTCTCCAGAAGTGGATCAATCCTCCCCCGATGATTCCTCTGCCCATAAATGTGCGATATCCAAATCCTTGATCAATCTGCTCAATATTGCATACTCTTTGTTTCATAATAGATAAGGAACAAGATTTCCATAACAAGATTGACTTCTATGATGATTTCCTTGAGAGATGTGTATGCTTTTTAGCCGAATTTAATGGCGATCTGCTGAGGTTCGATGATGATGAAACGAAATTGAGAAGGTCATTCGTCTTTCGTTCCTCTTCGTCGTGTTTATTAATGCGTCCTGCTTCATCTTAAGAGCTCGCTCTTTGTCGTTGCAACGTCTTTTGCCATCACCTTCTGTGTTCGGCTTTGTTGTATGCAACTTCATCGTTCTTCTTCTTTGTCTTCTGCTCCATCATCACCTTGTGCGCTATTTCTCTCTTTGGTTTTGTCACCCATGTTTGTCTACAGGTCGGTCCTTCTTCTCCAAATTGGTGAATGAAAAAGCCTCCTGAAATTCCAAGCCGCAGACATCTTGAAGATAGTGAGCGCCGAACTTATCCTGACGAGCACTTGAAGGTATCCTCTGCCGATCCCGTCAAAAATCAGTGAGGCGGAGGAGAACGAAAGCCCTGAGAAATCGGATCAACCTGCAGGTAGAGATAATGCCGCTAGCAGCTGCAGCATTGACACAGAGGACGTGAAAAAGGACCATGTTCGTGCTCATACCATCGGTCAGGATGCAGTCAGTGATCCCCATGTAGTCCTCCTTCACTCCATCATATGCCGGGTTTTTCTCCACCTCTCTGATCCACACCTCTTTTCTTAGCTCCCCCCCTTTAATTCCATAGCAATGCGCTCCATTTTAAATTTTAGCGCCCCCAATCTCAACTTAGCATTAATAAGGCTATTTTAAGGATACAAAGCTTTTAATCTTTCCCTCCAAATTTAGAAACAAAATGCCTTCTCTCAAAATAGTAGGCTCTATAGGCTTTTCTCCTAGATCCATCCGGATAATCTAAAGATTCTCTGTAAGTGTCATTACCATCACAACCCCAAATTTATAAAAACTTTCTACGAGTCTTCTTGTAGACATCCAAGAGTCCATTGAATTGATTTTCCCCTCCTTTCTTTGCAGTCTTGACTTCATTGGCATGGCGAATTCTAGCATAATCAAGGGAATACACAAGAAGATGGGAAGAAGCAGTCCTTGAGATAGCCGCAAAGACTCCTCCATTCAAAAAATCTTCGGCAAAGGCATATGAACCCTTCTCCTCCATGGCAGATAGTGCTAATGTATCTTCTTCAAAAATGCTTTATCCCGCATATTACGTTGACCTTGTTCACGTGCAATCTTTATCTTTTTAGCTTAAATGTCGGCTTCTATAAAGCTTCCTTTGATTCCACGATTTCTTGCGCTTTTCTTGGAGATCATCATTGAAATTAACAGCCTGATAATGTCCTTTGGCATCAGTTTTTCATATTTTTCTGACACACACACAACATGCATACAAATTGAAACACACACAAACACAAACACACAAGTGGAGTATGTACATTGGATGCAGGTAGTGAAAAGGACGGAAAGATAATGCATCAATCACACACGTTGAAACACACACGAAAAGATAACATAGATGCACAACAAAAATGGAGGTGTTTATGGCTCGGATGCACAGCAGCACGACAACATCAAGTGGCATGTTTCTACCAAGGGTTGAATTCACCTCTCAATGATCAGTTGGAGGCAATGAGACCTACTGATTCAGAGGATGCTTTAATGAGGGCACAACCTTTAGCCAACTCTTCTTCCAAGACATATAATAGGCCTAATAATAGATTCCCTATTTAAAGAAAGCTCGAGTGAGCCACAACAACAAAGAAAGTACAATCAAGGCCAAGAAAATGTCACTAATGCTCTGCAAATTGTCAAAAACCAGATTATTGAGCCTGATGTTGGAAATATGATGAGCTGGGCCATTTTCAAGCTGGATGTCCCAACAAAGGAACAAATTTGAACACCAACATCCTGCACAATCCTCCAAGGAATGAAAACTTCAACAATAGAGATCATGGACGAGGGGCTAGGCAAGGAGTAGGTCGAGGAGCTAGAAGAGGAGCAAGATATGGAGCTAGGGTCCATACATGCATTGTCACAACTGAGGAATTGGACCCATCTCTAGAAGATGAATGTGAAAAAGGGTCCACCCATTCATTAATAAATAATCATGGCAATGTGGGTGGCAATTTTCTTACCCACCTGATTATCAAGCTGTTCCTTTAAAAATCCTCATCGACTATGGTGCAACTCATTCATTTATTTCCCCAAGGTGCGCTAAAAAAGTGAAGCTAAATAGAGAGCTAGGAAATTGATGGTGGAATTAGCAAATGGAAAGGAAACAATCTTAGCTCATGCCATTAATAGACTACAGTTTCTAGTTAGATGGTGAAACCATAGTAACAAACTTTCAGGTTATGCCTCTAGGGGTATATGGCTATTTATTAGGGATGGATTGGTTAAGTCCCAAGTAGGCAAATATTCATTGTGGTGCAGAATGGGTCTCATTTAAAATTCTTCTAGGTTAAACAATCCACGCATAAGGAGAACTAGGCAAACCAAAAATCCAGCTAGCCAAAGCGAGTCAGATCTTGAAATGAATTAGAAAAGGACTCTTGAAAATGTATTAGGGTTTAGGGTTAGCTTATCCTGCAATGACTTGTTAACATTTTTCAAAACATTAATCTGACTTGTCAACTCTAAAATATTTGTTTGGGCAGTTTCTAGTGCTTTTTTCATTTCGTGCATTTGAGCTATATATGTGTAAGATGCAGAGTATAACCTCATACATTAGCCAAGCATCCCATTGTAACCTTCTCCAACATATCTTATATAGTCATGGACATTGAAAAAAGGAGGTGGTTTACTTGTAGAAGGATCCATGGGATAAATATTTCCGTCCACCCACAAATCTATATGCTTCATTCCTTGTGTTCGCAACCTATTGGCTTCGATCTCATCTATCAATGCTCGATGATGTATACTTCTCCAAGATGTGTAAATCGGATATAGCTGAACAGTTAGCTTGTATTTACGTGTGCTTGCGCCTGTGTTATTTGAAGAGGTATTGCTAGATATTTTAGCAAATGAACCAAGCAAGAATCTCACAATGATAGGAAGCAAGTGCCACAAAAAGAATGGCAAAAGAGAATAGTTTTTAGAAAAAAAAACGTGGGAGCAAAAAAATGTGATTTTCGTTTAAACATCTCAAAAATACAAAATCTCTCGAGTTCCAAGACAAAAACAGCCGAAAAGGTGACTCCTAACCTGGATTAAAAGATGAGGGCAATTAATGGCCGACCTCTTCAATGAACCAAATATTCTCTCATTAATCACATCTGGAAAACCAAATTTAAAGGTTTTATTCTTCCTAAACCTCAACTAATTAGCAACTTAATCACTTTCTTACAAGTGCCATTTTTGAAGCGTTTTTGGCCCTAATGCTCTCGGCGGATTGCCGCGGCTCCACTGCGACTCTCCTACACCTCGGGGATTAGCCCCAAGATGCATCGCTAACACATATAACATTCGCACAAACTCCACTCTTTCATAATTCAGCATTCCAGGAGAATTTTGATTTGCCTCACAAAACTTTCCCCAATGGAAGCACCCATCTAAACCTACAGCTTAGGTTTCATGTCCTCTCAGCATTGGCCAAAGTTTATCAATCAATTGCAATGTATTCTAGGAGATACCACGTTGCATACTTGATGCAAGGTGTATGACAATTGTGCACAACCATTTTATGATTTTAAAAAACCAGCCATGTGAGGTGTGAAAAATAGCCCTTTCATGAATTTTAACTAAGTGTTACGTGTTGCACTGCTTTAGGGACTAGCATTGGAACTTCCGTGCTACTAGTCGCCTATATTTAATTATAGAACGATCCCTAAATGCGATGTACAAAGAGGAAAATCATAGTTTTTATCTTTTCAGCAATAAGATCCTCACACAAACTTCATCCCTCCCTCACCGTTTAGGTGTTGCTGCGATGTATAGGTGTAAATGGTTGTTTTGTCTCATTTTTGTATATAAAAAGCAATAAACACGTACTATAACACAAAGGACAAGGCCAAACTGAGGCTTAACCTCGTGCTTTAACCTTGCTAAACATTCACGCACAGAAATCTTATTTTTTCATTTTTTTGAGCGCCAAAATCCCAATTTTTCTTATTTTTCACTATTTTTTCTATTTATTATTCATGGAAAATAGGTATTTTCTGATTTATTTGCGTTGGATTATTCTTTTGACTGAAACTTAACATTTTCTCTGAGTTTATTCCATTTTCGTTCCTTTCTCCCAACTCAAAAACGAAGAAACAACTAATTTCCATTGAAAAATGACAATTTGCAGGTTTTAAAGAATTAATAACGACTCTAAATCATTACAGGTTTTGCATTTTTATAATTACAGCCCTCAACCATGATGCCAACAAGGTTCAAACAAAAATTCAGGGCATATGAATAACATTTAGACCATGAAACAACAAAAACAAGCAAATTTCTTCATAAAATTGGAGCATACCGCATGTCTTGTATGTTGAGGGTTTTTTAATAATTATTTTGAGTAGCCCACAGACCGACTAGTAACCATTCTTTAGTGCTAGACCTCTTCGCTCAGCCTCCTCTTCATCTTGAAGCAATCCGATCACAGCCGGACAAGCATTCTTCAGCCCCTCTTCTTCTTGATTTCTTGCACATGAATTGCCTCTATGCAGGAGAGAGAGGGAGGAGAGAGAAAGACTAAAAATCAGAATTTCATTCCCTTCATCATATTGCACGTGGTTACCATCGAAATCTTACCCTCTCTGCATGGATGAGGGATCTTCCCTTTTCTCTCTACATGATTGAGTATCCAAGAGGCACCTACATCCCTAAAAAATGGGGCATCAATAAAAAAACGCCCCTCTGTGCATCACGACATGTTTTTGCATGTTTTCTTCATTCAGAGATTCATTTTATTTCATTTATAAAATGTCCACTTAAAAAAAAACTACTTTCACACTACTATGAAAGGGTTTTCAATATGTTTGGGGGTGCAAACGGACTCCAATTCGTGATCCGATTGGACGGCTAGCTCTGTGGCATCGAAATCTACAAAGTTGGGCTCTGTCACGCTCTTCTTGACTTCCAGATCCAGTAGCCACTTCACAACCCCGAACCTTGCGGGGATTAAATGGGGGATCAAACGACCTCGGAATTGAGATTTGAGACTTGCATTGGATTCCTGACGTCGTTTTGCATCTAGGAAAACTCCAGCTTGGCCATCTGCCATCATTTGATTTTCCATGAAAATTAGCAATAGCGCTTTAGGGACTTACCGCTTAAAATCGTCCTGATTGCCACTGCTGCCTTCGACGAAGTCTATTTTTTCCCTGATATTTGTAAATTTTGGCTATTTTTAAGCACTTCTCAGTATCAAAAATCATATATCACCATCCAACATGGTGAGCCCATTTGCTTCAACTTTTATTGCAAGGACGAGTAACGTTAACATCAATTCCAATAGGCAAGTAGATCCATCTATATTTTTAAAAAAATAAAATATAAATAAATACATGAGAAATGTAAAAAATAAGATCATATTTTTTTAAAAAGAAATGGTAATAAATTTAAGGGAATGACATAATGTTATTTTTAATAGTTTGGTCCCAAGGTTTTTTTATTAAATTAATATTATTATAGATTAGCAAGATATTTAATCATAGATGCATTAGGAGAAATTTCAGATGTATTAATAAAACTTTCATTTTTGCTTTTCTTGATACATATCCTAATTAGATTTAACTTCATAAATTATATATTTCAATATTCTAACAAAAGTTGGGATTGTAAGTAACACTGACATATTAAAATTTTAAAGAATATAATATGTGGAAATTCCTTCTCATTTCTTTGTGTAATACTTTGCATTATGAAGTACCAATCAACATGAAAATCATAAATTAGTATTAGAAACAATTATCCCAAATTAATAGATAGTGACCTTGATCGCTAGTAGTTTAATACTTAGAATCTTCCATTCTAATCGTGATCGTGTGGCAATTTTCTTTTTTATTGAAATACATATATTTCTACCCTTAAAAGCCTAGAAATATTCAATCATGATAGTAATTTCACAAATTTGTAAATTAAAAAATATTTTTCTTAGAGAAACCATAACCACCATGAACTTATTCTAGAAGAACACGGGATATAAAACAAAGACTTGTCGCTCAAAGTGACTTAAAATAATCAAATTAACTTATAAGGTCTTAGAAAAAAAAATGGTGCATATAATTAGTGAAAAAGATGAGAGTTATATTGAGAATTCCTAGCTGGAAAAGAAGGCCGATCAGTATTTTGAGTTTTCTTGAGTCAATCAAATAGTTAATTCTATTAAGTGGACTCTAGAATCCATTTCAAAAATAAATAATGTATTGGAAAACTCAAAAAACTCAGTCTTCTTTTTCTAAGGAAAGCATATAAATGGTCAATAGTGTGGTAGCATGCCTTGTTAGACAACTAAACTAGACCCCATTTTTTCTAAGGGAAGCGGACAAATGTATCTCCCTGATGAAAGGCATTCAATGTGGTTGGGTGGACCTGATGAGTCGGGTGCTTTCCTAACAATTAATTATTTAGACCTAGAGTTGATTACTTGACTACATTCTAGGGTTTGGTCTTAGAACTTGATCAAGCATTGCTTTAGGGGGCGGAGGATGAGATTTTGCCTTATGGGCAGAGGGGTTGGGACCCACTCCCCCTTGTCTCTCATCTACTTTGAACCAAGTGCAATGACTAATCTACTCTCTAATTGGGTGCTATATTTTTTTTAGAGACTGTTAGGTCTTTAGGAACCTCTATTTGAGGTTGATTGTTGTGGGATGAGGCAAGATGCCTTTCCGCAAGTTGGGATCTAGGTCTGGTGCGTAGATCGGTCGCAGAATGCTCACGTAGTGAATCTCGAAAGGTCCCCAAGAACAATGAACTCTACCTTTTTGCACAAAAAAACATGTAAAAGCATGCACGACAAGAAGCAAGAGACAAATTGGGTTCAATCTCCCCCCATGCCTTGTGTGAGCGCTCCACAAAAGCATGTATTTTATGTATATTTCAATCTTTTTGCTCAATAATAGCCCAATTTACAAAAATATGACAAGCTTTTAGCTTTTGAGTTTGCTTTCTACAAAAATAGGAAATAAAGCTAATGGACGGTGCCCATAGAATCTGGCACGCCCAATCTCAATGTCCAAATAGAAATAACATATCCGTGCGCATAGGCGCATACAAAAATAATAATCAATAATCAATGTCTCAATAGACATAACAAAATATAGGTGTGGTGCCTATCAAAATATAATCCAAAGGTCGAATACTCGCTAGACTCCAATGCTTTCCTCCGCCACTGCTGCTATCTCTACACATCAACTGAAGCATTCACAATCGTTAGTAAAATAATACAATTAAACCGACAAAAGTGAATACCTAGTAGTCTTCAGCTACATAAATAAATCAACTGGTTAGAAATAAATCCTAACCTTAATTTATTACGAGTGCGCACTCTAAACTCATAAACGTTTATTAATTTAATATGCATTTTGCGGAATCACCCGCTATGGAATCACCCATGTACACACTAAATTAATGAAACGCCCGAAAAGGACAAGCGTCCCCATCAACTTCTCGCACAAAGAATCCTCTTTGTGTATGAGCCCCGGTCATCTAAGTTTACGGAATCCACCGTAAAACCTCACGGAATCCACCGTGGCACGGAATCCACCGTGAAATATGCCTCCTGGCATCATACCCCCGGGGTGGGATAGCAATTGACCTCAATTGCTATTAGCTCAATGTGGAGCTAACAGAGTGGGGAAAGCATTTAAGTCTCTAGCGTGCATCCATTGTGTTTCCTCTACAGGATGGTTCTTAAATTTAACTAGATATCTAGAATACCTTCGGCCAGTTCTAGTGGTCATATAGTCAGTGTCTATGATGGCTTCTGGTTCAAGTATTTTAGCCTCTTCCTCTAATAAAGGTGGGCTTTCATAAACAGGGTGGATAGGTAATTGGCCTCTAAATGGTCTCAATAAACTAATGTGAAATGTATTGTGAATTTTCCAATGAGATGGTAATTCTAACTTGAATGCATTATCATTAATCTTATGAATGATTCTAAATGGTCCATAGAATCTAGGAGCTAATTTGACAACTGGATGTCTATCTACACTTTGCAGTCTACGCTTTTCTATTCTCAGCCAAACATAATCATCAACTTTGAAATTCATGGCTTGTCTTTTCTTGTTGGCTTGTTTGGTATATGATTGTTGGGCTTTAGCAATCATATCCTTAACCTCATCAAAAATACTGTTATGCATAGTAGCAATATCATCAGCACTCTGAATTCTATTAGACAAAGATGCAACATGTGTAGATAATCTATATCCATAGATGACTTCAAAAGGTGCTTTCTTTGTAGATATGTGCAGTGTATTGTTATATGCAAACTGTAATAAATGCAAATGAGTATCCCATGTCTGAGGTTTAGAGATAGTATATGCACGTAAAAGATCTAAAATGGTGCTATTTGTGGCTTCTGTTTGTCCATTTGTTTCTGGATGAAATGCAGATGAGAAATCAATCTTTGTGCCTAGATTTGCAAACAGTGTAATCCAAAAATTATTACAAAATCTAGAATCACGATCTGAAATAATCACTTTTGGCAATCCATGGTTAGTAAAAACAGTTTTCAAAAATAACTGTGCTGCTTGTGATGCTGTTAAAGTTTTCTTACATGCAATGAAATATGCTTGCTTACTAAATCTATCTACAATTGTCCAAATCATGTCATGGTTAGATTTAGTATTTGGTAAACCAGTAATGAAATCCATAGAAATATGTTCCCAAGGTTTAGATGGAATAGACAAAGGCATTAGTAATCCATACTGTTTACCATGATGTCTCTTTATTCTTTGACAAATCAAACATTCAGAAACGAAATTAGATACATCTGCATCCATATGCGGCCAATAAAAATCTTCAGTTAACATGCGTAATGTAGATATGATTCCTCTATGACCTTGATATGGGGGACAATGAATTTCATTCAAAACAAAAGATCGGAATGGAATAGTAACACACAGTCTCTTTTCAAAGAACATAAATTCATCTTTGTATGACAATGAATCAACAGGAATGAAATTATTTTGAACTAATTTTTGCCAATCAGAATGAAAAGTAATATCCTGATGATATGTATCTTTCATAGCAATCAAAGAATCAAAAGATATGACAGAAATATTATGAATTGCAGGTCTTCTACTCAATGCATTAGCAAGTACATTTTCTTTTCCAGGTTGGTATTGAATGATAGGATGAAAACTTTGAATGAAGGAAGCCCATTTGATATGATGGTCAGAAATTTGGGGTTGGCTAAGTAGATGTCTAATGCTTTGCTGGTCAGTCTTTATCATGAATTCTGAACCCATTAAGTAGTGCTTCCACTGTTTTAATGCTTGTACAACTGCTAATAGTTCTTTGTCATAAGTGGAATATTTGAGCTCAGAGGGTTTCAGCTTAGAACTAGAATATGCTATTGGATGATTGTCTTGCATTAGTACAGCTCCTATTCCTGATCCGCTAGCATCGGTCACAACTAGAAAGAATGGTCTATTAAAGTCAGGCAATTGTAGAACAGGGGCATTAGTTAATGCACATTTCAGTAAGTCAAAAGATTTCTGCTGAGTTTCAGTCCATTGATAAACAATTCCTTTCTTAAGAAGTTTGGTTAATGGTAAAGCAAGTAATGAAAAATTACGTACAAACTTCCTATAGAAACTAGCAAGACCAAGGAATGAGCGTAATTCATGTACATTTTTAGGAACATGCCAATGCAATATTGCATCAATTTTCTTAGGATCAACTTTAACTCCTTCTTTTGATACAATATGACCCAAATACTCAATTTCTGTCTTAAAGAATTCACTTTTTTCAGGATTTGCAAACAATTGATTTTCTTTCAGTAATTGAAAAACTAATGATAAATGCTCATAATGCTCTTTTTCACTTTGACTAAATACCAAAATATCATCAAAGAAAACAATCACACAATACTGATATTTCAAAAAGATACGGTTCATCATTCTACTGAAAGTAGTAGGTGCATTAGTCAATCCGAATGGAGTGACTAAGAATTCGTAATGGCCAAACTATGTTCTGAATGCAGTCTTAAATATGTCAGTTCTATCTAGCCTCACCTGATGATATCCAGACTTAAGGTCAATTTTACTAAATATAGAAGATCCTTGCAGTTTGTCCATAAGGTCATCAACTCTAGGTATAGGATACATATTCTTTACAGTGATCTTATTTAATGCTCGGTAGTCAATACACATACGATAGGTATTATTCTTTTTCTTGACTAAGAGTACAGGTGCACCGAATGGAGAACTGCTAGGTCGAATTAAGCCTCTATTTAGTAATTCTTCAACTTGACTCTGGATTTCTTTTTGCTCTATTTGATTGTGCCTATATGGTGCTTTGCAAGGTGGTTGTGTGCCAGGGATTAAATCAATCTTATGGTCTTCTGGATGTGAAGGTGGTAAACCTGGTGGTAGGTCTTCTGCAAAACAATCCTTAAAATATACAAGAAATTCCTTATGTCTAGGGTGCATATGATTTTCCTTTGCGTGCAATTCATTCACCCAAATGAGATATGATTTAGTACTCTTGTGTAGTGCACGTTTTGCTTGAGTATGCGAAAGCAGTGGAAAAATATTAGATGCATGCATACCATATAATGTAATAGATTTTCCTTGAAAATTAATATTCATTGTGTCCGTGGAATAATCTATATTTGGATTATGCTGGTGTCTCCAAGGCATTCCTAAAATAATGTTGCTTGACTGTAATGGGACAACTAAGAAATTTCTTCTTTCAATATATGAACCAATTTGAATCTCTAAATCTTGTACTTCTTGTGTGCCATTGTACCTAGTGCCTAAAAATGTAGCTTTTATGCGATAATGCGTAGGTACTGTATGTAATTTCAATTCCTTTACCAATTTTGCTGAAATAAAGCCATGGGTACTACCGTCATCATGCAAGATAGTTCTTTCCTTTCCATGCACCATACATTTCATAGTCAACAATGAATGTGGAGTAGGCATACCTGGTAAAGTGTCGGAAGTAGTAGTAGGATCATCCTCATCTTCAGTGAAATCCGGCATATCCTCATGCTCGTCTTTGTCCATGGCTCCAAGATAGTTGATATGTGCTGGTGGCTTCTTTGAATGACAATTTGCTGCGAGATGCCCTGGCTGGTGACATTTATAGCATACTATTGGCTTGGCTTTGGTTACATTATTTGCAATGGCTGGAAGTCTGGGTACATTTGGATTTGCTTGTGGAATAGGCTTAGGATTTGGATTGACAGTGGATGGTAATGCAGGTGGTTTAGCCCAATTCTTGCGGAAAGATGGTGATGAGAAACGACCTGGATTAAACCTTCTAAAATTGGAATTGAATTGTTTAGATCCATAATTACCATTGGCTTGGAATTGCTGTGGTCGTCTGTCTCTTCCGCGTAACTTATCTTCTGTGTCATGAGCTAGTGAGATGCCATCTTCAAGGGTAGCAGGCTTGAACATGTTCACTTCAGCGTAGTAATGTCCAAGGAGTCCAGACATATACTTCCGCTTATGTGTCGTCTCTGGTACGTCTTCAAGCATGCGTAGCTGTAGGAGTGCATTCCAAAAACGCTATGTATACTGTGGAATAGGCTCACGATCCCGTTGTTGAAGTAAATCCCATTGCTTGATAGCCTTCTCATGAAATTCCGGCGGAAGGAAATTCTGCATGAACTTCTTCTTGAAATCTTCCCAAGTAGCAGGACATTCTATGCTCTTGCGTACTACAGTCCACCATAGTGATGCTCTGTCTATCAGATGATTAGTAACACACTTGATTTTATCTTTTTCTGGATAAGTTTCCTCATGGAAATAGTCATCAAACTGGCTAATGAATGATAAAATAGTCTTTCCTTCTCGTATGCCATTGAAAGTGCGAAATTTGAAACTTCGTTTACTTATCTTTGATTCCTTGCGAATGGTTTGTGCTTCAAGAGTGGCATCGATGGTACGTCGAATCAAATCTTCAGCTTGAGGTTCTTCTTTATCGGTGGACGCTCTTTGTAGTTTTGTCAATTGCGCTTGCAATGCTTGCCTAGCCCTTCGCTCTTCTTCCAATTGTAGCATGATTAGATCCAGCTTTTGTTCCATGGTAGGCTCAGGTAGGTCGTCTTCAGTCATAGGATCATCCATATGTGGGGTTGTCATCCTGTAAAACTCAATAAACCTTTCTCACTCAAAATCAGGTTAGCGGGATGAGCGTAGCTCAAATTCGGGGTTACAAGGCTATGTATTTTTGGGTATTTCTTTCTCAATTTTCAGAAAATCTGTAATATTTCAGTCTTCGTTTGTTGAAAATACTTCAGTGCACCTGTAGATAGGTGGAACACCTTGCCACGAACAACTTTCCAGTTCAGAGTTTTTGCATAGGAACAAGCCTTCTAGGAGTTTTGAGCACTAGTCAGTTATGATTCTAGTTGACTAGTCTGACTTGCAGAGTTGCAGACTTAGCCGACTTGCAGAGTTGCAGACTTGCAGAACTTAGGCCGACTTGATGAACTTGCAGGACTTGATTCCAATCGACTTGCTGAACTTGACTTCTGATGCGCAGGACCTGGAGTTTGGTGACTTTGTTGCCCTGTGTGACTAGAGCGACTTAGCTGAGACTTAAGAGATTAAGCTTTAAAAGCTTAATCTTCAGTCGTCTGATTTTCGTGGGGAGGGGGGGGCCGTTTTTTGTGACGGCGCGAAAAATGTGGCCCGGCTCTGAGACCACGATGAGAAATTGAGAAGCTCTTAAGCTTCTTAAGCTTCTTCTAAGCTTAACTTAAGCTTAAACTTATGAGAAATAAGATATGAAATTTTTGTTTTCTCACTGTTTCTTCACGACTTGATGAAGGAGATGGATGCGTGGTCCTCCGCCTACAGAGCCTAGTCCTTCGCGATCTGACAGTAGAAACAGGGGTTCTTGATCGCCAGAAGTCTGCCTGTATCGACGGTTCACGATGAGATTGACTGTAGATCCCGATCGTTCCTGGAGCTCCGCCTTCGCCCGAGATTGGTAGCGATTGGAAGCTCTTGATCTCAGCTCTGCTCTGATACCACTGGTGCGCAGATCGGTCGCAGAATGCTCACGTAGTGAATCTCGAAAGGTCCCAAGAACAATGAACTCTACCTTTTTGCACAAAAAAACATGTAAAAGCATGCACGACAAGAAGCAAGAGACAAATTGGGTTCAATCTCCCCCCATGCCTTGTGTGAGCGCTCCACAAAAGCATGTATTTTATGTATATTTCAATCTTTTTGCTCAATAATAGCCCAATTTACAAAAATATGACAAGCTTTTAGCTTTTGAGTTTGCTTTCTACAAAAATAGGAAGTAAAGCTAATGGACGGTGCCCATAGAATCTGGCACGCCCAATCTCAATGTCCAAATAGAAATAACATATCCGTGCACATAGGCGCATACAATAATAATAATCAATAATCGATGTCTCAATAGACATAACAAAATATAGGCGTGACGCCTATCAAAATATAATCCAAAGGTCGAATACTCGCTAGACTCCAATGCTTTCCTCCGCCACTGCTGCTATCTCTACACATCAACTGAAGCATTCACAATCGTTAGTAAAATAATACAATTAAACCGACAAAAGTGAATACCTAGCAGTCTTCAACTACATAAATAAATCAACTGGTTAGAAATAAATCCTAACCTTAATTTATTACGAGTGCGCACTCTAAACTCATAAATGTTTATTAATTTAATATGCATTTTGCAAAATCACCCGCTATGGAATCACCCATGTACACACTAAATTAATGAAATGCCCGAAAAGGACACGCGTCCCCATCAACTTCTCGCACAAAGAATCCTCTTTGTGTATGAGCCCCGGTCATGTAAGTTTACGGAATCCACCGTAAAACCTCACGGAATCCACCGTGGCACGGAATCCACCATGAAATATGCCTCCTGGCATCAAGGTCACCTAGTCTGATCAAAGTCCAAATATTCCGGTGGAATATGGACGAGAATAACTAGGAAAAGACCCTAAACGACTACTAAGCATTATCGTCCACATATGCGGAGGGTATGTTACACATTGTATTAGAGCAAGTTGATATCTTTCAAATAATCGTAAAATGTTGAAGCTTTTGGTAAATAATAATTGAACAACTAAAATATATGACCTAGCCTAACTATCATGAGGTCAAATTCCTTGAGAGAATATCCTAGAAGTAAATTCGTAGGACACATATAGGAATAGGATCTAAGGGAAGGATGGACACACTTCTAAATCAAGGATTAAGTGATCATTAGTTAATAAAACATTTATCAACCTTGTGAGAAAAAAATTGAATAAATTATGTTGTTCACTATAAAAATTATGTGCAGGATGATTTGCAACAATTCCATGAAATGTTTCAAATAATTTATAAACAAGGAAATTAATGTTCTTTTCTCTGAGCGAAGAAAATTTTCACAACTTTATTCCTCAAGAATATTAGTCTGACACCATGAACATTGGACCTTACATGAAGAATGGGGACAGTCACCTAGTTATCTACCTATTTTTGTGGATTGAACAAGTGGTATCAAATATAGTCTATGGGGGTTGCGTTGGGCAAAAAGACTTCAACTGGTCAGACTCTATATATTTTATAGGAGTGATCCAAATTCAACAGTTTATGTTGATGGCAAGACAATGTCTCTAAATCAATGGGTTTATAGTTCTAGTGCCAAGGTCCTTCAGCCTAATCGGGTAATGGTAGCCTACCGATCTTGTCAAGACAAGTATGAGATCAAGGAATTTCCTAACCTCCCCAAAAGTTATTTGGCATTGGGTATACTTAAGAAACCTCCTACATTCTACATTACTCTATCCTTATCCAGAATTCATGACTAAATTCATATAGTTATCTTTAGTACAAGAAAATTGAAAGCATGTATTGAACCTTTAGCAACCACATATTTAGGAATTTGGAAATTTTCATAAAGTTTGGGAATTCCTAATGTGATTAATATTTGGACACATGGTCAAATCTTATCCCCTTAGTTGAAGATGAAATTTTCCCTAGATACTATATAAGCAATCTCCCCACGTCCCACTCTCAAATATGGGGTTAAGATTTAGCCACTCGGTCTAATCTTTACTACTTATTTGAAAGTGGAACTTGGGAGATTCCCAAATTCTCCGATATGGTATCTAGTAGCTTGTTTATAAAAATTCTCTGAAAATATTTGTATAACCTATGGCTCTTTTGATAAATATATATACTCTTTTTTTTTGGAAAAATACCTATAAAGATGCTATTATGATGGTATGTTTGAATTAACAAAATATATTGATACTTATGACTATAAATATTTGTGGTCTCTTAAATATGATGCACATTGTTAATCATGTTAGTACTAAGAAAATAATGATTTCGAGGTTCCTTCCATTGCTACACCTTTAGTGGTTGTTATCCTTGTCACTGAATTGGTGGTGGAAGAAAAAAAAAGGAAGTTTCTACTCAAACAACTAAGGCCGCTAGAATTTAATGGTGAAGGAACAAAGGTCGCCATTAATGTTGAGACTTGGATAGAGTAGATAGGGGATTACTTCTCTATTGCTAGGACAAGTGCAACAAACTAGGCAATGATTGCATGGTTGAGGCTTATAGGGGAAGCTTGACTTTGGTGGAAACAATGGTGTTAGGACAAGGCTGCCTCTCAATTGACTATTAAATCAAAGAGTCTATTCAAAATTGTTATTTGTCCCCTACTTATCAGATGCTCAAAATGAATGATGTTTTCAGCCTCAAGTAGCTTAGATTAACTTTTTGGAGATGTACTACTCTCGCTTTATGACTTCAAAAGTAAGTTTCTCACCTGTCAATAAAACGTCAAGTGGCACGTTTCTACCAAGGGTTGAATTCACCTCTCAATGATCAGTTGGAGGCAATGAGACCTACTGATTCAGAGGATGCTTTAATGAGGGCACAACCTTTAGCCAACTCTTCTTCCAAGACATATAATAGGCCTAATAATAGATTCCCTATTTAAAGAAAGCTCGAGTGAGCCACCAACAACAGAGAAAGTACAATCAAGGCCAAGAAAATGTCACTAATGCTCTGCAAATTGTCAAAAACCAGATTAATGAGCCTGATGTTGGAAATGTGATGAGCTGGGCTATTTTCAAGCTGGATGTCCCAACAAAGGAACAAATTTGAACACCAACATCCTGCACAATCCTCCAAGGAATGAAAACTTCAACAATAGAGGTCATGGACGAGGGGCTTGGCAAGGAGTAGGTCGAGGAGCTAGAAGAGGAGCAAGATATGGAGCTAGGGCCCATACATGCATTGTCACAACTGAGGAATTGGACCCATCTCTAGAAGATGAATGTGGAAAAGGATCCATCCATTCATTAATAAATAATCATGGCAATGTGGGTGGCAATTTTCTTACCCACCCGATTATCAAGCTATTCCTTTAAAAATCTTCATCGACTATGGTGCAACTCATTCATTTATTTCCCCAAGGCGTGCTAAAAAAGTGAAGCTAAATAGAGAGCTAGGAAATTGATGGTGGAATTAGCAAATGGAAGGGAAACAGTCTCAGCTCATGCCATTAATAGACTACAGTTTCTAGTTAGATGGTGAAACCATAGTAACAAACTTTCAGGTTATGTCTCTAGGGGTATATGACTATTTATTAGGGATGGATTGGTTAAGTCCCAAGTAGGCAAATATTCATTGTGGTGCAGAATGGGTCTCATTTAAAATTCTTCTAGGCTAAACAATCCACGCATAAGGAGAACTAGGCAAACCAAAAATCTGGCTAGCCAAAGCGAGTCAAATCTTGAAATGAATTAGAAAATGACTCCTGGTTTACCTAATAAAACTAAATAAGATGAAGGATACCAAAGAGGAAGATGAGCCCTCGTGGCTAATGATTGAATATGCTGACGTCTTTCCTGAGGAGTTGACATAATCACCTCTTGAGCAGAAAGTAGACAATGAGATAAAATTAATTCCCAGATAGTTGAATCAATCAAAGACCATACAAAATGTCAATTCTAGAGGCTATTGAACTAAAGGAGCACTTGAAGCAATTGCTAGAACCAGGGTTCATTTGTCCTAGTAATTCTTTCTGGGTGATCCTCTCCTATTTCAAAAGAAAGAGGATGGAACCATTAGATTATGCATTGATTGTAGGTGATTGAATTAGGTTATCATCAATATATATGTCCCATCCCTTGGATCAATGAAAACATTACCAAATTTAGATAAAAGAAGAAGACATTCCAAAGATAGCCTTCAATACTAGGTATGACCATTACAAGTTCAATGTAATGTCTTTTTCACTAACAAACGCTCCTGCTACTTTTAACATGCTGGTTCAAGATATCTTCAAGCCATACCTTGAAGAGTTTGTTCTCATGTTCTTTGATGATATTATCACCTATTCTAAGGTAGAAGAAGTTCATCTATATTATCTATGGATTGTTCTCAAACTTATTCAAGAGAATAAGCCCTTCGCCAAAAAGAAGAAGTGTTTATTCTTCAAGAAGACAATTGAATACCTAGGGTTCATCATATCAAAGGAGGGGATCTCAGTGGATCCTACCAAGGTCAAGGATGTCTAGGATTGGCTACCATCCCAAAAAATCAAGGAAATCAGAGGATTTCTAGGGTTGACAAGATGATATAGAATCTTCATCAAGGATTATTCCCTGATAATAGCACATCTCAATGAGTTGCTTGATGTAGGGGACTCATGGAAGCCCTCCCCCTCTTCTTTGTCATTGTCAAAGACTGCGTACTTGGAAAAAAATGAGCTTTCTCCAAAACTAAAGAATAATCTACTTATGTATATCTTTTCCTCTCTTCTATATCATTTCATACCTTCTCTTCAACATACTAATCACGGATTCTAAGATCGGCCTAACACGATATTGTACTCCACTCCTTTCATGACTATGAAGTCCATAGAGAAGTGGACTCCTGCAATATTCAATGGCAAAATTTTCAACACTCCATATGGCTTTATTTTTGTTCCATTAGCCAATGTGACATTGAACCTAGCATCCTCGATAGGTGGGGTACCCCAAGCCTAGAGTACTACGTGACTAAGCACATTAAATCCTGCCCCCCGTGTCCACAATCCCTTTCCTCGTGGTATCACCCACTACAACTAGGACTGGAAAGACCACATGCATCTCTGTGCCTTCCCAAAAAGCATTAATATGCAAATACTTGGGTACTGAGTGCAGCATCAAGCTT
Organism: Lygodium microphyllum; assembly: GCF_053477565.2. Classification (NCBI taxonomy): domain Eukaryota; kingdom Viridiplantae; phylum Streptophyta; class Polypodiopsida; order Schizaeales; family Lygodiaceae; genus Lygodium; species Lygodium microphyllum. The sequence goes on from NC_141157.1 coordinate 137,897,656, forward strand.
GATATTTACGTTACTGCATTGTGGTCTTGCAAGTCAATGACATCTTTCTTCATTGATTATTCCACCCATTGCTTTAGCTCCTGCCATAGCATCGAATGCTACCTAAGTAAATCTCCTAAACTCAGAGTTACAAAGGTGGTCACAAGCATTATGAGAAGATTACTAACCCCTTGCTTGTCTTCTAATTCTGCACTCCTTCTCCAATGGCCTCGACTAGTTTGTTGGTTTGTGGTGTTCAAGCTTTGTCTAGGCAGCACGATTTGAGATGCAGACATGTCTTTTGGTTGTGTGGGAGACTGGGGTGCTCACACTAGAGAGATCATTGATCTCATCCTCCAAGATGGGCTCAACATCCTTTAGGTGTTCATGGGCTTCTCTCACCCACTCCTTGACCTTCTCTATGGCTTTGAGTTGGTGCTTCAGGTTGGGGTACTCCCCTACCTTAGCACTCTCTTTCTTAGCAATCTTTGGAGCGGATGTTTCTACTTCAATGTCTGTGACTTTCTTTCCAACAGGCAGTGTCATTGCAATGTCTGTGACTTTCTTTCCAACGTCTGTGACTTTCTTTCCAACAGGCAGTGTCATTGCACTCTAAGTTTTTAACGTGACCTTTGCTTTGCTTTTCTACTTTCTTCACCTACGACTTTTCTTTCCCATTGAGGCTGTGTCCAGGTTACTAGGCCTTGACAATGATATATTGGCCTGCTTTGTGAGCTTGTGGGTCATAATATGCAACAGGATGGGCATGGCCTTGTCATCGAGTGTATTGACACTGAACAACCCCAATGGAATGATGGTACAATTATCAAACTAGGGGATTGTTTTTGCCTAGGGCAGTCAACTAAAAGGTGGGTGATTCCACACTCACCACGTCTGAGATTAGTCTTATCTCAATTGGCTTGCTCCCTCTCGAGCAATTGCAAAGAGATATATCATGGGTGACCACAAGTCAAACAAGAAATTGGTTCTTAGTTCTATCCTCCTAAGCCTCTACCTCTCTTCTTCCTAATGCCATCACCCACACTGATTGATAGTCCATGAGAATTGGATTGTCCTCTTCATTGTACAAGACATAAGGGTTCACATAAAGCTCCTCATCATTCAATTCCTCCACATATGGACTGGAGCATCACTTAATGGATGGGTTATGTAAGGTCCAAGCAGCCTAGGTATGCCTGTGGCATTGGTATCCATCCTAGGGATGACTGGCTTTGCATCGTTAGGTGTCAAAAGGGCCAATAGGGCTTCTCTCCCAAAGAAATTTAGAGGCCTATTCCCTAAGTAAGGATGGTTGTAAGGCTATGAGTATGGGAGTCTCCTTGATAGTCTATAGTGCATGGCATCATGGCCGAACCTACCGCAGTTGGTGCAAGGTCAAGACCTAGGGTCTTGACACTCTGCTAGAAGGTGGTTTTGGCCAGAATACATGCATTCGACATGTGACTACGTAGGTTTCTCATCATCTCTTGTAGTTTGACTAGCTCCATTTTCATCTTCTCCACCCCTTTATCTTGGTTGCTTGGGCCTCACCATTCCGTATATGTTTTTTCCCTTTCTAGAGTTCTACAGTTGACTTCGTCTTGATTCAAGCTCCTGGAACTTCTCTCCTTAAGCTGATCATCCATTTATATGGCCTCTTCAAAAACCCTATCTAGTGGGTCTCTTTACAAGCTTGAGTTGCCTACCAAGGCCTTGTAGAGTTCCTCACAGCGTATTCTATTGATGAACACGGCACCCTGTTGTCTCTTATCCCTATGGTAGATTTCATCCCCAAAGGCTCCAATAGTGGTGGTGAACCTGACATGAAAGTTGGCAGCAACATGTGTGTAAGGATGGGGGATTTTGCAGGTTCAAGTGGTGGTGATGCTTTACAACGGATGATTTCTTTGTTGCAGCACCAACAACAATAACAGTTGTTGTTACAACAACAGATGCAAACTCGGCAAGAAGTAGAAAGAATTGATTCCTTAGCTATGAATATAGTGGGACAAGAATTGAAGCAGTTTAAGGGTCAAAATGTTTCGGCCTTCATCTGGTTGTATGAAGAAAAGATGTTGTTTCATGGGGTACCGCAGTATGTATGGATTCGGTTTGGCCATGCATGCATTGCATGATTGGATTGATGAGTTACATAGAAGAGATGCTAATTCGAAAGCTTTTAAGAAAGCTTTGATAGAAGAGTTTCTCTTGGAAGATGCAGGATTGGTAACTAAAAAGACATTTATAGATTAGATTGAAAAGTGTTGGGGGTAAAGGCGCCTCCGCCGTGCCGCCCCGTGTATTACTACACTGACAGTACCCGCCACTGCACACTACAGGTGGCGGGCGCCCGTCACGTCACTTTATTCTTTATTCTTTTAGTGATAGTTTGAATAAAGGAAGGCCCGGTCACACATTGTGACTGTTGGAGTTCCCATTTCTTGTCTCTCTCTTTCTTGCTCTTGCTCTCCCGCCATAGCTCGCATGCAAGCTTCGATCCTTCTCACCTTTCAACTGATATCAGAGCATTTGAGCCATTTTTGGATGTCATTTTGATGCTTTGGCTTGACATTGAGGTTGGGAGCTGATCATTCTCAGTTTTAAAACTGTCATTCACTGCATAACAGTGTTGGAAACAGGGCAGCACCCCTGACACTGACATTTGTTGCTTATGCCTCATTCCATTGGAGCTATTTGATGCCCGTATGCGGTCTACTTCCTACCCGGATGTATTGGGGATGTATGCATTTGGTTTGACCATGATTTTGGCTTGAATTCGGGGCTGAAATCTACTGTTTAGAACAGTAAATACATGCTGGAATAACAGTGGGCTGAAGGTACTTTACATGCTTTGGCACTTACCTACCGATACCGGATGTATGCTTTGAGCTTTGGCATGATGTCTCTGACATTTGGGGACAACTTGGAGCATATGTATGAGATTATGGGATGCTTTTGAGCTTCGCATTAGCTCCGTCTTCACTGGCATTTGGACCGACTTGGCATGCTTGTGGACCGCCTATGCCTCATGTCTCTGCTTGACAGTTAGGCTTTTGCATTACATGCTTTGGTTCGTGACATATGCTATTTGGTTCGTGTATGCCATACCGACATTTGGAGCTTGGATTTGGATGTATTTGAGCATTCTCGACTTACTTGATCACTGATCTTGGTTGCTATTTGGATGTCATTGAGTTGACCGAGAGCTTATTTGGGCTTATGTATTGCTTCATGGTTAATACGAATGGTGCTTCATGTATGTCATGCTCTCTTGGATGCGCTTGATGCATTGACAGGGTCACTTATCACTGGTGCTTTCTCTTGGGATGTTTGAGCTTATGAGCTCACTTTGTACGCCATTTGTGCCAGTGGGAGCATTTTACATGCTTGCTTGACCTTTGACAGTTGCATGCTATTGGAGCACTTACATGTATTTGGAGCAGTTTATGTCTTGAGCAGCTACATACGCATTGAGACTTTGGGATCATACTCCGATCTTTATCGATATGCATTGATGTACTCTTGGTTCACAGGATGCTTATGAGCTGAGTCTCATATTTGGATCTTTCTCTTTGAGCAGACACCTATTTGTGTCAGGTTTTGGCAGTTACAAGAACACTTTGCCTAGAGTGTCTGGGGGTGTGCCTTTCACTGGCAGATGTTATTTTGACATGCTTCGGTGTTGAGCTCATGTTCTTTTCACTGTCATTAGCCTTGCTTATGTCCGTTTCATGCCGGCTTTGAAACTAGCATTGTTTGCTTGACATTGGATCCTATTTTGGGACAGTTTGCTCTCTAGACTGCATACCTGCAATTTATTACAGCAAGCAGTTATTGGTGGACTAAGGTGTACTTTTCATGCTCAAATATCCTGATTTGGTGTATTGCACCTAGTACTAAGTGGGCAGCAAATTTTGGCACACTTTGCTCGCCCTTTGGACCCCGTTTTGGTCATTTTTGGGCATTTTCTGCAGTCAAATAGCCAACAGTTTTACATTGTCTGTGCATTTCCAACCTGCATTATGGCGTCCTCTTCGACTGATAATGCCATATTTAACATCACAAAGTTGGATGGTACCAACTACTCTTATTGGAAGAGTCAAATTTGGCAGGTCTTGGTGCAGAAATCTTAGATTAAGCCACTTCGATTGAGTGGGGAGCAGCCTGAAACTATGGACAATGACGACTGGCTTGAACTTGATGAGCTATGCAAGTCCATGATTGTATTGTCTCTCACTGAACAGGTACATTATAATGTATTTGAGGAAGCACAGAGTGCATGGGATCTATGGAATAAGATCAAGAATCTTTATGATAAGAAAAGTCTGGCGAGTCAGATGTACTGGTTGAAGCAGCTTATGGATCTGCGCATGAAGGATAATGCGATTATGTCTGCTCACTTGAGCCAGTTCCATGCTATACTGAAGAACCTGACTTCACAGGATATCACCTTTGGAGAGGAAGTAACTCCTCTTTTCTTGCTTGGGACTATGAATGAGTCATGGGATGTATTCTGCACTGCTCTTTGTGCCTCTAGTGCTACTCTAAAATTGGCAGATGTTGAGAGTGCTCTTCTTCAGGAAGAGGTGAATCTCAAAAACTTGGATGCCTCTCGTGGTAGTCATGCTTTGACAAATAGAGGCAGGAATGACAAGTATGACCGTGGTAATGGCCGAGGCCGTGACTCGCAGAAGGGTCGATCTAAATCTCGTGGCAAGTCACGTAGTAAGTCGCGTGGGCGCAATGCAAATGTCACTTGTCATCATTGTGGGAAAAAGGGCCATATTAGACCACAGTGTCATGAGTTGTGCAATGAGAAGCACAAGGATAAGGGGAAAGATAAAGTGCAGGAGAAGTCCTCTGATCGCAGCATAGTACCTACGAAGTCCAGCATCAAGATTGAGGAAATTAATGTCATGCAGACTGAGGAGTCCGATGGTGGTGATGAGTTTATACTTGCAGCTAGTTCTTCTGATGCTTCACACTTGAGTGAGACATCTAGTATGTATGCACAGTGCTGGTTATTGGATTCAGGAGCATCCTTCCATGTGACGCCTTACCGTGAGTGGTTCCACTCTTACCGCACTATATCTGGTTCAGTCAGACTTGGAGACGACAGGTCTCTTGACATTGTGGGCATGGGTGATATTCAATTGCAGTTTTCCATTGGCAGTTCATTTTTTCTTAGGGATGTACGTCATGTACCTGCGCTTATGCGCAGTCTTATGTCTGCAGGACAGTTGGATGATGCAGGATTTCATGTATGTTTTGGGGATTCTGCCTGGAAGATTACTCGTGGCAGACTTGTGCTTGCTAGAGGCGCCAAGTCTGGCAGCCTCTATCCTCTTGTTGTATCTGGGTCCTCAGTTGACCATGTTTTGGCAGTGGGTTCTATCCCACATGTATCACTTTGGCATGCTCGTTTAGGGCACATGTCTTTGAAGGGAATGAAAATGTTATCTGGTTTGCAGTATCTTCCGCCTTTGGATTATGCATGTTTTGACTCGTGTGATCATTGTCTTTATGGTAAGCAGAATAGGTCTACGCATAAGAAATCGGGTAGGCCACGCATGAGTGAGCCCTTGGCATTGGGGCATTCCGATGTTTGTGGGCCTATGCCTTGCATGTCTATGGGTGGCGTGAAGTACTTCGTTACCTTCATTGATGATTTTTCTAGGAAAGTGTGGGCTTATCCCATAAAGCAAAAGTCCGATGTCTTGGCAGTTTTTCAGAGATGGCTTGCTCTTGTTGAGAACTAGACTGGGTATAGGCTGAAATGCCTTAGGACAGATAATGGGGGAGAATTTGTCTCGCATGATTTTGAGCAGTTTTGTGATGACAGGGGTATTAAGCGTTAGTTGACCGCCCCTTACACCCCACCCCAGAATGGTTTGGCTGAGCGCATGAACAGGACTATTCAAGAGCGTGTGCGCTCTATGCTTAGCCATGCAGGCCTACCCCAGAGTTTTTGGGCTGAGGCAGTTAGTACGACAGTGCATGTCATAAACCGATCGCCTTCCAGTGGATTGGATTTCCAGGTTGCAGAGGAAGTTTGGGCTGGTAAGCCACCCTCTTATGCGCATCTCCATGTCTTTGGATGTGAGGCATTCTGCCATGTGCCCAAGGACAAGAGGAGTAAATTGGATCCAAAGAGCATTAAATGCATATTCCTTGGCTATGGTGAGTCAGGAGAGATGGGCTATCACCTATGGGATCCGTAGGCGTGGAAAATAGTACGCAGCCATGATGTCATCTTCCATGAAGACAAGATGCACAGGCAGCCTGAGAAGGTGGTTGAGATCCGCAGAGTGATCTTTCAGGAGGAGCCTAGAGCTCCAGCACAGCCAGTAGTACAGCCTGCCGCAGTTCCTCCACAGGGCCAGGGTGTTGGACAGGCAGTTAGACAGGCAGCAGAGCCTACGGTGAGACGGTCTACTAGAGACAGACGTCCACCTGCTGACAGATTTCAGCCCTCTATGCATTGTGTTTTGGTTACAGATGCAGGAGAGACTTTCACTTATGATGAGGCTATGCGCAGGGGTGACAATCACTCCTGGGAGAGGGCTATGCAGTCTGAGATAGACTCCCTGCATAATAATGAGACTTGGGATTTAGTTGCCTTGCCTAAGGGCAAGAAGATTTTGCCATGCAAGTGGGTGTACAAGCTGAAAAGTACCCCTGGACACCCCAAGCTGGCATACAAGGCTAGATTGGTAGCAAAGGGTTTTAAGCAGGAACATGGTGTGGACTTTGATGAGGTCTTCTCTCCTGTGGTTAAGATGACCACCCTGCGCTTAGTCTTGGCTTTGGTTGCACAGCTTGACTTAGCTCTATATCAGATGGATGTCAAGATGACTTTTCTACATGGGGACTTGCATGATGAGATCTATATGGATCAGCCTAAGGGCTTTGTAGAACCTGGCAGGGAGCACCTAGTGTGCAAGTTGAAGAAGAGCTTGTATGGCTTGAAGCAGGCACCTAGGGAATGGTATCATAAGTTTGATGCCTTTATCCAGTCACAGGGCTACAGCAGGAGTGCTATGGATCCGTGTCTTTACACGAAGAAAGCCCGTGATGGCAAATTGCTTATCTTGGTACTCTATGTTGATGATATGCTGATAGCAGGGAAAGCTCATGATGAGCTAGATGCTCTTAAATATCAGCTGAAGAAGAGCTTTGAGATGAAGGATTTGGGATAGGCCTCACATATACTTGGGATGTGCATTAAGCGCAATAGGCATCAGGGGCTTTTGAATCTCTCATAGCAGGAGTACATTCATAAAGTCCTTGAGCGCTTCCGCATGCAGGATGTAAAGCCTATTGGCTGTCCATTACCTTCTTATGTGAAGGTATCACAGGCCGATTGTCCGCAGACAGATGAGCAGAGGGCCGAGATGGCCAAGATCCCTTATGCTTCAGCCGTGGGCAGTTTGATGTATGCCATGATAGCCACTCGTCCAGATATTGCACATGCAGTTGGTGTTGTGGCACGCTATATGGCTACACCTGGCAGCAGACATTGGGATGTCGTGAAGGGTATCATGAGGTACTTGAAGGGCACATCAGATATGTGTATTTGCTATGGCAGCCAGGATACAGGGGTCGTGGGATACACTGACTCCGATTATGCAGGACATGTAGATAGTAGGAAGTCCACTTCTGGCTATGTATTCACCTATGCTGGAGGGGTTGTCTCTTGGATGTCCAGGGTTCAGAAGTGTACGGCTTTGTCTACCACTGAGGCCGAGTATGTTGCAGCCACTGAGACTTGCAAGGAGGCCATATGGTTAGGCCGTCTAGTTGCTGACCTTGGGATTGATGCTACACCTACACTGCATTCGGATTCTATGAGTGCCATTCAGTTGGCTAAGAATCGGTCTTCCATGCGAAGATGAAACATATTGAGGTGAGGTATCACTTCATACGTGGTGTCGTGGAGGACAGGTCTGTTGACCTTGTCAAGATCTCCACTGACGAGAATCCTGCAGATCTGCTCACGAAGAGCCTCACTACTGAGCGCTTTGCCTTCCTCAGGAGGTTGATGGGCGTTGGATGAGATGTCGTCTTTCCTCATCCCTTGTACCTATGTACATTTGTACTGTCTTTTCTTTTTTCTTTTCTCTCTCACTAGGGCAGATTCACCTTTAAGTGGGAGGTTGTTGGGGGTAAAGGCGCCTCCGCCGTGCCACCCCGTGTATTACTACACTGACAGTACCCGCCACTGCACACTGCAGGTGGCGGGCGCCCGTCACGTCACTTTATTCTTTATTCTTTTAGTGACAGTTTGAATAAAGGAAGGCCCGGTCACATATTGTGACTGTTGGAGTTCCCATTTCTTGTCTCTCTCTTTCTTGCTCTTGCTCTCCCGCCATAGCTCGCGTGCAAGCTTCGATCCTTCTCACCTTTCAAAAAGTCCAATAAAGGGTTTACTGTTATAGCTTTTCTCCGTGAATTTGAAAGTTGGTATGCAAAGTTGGATGGCGATGAGTAGAAATCATTGGAGAGTCAAAAATATGATTCGTTTTTTAAGGCTGCAAATCCTGTCTTGCAGGAAAAGCTGACTGATCATTTAGAAGATGCCTCTTTTGAAACGGGACTGAAAACAGATTGGGCCAATTTAACTAAGGCAGTGCATATGTTGATAAAGAGAGAGCGGATTAAATTAAGATGGGCTGCAGGCACCACACCTACCAGTGCTCAGAAGGGGGCTTAAATTGCAGCCACGATGCCTGTAGCTATGGCTAAACAATTGACTATACATGTTGGTCTAGCTCTTAAAGGTGATGATGTGGATGAATTAATCCAAGGCATGTGTGATTTGAGGTTGAGTTTGACAGAAAACTATGCAAAGGTAAAAAATTTGGATGCTAAGGTAGAAGAGAAGGGTTGGGAAATTGCCACCAAAGACTCTACAAAGAAGGGTACAAGAGGATATGCATTTGGTGTGACAGTTTATAGCATGAAAAGTGAGATTGTTCATCCTACCGTGAAGCGGAAGCGAAAAGGTTAGTTGTTTGGAAAGATGGTAAAATGCATGCAATAGAAACTGGACTTCCAATAGAGACAAAATTTGGAAATGGTAGCATGCAAAAGAGGTTGGAAGAGATGACAGCAAGGACAACATTTGTTGCCATAGATGCAGCTACACATGGGTTGAGAATTGAAAGGATTGATGAAGCTCCTAAAGGAGGCATGCTTGAAGCAAAATTGTGCATTTGGATGCAAGAATTAGATTGCATGGAAAATGGCAAAACAACAAAGTCTAAATTGTCTGATGCAAGTCGGAGTATATAAGGTAGAACATGATGGAGTGCACTAGTGGATTCATTTTTATTCTATGCTTATTTGGCTGAGGTTCATAATCAAGAAGCTCTTATGGAAGAAAAGAGAAGAAGAGATTAGGATACTGCTAGTCCTTCCTCTTCAGGCCCATCTAAACACATAATATGAAGTAAAATAGAGTAGCAAAAAGAGGTTGAAAAAGTCATACTTGAGCATGTTATGGAGGATGCATCTCAAGAGAGGAAACAGGAAGAGAGGAAAAGGGGCAAGCAGCCCGATTACATGTTACAATCGAATCTTGAGACTGCCACAAACCTTAAAAAGGTCTTAGAAGATCACATACTTGGCAATAGAGTGGAATTCACACTTGGCAAAGTTCTTGGAATCGTGAAGCTTGAGTTTCATGATGCAATCATTGATATGTTGAAACAAAAAAGACAGTTTGATGGTGAAGTTTTGCAAGCATTGACATAGGTTGATAAAGACATAGAGAAACAAATTAAAAGGGAATACGATGATGTATGTAATGCTGATTTGAAGCAGGGTGATGTTGAAAATGGATTAAATGGAGTATAAACAGCAAGCTTCTAGCTAAAATTGGTCTGATGGGCACCAGTAAGCATAGAGAGAAGGCTATGTATAATAGGAATATCCATCAACAAGTACATGAAGAATAAGGTACTCACTTTATTCCAATCATTCATTATTCAACAAATGCATTCAGCTCATGATACAATAGAGACAATTGTTAAAGTTGGAGAAAGAGAGATGCCTTGCATAGCTCTCTTGGATCATGGTTCCGAAATCAATGTTATGGCACGCAACTTGTATGAGAATGGAGGTTGGTTGATTGATGTAGATCTAAGATGGCACATGTGGGCAACAAACAATTCATCAAGGGATCTTTATGCGGCTTGTTCGAATGTAACCATGACTATTGGAGATGTTAGGAATGAGTATTATTTTTTTGTGTAGGATTCATGTAGTTATTCGGTGATTTTGGGGCAGCCCTATATTTTGGAATCAAGGCTGGCAACAAAAGCCTTGGATGATGGTTCTTTATATGCTCAAGTTTGGAGTAAAGACAATACAAAGGCAATATATTTTCTCATTGTTTGTGTGAATCATCCTCGCAATCGGGATAGGCTATAGGATAATCCCATGCCACCTAATGCATGAGAGTTTAAGGGCTTTTAGATAGCAATGTTGTAAGTGGAGGCTATGGTAGTGCCTCTAGGAAGATAATTATGCCTCCAAGAAAGGGGGAAACTATGTTTGTGTATGGATTGCAGGAATGGACAACATGTAGTCTTGGTAGTTTTAAGAATATTTCAACCATGTGCAGGGCTAAAAAGAAATATGCAGGATGGGTTGAAAAAGAGCTGAAGACATATGGTTTGAAATGAATGTATTTAAGGGCTATTTTCAGGGCGGCTGGTTTATGCTGATACAATGGTTGAAATTTTTGTAGTAATTAATTCTAAAAATAGGGAAAAAAAAGAAGTTATTTATTTGACACTTTAGAGATGTATGAAGTCATTTAAGAGTTTGTTAAGCATGAATGTTATGGGCTGCAATATGGGCTACAAAACAAGGCTGAAGCATGGGTGGATACAAAGTACAAAATAGGTTGCAAAGAAAGTTAAGCTTGTGGCTTTGCCTTTACCACCTAAAAGTGATGGGTTGACCGAAAAAGTGACTCAATAGCCTAGTTTGCAAGATGCACATGGAATAGGACATAAATCTACATCTGAAACTTTACAAGAGCTGAAAATTGGTGATACAAGCTTCCTTTTGCCTACAGAAATAGCTTGTTTCTTGCAAATATTGGCAAGGCATGGAAAAGCCATTGCATTTCAGCCAGATTAAATTGGATGTGTTGATCTGACCATAGTTGTACCTATGGTGATATTTACAGTATCTCATGTACCATGGATTTTAAAGCCTATTCCACTATCTCAAGCATATTTTCCTAAGCTACTAGAGCTTTTGCACGAGAAGATCAGATTGCGGATTTTGAAGCTTTCTTCAGCTCCATATTCGAATCGTGGTTTACAATTCCAAAGAAGAATGGTTCTTTGAGGTTTACACAAGATTTACAACGAGTTAATAAAGTCACCATAAGGAATGTTGGATTAGGCTTGATAGTGGATGAATTTGCAGAAGCATTTGCAAGCAAGGCAATTTACTCTATGGATGATTTATATTTAGGATATGATCAGTTTCATCTTGCATTGGAAATCTAGGATATCACTACCATGAAGACATCGCTTGAATTGGTTAGGATATGTATGCTTCCATAGGGAGCAACCAATTCAGTGGCGCATATGATAAATGCTGCGGGAGTATATTCCTTAGCTGACCTTACCCTTTCTTGATGATGTGCCAATAAAAGGGTGTGATATCCAGGATAAGAATGAAGAGCTAAATGAGTAAGGATCTAGAATGTTTGTGACTAATCATATTGTTGATTATGACAGGATTTTGAGCCGTCTAAAGAAGTGCATTTGACTCTATCAAGAGAAGAGTCAATTTTTAGAGTGGAGGAAGTATTAGTTGTTGGGCACACTTGTGGACCATATGGAAGAAAGCCCTCACCAGTAAAGATTGATGCCATAAGTAGGATGCGGAAGACATGTTTGAATGTATCCAAGGTAAGAAGATTTTTGGGTGCATGTGTCTTTTATTTAATATGGATTTCACATTTTTCTCATATGACTGAAAGTTTATATTAGCTCTTGAGAAAAGTGCAAAAGTTTTGTTGGGGTAAACAAAATACGAAGGAAGTTCAAAAGTTAAAGAGCTTATTAATTTCAGCCCCAACACTAAAGAGAGCAAATTATGAGAATGGATAGCCTATTATTCTCACCATGGATACAAGCCCAATTTGTGAAATATGTGGGATCTAGAGCTTGGCAGATGCGGAAGCTATGGAGGTTGAAAGAGGAAAAAGAAACTCATGAAGACATTGACCTTAACTAGGACAAATTTTTACGCAAGTGAATTAGGTTCCAAGATTGAAACTTGGACTCATAAACACAATCTTGTGTATTGACAGTGACATGACACTTTATTGGAAAGAAAAGAGTACTATCATTGCATTAGAAAAAGAGTGCAAGTACAATGCTTTATAGGAATTGAGTGGTGGTACTTTCTCCTACTGTGCATATGGGATTCTGGTCCTGAGCCCTCACTGCTTCTCACAAAGGGACTAAAGTAGGTGTGATTGCAAATATCTCAACACCCCTCCTCAATCACAACCAAAAGTACAAAGTGTGTAGAGGCTTTAGTGAAAGCAACGCCTACAAAGTGTGGGCACACCATAAACATGGCAAAAACACCAGAGGCTGTCCCAGAAAAGGCTAAGCGTGGGTACCACAAACATGATGGACATCTAAAGGCTATAGCAGGGACCTCACAAAGTGTACAGAGGATGTAGTACAAGGATAACTGAGGATTTTACAAATTTATGTTTGAGGCATTAGGGCTAGGAGATACAAAACTAAAAAATTCTATCTGAATAGAAGGATTGATGAGGTTTGTCCTTCTCCTGGTGGTCTTCTTCTTCTTCCTTTGCTCCATTTTCTTCTTCTTCTTTGACTACAACTAGATAGGCCTTTTGGGACCTCTTTCTAGCATGGCAGAACCTCTCGATGTGTCCAGTCCTTTTGCAAAAGTCACAAAAGATCTTATCCTTCTTGCCTTTGTACCTGTTGCCAACATATAATGCATGCTCATCTCTAGAGGTACTTGGTTCTTCCTTAGTTTTTAGCTTCTTTTCCTCCTCTAACAGTGATGCTTGGATATCAACAAGTTCAGGATTTGGCATGTTCATTAAAGTTGTTGATACATTATTATATTCAGGAGGAAAACTCTTAAGTAGAACACCGATGTAAACATCTTCTTTCATTTTAATGTTGATTCCTGCAAGTTGGGTTAGAAGTCCTTCCATGTAATTTAGATGTGTGGAAAGTGATGTGTTAGACTTCATTTCAAGCCTGAAAAACTCAATTAGGAGACCCTACTTTGATGATTTAGACTGTGCACCGAATAAGGTGTCAAGTCTCTTTCGTGTATCCTGTGAGGTCTCACAGTTATCCACATGATGGATATAGTTGTCATCTAGCTCTAGTTTGATAATGGTCTGAGCCTTATCATCGTTCTTTTTCCAAGTAATAGCAAGATCCACATCACGAGGCTTCTTTTCTTTTCTAGTGGTAATGGCCCAGAGGCCCTTCTTCATTAGGATCAATTTGATGCGGGTCTGCCAGGTATGAAACCCGATACCTTTGAAACGGGCAGTTGGAGAATCTTTGCCCATGTTTGACTTGAGAGAAAGCAGCAAATTAGCTTCAAATGATTGAGAATAACCAGGAATGAGTTGATCTTTGTATGTGTCAAAAGACAAAAGCAATGGCAGTGAAGTATCAAAAGATACTAGTTTGAAATTTGACGTTTAATGTTGCTTGAGTTTGACTTGATGATCTTCAAAAAATCTTCATAGCTTTCCCTCGCTGATTTGATGGTTGAATACTTGCTGAAAACTTTAGATTAGAGTTTCCTTGGCTTGGTTTAAGTGGTAGGAGAGAGAAAATGAAGAAAAATCAGCTTAAAGGTAAGTGGCTATGGTTGTCTTGTCAAAACAGGGACCAACAAAACTGGTAAATGAGCTCCCACGCACTCCATAGATTGAATCTACTCAAACTCTTTGAGATGGGAGACCCTCACTAATGGTCTAACTCCCTCTAAGAGGGTTTGTACTCATTATGCTCGAGTTGAGAGATCTAAGCCTTAAAGTTGGTCGCTATCAAAACTACACCTAGATTTGGGAAAATGCAAATGCCGGGCATGGTGTGCATCAATCTCCTTGATTTTTGTGTCAATAAGTTGTGCCTTGACATGAAGAACAACTCTCGAGAAGAAATTTTGAAGAGATATGGCCTGGTTGATGAGATATGGCTGCTCCAATAGAGGTAGGTAGGTGTTGTCCACAGATACAATTATGGCAGCAACTCTAAAAAGAGGCAATGCTGAAGCTATAGCTGCTCAATATCAATGATTGAGGTGCCAAAAATGAGCTTTGGAAGTAGAGAAACACTTCTCTAGAAGGAATTTTAGAGAGATTTGGCATGTGGAGAGAGATATGAAAGCTTCAAACTTATAGGGTGCTGCTGTCTATGGCTGCCATGGAAGCTTCATTGAAGGTAGGAATGCAAATGAAGTTGGAGATAGGGTCTAGTACTCAAACTGAGCTGAGAAGAGATGGAAAGGAGCTGAGAGGAGTGAAAGGAGAGTTGTGCCATGCTGAACTGAGCTCTGAGACCATGTGAAATACGCACGATCTAGAGCATGGCAGATGCGGAAGCTATGGAGAGAGAAAGAGGAAAAAGAAACTCATGAAGACATTGTCCTTGACTAGGACAAATTGTTACACAAGTGAATTAGGTTCCAAGATTGAGACTTGGACTCATAAACACAATCTTGTGTATTGACAGTGACATGACACTTTACTGGAAAGAAAAGAGTACTATCATTGCATTAGAAAAAGAGTGCAAGTACAATGCTTTATAGGAATTGAGTGGTGGTACTTTCTCCTACTATGCATATGGGATTCTAGTCCTGAGCCCTCACTGCTTCTCAAAAAGGGACTAAAGTAGGTGTGATTGCAAATATCTCAACACAATTGGCATTGGTTAGGTAGTGGGTCAGGATGATGCTGATGGAAATAGGTATGCCATTTGGTTTGGAGTAAAGGCCCTCAATGAAGGGAAACGACGATATTCTGAAGTCAAAAGAGAGCTTTGGGGTGTAGTGACAGCCCTTAAGTGTGATAGTGAGTATTTATAGGAGCTCATGTAGTGGTAGAGAAGACTAATTGTCTACCTCTATTGTGGGCATGATAGCAAATTGCTCAACTCCTGATATTTCCATGTTACGGTGGATTGCAAATATAAAGTCACTTAACCCTGATTTTTAGCATATTGCAGGTAGAGAAAACCCTGGGCTGACATGCTTTCACGATCAAGGTTTGAAGATGAAGAGGAGTTGATGGAAGATGAAGAGAACGATGTGATAGGTGCTGAAAATGAATTTATGACAATAGGGAATGAGTATGCAACTGTTGTTATTATATGTACAACTATCGTAATAGGGATTTTAGCAGTAAGGAAATAACTTACAGCCATGAAGAAGAGATGGGCATTAGCGAGAAATCATCTTTAATGTTATGCTTCAATGAGAACACAATTTTTGAAAGAGTTTCATGAGGATGATTGGCTGAAAATAGGCCAATATCTTAGCCTCATGACAAAGAAGGCTGAGTGGTCTGAAGCTAAATTCAAAAGGATAAAAAGTAAAGCTTATGGGCTTTTCTTGAATGATGGATATTTATGGAAGCATGCAAAGAAAAAGAGAGGAGCTTCAGTATGCGAATTGGGAGATAGGGCTTCTCAACAACAAGTGATGCAGGAGTTTCATGAAAGCTTATTGGCTGGACATAGGGGAGTTTGGGCCACATTTGCCAAGATCAAAGAGAAGTATTGGTGGCAAAACATGTATAAAGATGTGAAGCATTATGTGGAATCATGCAGTGCTTGTTTGATGTATTCCATGTTAAAGCATAGAGATGGTTTGCAACTAACCTATCCATTGTCTATGCATTACAAATGGGCAGTTGATTTGGTTACCATGCCTATAGGTTTATGGAATATGAGATATCTTGTGCTTTCATGAGAAAACTTGACAAATCAAGTGCAAGGTCGAGCTCTTAGTACAAAAACTACTCAAGCACTTTGTAGATTCTTATTAGAAGAAGTCTTTTGCAGGTATGGTTGTGTTAGTAAAGTGGTTGCAAATAGAGAAGAATTGGATGTGGATGAAGCTCGTGACTTCTTTTCACACGATTGGGTATCAAGCTGGCTTTAACTTTAGCCTACAATCCTAAAGAAAATGGAAAAAGTGAAAGAGTTCATCAGCTTATCATTAAGGCGTTAGCAAAGTCATGTAAGGGCAGGATGAAAGAGTGGCCAAGAATGTTACCCTTTGCTTTATGGGTTGATAGGACCACTCATAGTGCAATTACAGGGCATATGCCTGCTAAATTAATGTATGGAAAATAGCCAATCATGCCTATTGAGGAGACTATTGCTACTTGCAGTGTTCTACCATGGGAAGAGTATTTGAATAGAGAAGAGTTGATGGTCCTACGCATTAGATAGTTAGAAAGAAGGTCTAAAGACATTGAGACAGCCATGAAAAAGTTGAAGACTACAAGGATCAAGAACAAGAAGAGGTTTAAGAAGTGACACAAACTTCGACCACGAGCTATATAGGAAGGGGAACGGGTGCTAGTTTATGACAATAGCTTGGAAAATCAGCATAATGCCAGTCAGAAGATGGCAAAGTGGTGGTTTGGTCCATATGTGGTAAGGTTTGGTTTTTGACAATGCTACCGATGCATTAAATGAGATAAATGGGATAGTTCTAAGGATTTTAGTGGTTGGAAAACATATCAATCTCTTTAAACGTAGGGAGTCTTCAACATATGAGTTGAAGTAGTTGGATACTGAGCATGGACACGAGAATATGGAAGAAGAAGAGGCAGAAGATGAAGACATTGGCATGGCAGAGGATACTTCTTCTGACATTGCAGATCCATAAGACTTTGGCATATGTCGAAGGATGTGTAGGTTAAGAGGGGGTGGATGCCATGCCGGACACAGTGTGAAAAACTCTAGAGTGCATCCTCATTCAGCTTTCTTATTGATCTAGAGAGTCAATTCCATATTAGTCATTAGTGTTAGTATTTGTAGTGTGGATGGTTCAAAAATACTAGATTTTTGGACAAGTTTATCCTATTTTTTATATTTTAGATATTATTTCTTGTAAATATACAAAAAGCTATAGACAACTTCTAGAATAGAATGACATGTAAAAATAGCAAGTGGCTTTCAGCCATTTTTGGGGGATTTTATGCAAAAATAAGGATTAGAAATCGCATGATGTGCGATCGTAGTTTACAAGGAGAAAACAACACTCCAAATAGGGAGAAGAAGAAGGAGTGATCTACGAGAATTTTGACCAAGTGTCCTTGTATTTTACCTCCCTTTTGGAGCCAATAGAAGTATCAGATTGGCAGTCTGAGTAGCAGAGAGGAAGCTATTGCTTTATGCATGTTTTTGGTCTACAAGAGATTTATATTCCCAGGATGAAAAAATAATTTGTCTGGCTTCACCTCTATGAGTATTCTTCTACATCTTCTATTTCTTCGAACCCCTTCTCTTCCGTCTACTTCTCTCCCTGAATCTCCCTTCACCCTACTGTCTCTTACCCTCGTGGTAGACTTTTGACCCCAAACACTCTGACATCGTAACATGTTTGTAACATATATTGTGACAATATGAGTAGCGTGTTGTTGGCTAGCAATCCTCTCTATCATGCTAAATCCAAGTGCGTAGAAGTTCATTATCATTTCATCAAGAAAATGGTACTCACACAAAAAATTGATCTACTTCATATAAAGACTAGGTAGCTAACATCTTTACCAGATTACTTATTAGAGATAAGTTTCTTCAAAGAGCTACTTGGAGTATAGTAGTTAGCTTGAGCTTAAGGGGGAGTGTTGAGATTCAAGCCTAGCAGTACTTATGAACAACACTAGATAACTATAGCCTCTAGACTAGACATGTGTGTGCCTTAAATAAGTCAAGTAGGTTAACTATAATTAGTTGCCTATGGTTAGTTGATAGACCTATCTCTTTACACTATTTTTATTCAGTTAGTGTGTATTACATTGTGAGAATGGAATAATGAGACAAGGAGAGAGTATGCTTCTCTTTGTTGGCATCTCCATGCCTTCTTCTGTCTTTTCCCTCTCTTTAAACATTAGATGACTTTCAAATAGTAAAGAGACTATGTATAAATTGAGTCAGTAAACTTAACAAATCTCCCATAAAACTATCTCTTGATGTCTTCTAGGTAGAGATAAAACTCTAAAAGGTATGGGTAATCATTTTATTTTAAATCTTAGACTACAATTCTCGTGATATCCACCCTCTCCAAACCTACACATTCTCTTGCATGTGCCAAATAGCCACTCTTCTATAGCTTCAAATCCCTCATCTTCTACCTCAATTTCATCCTCATCCTCTCCTCTTCTTCAGTGATATGAGTAGTACTTATCTTCAACTCATATATCTCATATTCTCTAGTCTCACTTCTTTTGAAGTTCTTGATCCATTTTCTTGCAATAGGAATCCTCAATGGTGTCTCATCCAATTCATTGAGTGAATAGGTAGCATTTTCATGTACATTACTCACCACATATGGACCAAATCACCATTAAGAGACCTTTCTAATAGTGCCACGCTAATTTTCGAAGCTACTCTCATAAATCAATACCCAATCACCTTTCTATATCTCCCTTGGGCTGAATCTATGCCTCTTATCAAACATTTTCTTATTTTGAAGCCTTGCACCACTATCTCAATGTTTTCTAATCTTTTCTCTAGCTATTTAATTCTTAGATCCATCAATTCATCTCTATTTAGCCCCTCATTCCAAGGCAACACACTCCAAGTAGCAGCGATCTCTTCAATTGGCATGATGGAATAGATCAATTCAACAAGCATGTATATTCCTATAGTATATGCATCGACTTGTCAACCCATAAAGCATGCGGTAACAAAGGAGGCTACTCTTTCATTCTTTCCCTACATTACTTTGCTAGTCCTTGAATGATAGGTGGGTGTCCTTTTGAGATTTAGGCAATCACACCTAGTATAGCCTCTTTGAGGAGAAGTTTGGATAAAGGATATGTGGGCTATCTAGAATCCCATAAGCACAAAGTAGGAAAGTACTACCTATCCTCAAACTATAAAGCATTGTACTTTCCTCTCATTTTCAATGTAATATGATGGTACTTTTGTCCTTTCAATTAAGTTTTTGACTCCAAACACACAAGACTATGTTTATGAGTCCAAGTCTCAATCTTGGAACCTAATTCACTTGTGTGACAGTCTATCTTCTACTCTATGTCTTCATGAGTTCACTCTATGTCTTCAAACCACCATAGCCATGCTCTAGATCTGTTCTTTTAACATGGTATCAAAGCTCAATCAAGCATGGCTAAGCTCAACATAGCTCCCTTCTCTACTCTCTCACCGCCTCATCACTTTTGGTTAGCTCATTATCAACTCATCAGCTCAGTTTTCACCTCTATCTCTACTTGACCTTCTATGGGACCCATAGCTAGCATGTAAAGTGCTTGCCCATCGGCTGTCCAGGCATGTTTTTAGTTGTCCTGAGTCTAAGCGTTGTCACTTAACACTCCCATGGAATGTTCTAGGGTTTGTCACTTAGGGTCTCCAGAGTCCGCCTCACAATAGAATGTTCGTGGTTGAATCCACTAGGATTGACCTGAAATCTAGGTTCCTAGGGTCAAGGTCTCCTGACAACATTCTAGCATCGGGTTTTGGACATTCTACTTCATGTAGAGATACCCAATCTAAAGTAGATCCACACCGCACTTGGTTTAAAGAAAATGGGAAACGAGAGGGATGCGCCTCTCAACCTCTCTGCACTTAGGACATAGTCCCATTCTAGTCCCCTAAAACGGCATGAATCGGATTCTTACTCAACAATACCTAAAGTAGAACGGCGATAAAACCTTTTGAGAAGCCTCCCAATTCTCTGAGATCAACCTACCATAGGATAGACCCATCGGGGGGTTCCGCCCACCCGCTTCCCTTGATAGCTTTAGTTTTCTAATTAGGTCATATCACATCTATGTGTGACATTCAAAATCAGCTTCCTTAATTAAGCCTTTAGGAAAGAGGATTCATTCACGTAATTTACAGCATAGACACTAAAACAGAGCATTCAGTCCTTTTGACAAACAAGTTCCTTAACTTATCTTCAAGTTAATCTTTGTTTCCTGCCCATACAAGAGAAATTATGTATCCCTTCTGTCCAACAAAAGTACCCGGTCCAAATCACATGGCACCACAATTTTCATCCTTTATCTAGAATAGGATTTTCCAACACCATAGAGGTTTGGGCTCATGGTAGTCTACACCTCCATTCCGAACTCAGCAAGGGGTGTCCAGAGCTCCACTAACCCCAAGAAACCTAGGAGTGAGACACACTTTCTGTGGTTGGCCTTTTCATCACTCGACCTTCAGCCCATGAATCGAGCAATGCCCTTGTGGATTGAGACGCAGCGTGACCTTGGAGATTATCTACTAGCGTAAAATATCTTTCCTTAATTAATCTAATTAAGAATCAAGCACGACAATTAGCCTAATATCATCTTCCAAGAAGAACATTCCTTTATTCTCATGGCTTTTTTCATTACAAACCCCTGCCATGCATCTATGATTAAACACAAGTACTTGGAATAATAATACAATTCACATCCCACAATCAGTTTAATGCAAAAGCATTTAGAATTTTTATCTAATCAATCCACAAAACAATGGTGTTCTTTTCCAAACATTGTAGGAATAGTCACAATACCATTCCATCGTGCCTTTGCTTTGCCCCTTGAGCTATAGGTGATTTCATGCAGAATTACTTAACACTTTCTCCATTCAGCTAGGACATTGCTCAACACACGAGTTCTAATAATCCCTTACTTTGCTTGATAACCAAACCTTCTTCTTAATGAGTACAAGGGCAATTGACTTTCCTTTGACTTAGGTTTTCCTAATCCTTGAGCTCTTTGCTTGCCCTAGAGTTGTCGTTACTTCTAGCCCAACCTTGAATAGGTTTGATAAACATAGTCACTATTGGCGAATCTCAAGGCATTGTAGTCTTAATCCCAATGATTGTTGTTTGTACTAGCTACGCATGACTTCAAGATTCCAATGAACTAATAGTTCGAGATATTAGTAAGACTTTAATGCAAGATCAATTTTTGTACCATCGATGCATGTTCATAGTGTCCTTCCCATGCATGCACCATCTATGTGCATCACTCTTAAGTAAACTTGTGTGTTATTTATGCCACGTATGACTT
Source organism: Lygodium microphyllum (assembly GCF_053477565.2). Classification (NCBI taxonomy): domain Eukaryota; kingdom Viridiplantae; phylum Streptophyta; class Polypodiopsida; order Schizaeales; family Lygodiaceae; genus Lygodium; species Lygodium microphyllum. The sequence continues at coordinate 137,918,933 of NC_141157.1, forward strand.
AGTCATGTAGCATGGGATGCAATATATTTAAGTACATGGGTTTGTGCAAACCTTAATGCACCATATGCATAAGTCTATGCAAGGCCATCTATGGTTGCGAAAAGAATTAACCTATGATTCCCTATGAGTTCGTTAACTATCAAAAAAGATAAATTCAAGCTACTTGTAGAATTGAATTCATGCGCATATCTATGCCTCAATGAATAGTGGGGATGGAAATTTGTACCTGGATATTTAGATATGAATTATCCATACCCAACATTGTATTCATATTCGCAGAAATGCCATGGCCAATGGCTCCATTGTTGGATGTTGGATTGCTGCTAATGTGTGTCTCTCTTCATTTGGGGGCCATACTTCCAACTTATAAATCACTCTTTTCTCTCATCGAGGAGATGGTGTACCAGTGTGATTTTCCTCGAAAGGATTAGACTCACGGGGAGACGGTTTTAAACTTGCGTAGAAACGAAGAGAAAAAACAACGCGTATGGTCACCCTCTAAGGAGGGGAAGGGGGGAAATCTCTAAGAACCTTCCCCCCCCTCTCTCTCTCTCTCTCTCTCTCTCTCTCTCTCCTCTTCTTCTTCTTCTCTTCTTCTTCTCCCTCTCTCTCTCCCTCTTCTTCTTCTTCTTCTCTTCTTCTTCTCCTCTCTCTCTCTCCCTCTTCTTCTTCTTCTTCTTCTTCTTCTTCTTCTTTTTCTTCTTCTTCTTCTTCTTCTTCTTATCCCTCTTCTTCTTCTTCTTCTTCTCTTCTTCTTCTCCCTCTCTCTCTCCCTCTCTTCTCCTCCCTCTTCTCTCAACATTAGGTAGGGGGTAACGAGGTGGTATCTTCCTCCTTTGCTTAAGGGGGGGTGTTTTATAGGTGGGGAGAGGTTATTATTGGGGGTAGAAAAAAAATAGTGGGGGCCGTGGAAGAGATGTGGTGGTGGTGGTCTTTCCTACCCACCACCTGTCTCTCTACATGGCGGTAGACTACGAACTTGTCAAGGAGGTTAAGGAGGGGTAGTAGGCCCACGCCCCCCCCCCCCCTCCATCAACATTATCACCTGCATCATCTCTCCCTCAATCGTTATGCCGTCCTCTCCCTTTCATGTCATCCTGTTCGTTGAATCCACTCCCTCTTCCTGTTGGCAATGACAAGGGAGGGGTGGTAATAAAAGGAAATTTTCAATTAATTTTATTAATAGGGGAGGCCTCCTACATCCATGGTGGGATGTTACATCCTCTCCCCCTTAGAGAAGAAAATATGTCCTCATCTTGGAAGAACTAGGGAAGACAAGCATTGGTGGGGCTTAGGACCTTTGGGTTAAGACCCATCATGTGTCCCCTACGCTACTCTGATCACTAATAAACAAGCAGTCTTGTGAAACAATAACTTATTGTATTAGATCTATCCTGAGTCTGGATTACAAGAGAAAAGTTTATTGTAGTTACATCTCATGGATATCTTCTAGGTTTTACCTAAGTATTTGATATATTTTGGATCATTGGATCTTGTACAATTTCATTCCTTGTAAGTTCAAGTTCTCCTTGAGTCCTATTGGGACAATTGGCGTAGCTATGTCCAATGTTGTGGCACTCGAAGCATCGGTGTTTAGGGTGCTTTGGATATTCCCTTTTGAAATGACCTAACTCCCTGCAAGAGAAACTATGCGGAGCTTTATCACTTGCACTCACAAGGCTCTTGGTTGTCCTTTTCAGGAGTTTCTTCTTTAGACCAAATTGTCCTAGGATCCTTTTAGCAGATCAAAGTGGTCCTTTATCTCGGAAACTATGTTCCCAAATGGTCCTCTTCTTAGTTCAGGACTGAGCTCCATGGACAATCGGCATTGCTTGTAATAGTAAAAAATACTTCCAAGCTTTGACATTCTGGGTGGTAAGACCCAATCCATATTAGTTGAGAAGAAACGACTTAAGAGAAATTCATTGCAAGTTATAACTATCATTCTTTGTTAGAGTATCTCTAATCATTTGCAAGTTCTAGGCTCAAAATAGGTGCAACTCATATTACTCAGGTTAGCTATAGTTACAATAGTAAAGTTTATTCCAATACAAGTTGTATTTTATGTCGACAAAATTTCTAGGATTTCTAATCATCCTAAAGAGGTGTTGTAGGTTCTAGGCCTTCGTCTTCATATGATTCTTCTATATATCCATAGACTGCACCTATGCAGCTTTGCTTTCTTGGAGGCTCAATGTCTTCTGGACTTAGATCAGGGTAGTCTACTACTTGGATGTGTTCTAGCTCATTACAATGAAAGCATTGACGGTAGGGACATCTCCTACAAATGTGCCCTATCTCTTTGCATGTATGGCATCTCTTACCCTAATCTCCGAAGTCATCTTTGCTACAATTTCCCAATTTAAGTTCTTGGACGATTGGATTCGCTTGGAGTAATGCATTTTGCAAGTTCGTTGGATGCATTGCTTCAAGATAGTCGTTCAGAGGAATGTTTAGGCCATGGCAAAACTTGGATACTTGTTGTGCAATATCCATAGGCAATGCATATTTTAGTACGGTTAAAAATTTTGAGTAATAAGCTTCCAGGGTTAATTCTAGCTGCTTGAACTTGAAGAATTCATTCATCTTCAAAGTTTGGTAGGTTGGAGGAAGGTATCATCTATGTACAACATCTTTCAACTGAGCCTAGGTGACATCGGCTTCAAAAATACATTAATCTTTGCAGCATTGCTTCCACCATAAGTGAGCTTGGCCAATTAGCTTAAGTTTTTCTATCATTGCTTGATTGGTAGAGGCAATTCCCGAAGTAGAGAAATAATTATCCTTCAATTTGATCCATGTCTCCGCCTCTATTGTGCCATCTATCCCTTCTCCATCAAACTCAAGTGCCTTAATTTGCTTGACAAGGAATTTCTTCTCTTGCATGTCAACATTGGTGGGTGCAAAAGATGCATGACAATCAAGCCATACCATTTAGGTTATTTTGTTTAGGATATGTCTATGAACCATACATTAATCAATTACGTATCATTACAAAGTTTTGCTTTGATACCAACTGTAACGTGCCTGTCCATCGACTTTGTCCAGGCATGTTTTTAGCGGTCCATCAAGAGATGAGTCTGCCACCCGACACTCCCATGGAATGTTTTGAGGTTTGTCGCTTAGGGTTTCCCAAGTCTACCTTGCAACGGAATGTTCGCGGTTGAACTCACTAGGATCGACCTGAAATTCGGATTCCTAGGGTCAAGGTCTCCTGACAACATTCTAGCATCGGATTTTGGACATTCTACTTTATGAAGAGATACCCAATCTGAAGCATATCCATACCGCACTTGGTTCAAAGAGAATGAAAAATGAGAGGGATGCACCACTCAACCTCTTTGCATGTAGGGCATAGTCCCATTCCAATCCCCTAAAATGACATGAATCAGATTCTAACTTAACAATACCTAAAGTCGAACGGTGATAAAACCTTGTGAGAAGTCTCCCAATTCTCTAGGACCACCCTGTCATAGGAGAGACCCGTCGAGGGGTTCCACCCACCTGCTTCCCTTGATAGCTTTATTTTTCTAATTAGGTCCTATCACATTTATGTGTGACATTAAAAATTAGCTTTCTTAATTAAGCCTTTAGAAAATAGGATTCATTCACGTAATTTACAACACAAACATTTAAACAAAGTAAGCAGTCCTTTTGACAAACAAGTTTCTTAACTTATCTTCAAGTTAATCTTTGTCTCCTACCGATACATGAGAAATTATGTATCCCTTCTGTCCAACAAAAGTACTTGGTCTAAATCACATGGCACCATAATTTCCATCCTTGATTAGATTAGAATCTTCCAATGCCCTAAATGTTGGGCTCACAGCAGTCTATAGCTCCATTGCAGACTCAGAAAGGGGTGTTCAGAGCTCCACTGACCCTAAGTGACCTAAGAGTGAGACACACTTTCTCTGTTAGCCTTTTCACCACTCGATCTTCGTCCCGTGAACCTAGTAGTGCCCTTGCGGGGGTTGAGACGTAGCATGACCTTGGAGATGATCTACCCACGTAAAATATCCTTCCTTAATTACTCCAATTAAGAATCAAGCACAATCAAGGCAATCAGCCTAATATCATCTTCCAAGAAGAACATTCCTTTATTCCCATGGCCCTTGTCATTAGAGACCGCTGCCATGCATCTACCATTAAACACAAGTACTTGAAATTATCATCCAATTCGCATCCTACAATCAGTTTAATGCAAAAGCATTTAGAACATTTATCTAATCAATCCACAAAACGATGGTGTCCTTTTCCAAACATTGTAGGAATAGTCATGATAATCTTCCATCATGTATTTGCTCTCCCCCTTGAGCTATAAGTGATTCCATGCAAAAATTACTTAATACTTCCTCCATTCAGCTAGGACATTGCTCAAGACACGAGTTCTAATAATCCCTTACTTTGCTTGATAACCAAACCTTCTTCCTAACGAGTACAAAGGCAACAGTCTTTCCTTTGACTTAGGGTTTCCTAATCCTTGAGCTCTTTTCTTTCCCTAGAGTTGTTGTTGCTTCTAGCCCAATCCCGAATAGGATTGATATACATAGTCACTATTGGCGAATCTCAAGGCATCGTAGTTTTAATCCCAATGATTGTTGTTTGTACTAGCTATGCATGACTTCAACATTCCAATGAACTAAAAGTTTGAGATATTAGCAAGAATTTAATGCAAGATCAATTTGTTTACCATCAATGCATGTTCATAGTGTCCTTCCTATGCATGCACCATCTATGTGCATTACTCCTAAGTAACCTTATATGTTATTTATGCCACGTATGACTTCGTCACGTAGCACTGGGATGCAATGTATTTAAGTACATGGGTTTGTGCAAACCTTAATGTGCCATATGTATAAATCTATGCGAGGCCATCTATGGTTATGGAAAGAATTAACCTATGATTCCCTATGAGTTCGTTAACTATTAAAAAAGATAAATTTAAGCTACTTGTAGAATTGAATTCATGTGCATACCTACGCCTCAATGAATAGCGGGGATGGCAATTTGTACCCGGATTTTCAAAATTAAATTATCCATAACTGATGTTGTATTCATATTCGCGGAAACAAGTTGGTTGGTGGCTCCATTGTTGGATGTTGGATTACTGCTGATGCGTGTCTCTCTTCATTTGGGGGCCGTACTTCTATCTTAAAAATCACTCTTTTCTCTCATCTCAAGGGGATGGTGTGTTGGTGTGATTTTCCTCCAAATGATTAGACTCGTGTGGAGACAGTTTTAAACTTGCGGAGAAACGAGGAGAAAAACAACACATGTGGTCACCCTCTAAGGAGGGAAAGGGGGGAAATCTCCAAGAACCTTCCCTCTCTCTCTCTCTCTCTCTCTCTCTCTCTCTCTCTTCTTCTTATTCTTATCCTCTCTCTCTCCCTCTTCTTCTTCTTCTTCTCCTCTCTCTCTCCCTCTTCTTCTTCTCTTCTTCTTCTTCTTCTTCTCTTATTCTTCTCCTCTCTCTCTCTCTCCCTCTCTCTTCTTCTCCCTCTCTCTCTCCCTCCTCCTCTTCTTCTTCTTCTTCTTCTTCTTCTTCTTTTTCTTCTCATCTCTCTCTCCCTCTTCTTCTTCTTCTCTTCTTCTTCTCCTCTCTCTCTCCCTCTCTCTTCTCCTCCCTCTTCTCTCAGTTAGCAGCAGGGGGTAAGGAGGTGGTATCTTCCTCCTTTGCTTAAGGGGGGCATTTTATAGGGGGGAAGAGGTTATTATTGGGGGTAGGAAAAGTGATAGTGGGGGTTGTTGAAGTGATGTGGTGGTGGTGGTCTTTCCTACCCACCATCTATCGCTCTACATGGCGGCAAGCTACAAACTTGTAGAGGAGGTTAAGGAGGGGTGGTAGGCCCGCGGCCTCCCCCTCCATCAACGTCATCACTTGTGTCATCTCTCCCTCATTCATTACGCCGTCCTCTCCCTTTCCTGTTGTCCCATTCCCCGACTCCACTTCCTCTTCTTGTTGGTGAAAATAGGGGAGGGGTGGTAATAAAAGGAAAATTTCAATTAATTATATTAATAAGGGGGGGCCTCCTACGTCCGCGGTGAGATGTTACATAGTAGGACATACCTTAGTTGGAGCTTCTAGATCTCTCTCTACACGCCTTATCTTCTAGTGATTCCTGTTGGAGATATCTCCCTCTACTCATGACACTTCCTCTTGGCACTTCAAAGGCTGATGCTGGCAATCTGTAGCTTCAGTATTATGCCTGCAATGACTCACTACCTGATGCGCGTGATTATTTCTATTCGTATTACTGGTGCGATGAGTGTAGGTCATGATTCTTGCCAAGATCATGGGCAATTGAAGCTTCATACCTAATCTACCTCCCACTACAAGGGTTCCTCAAATGATCAACTGTACAAGTTGCCTCAACCAAAAAAATCATACCCCTGTCGTCCTGAAAACCCTAATCTTCCATAGCCAACTTTCTTCAAAGATTTTTTCACTTCATCTTTCCACCACTAGCTCTAGCACTCTGAATTTTCTGCCACTCAAATGTGAAGTTTCCAATATCAAACCAAGGAGGGGAAGATTTGGTTTTAGAATATCTTGAAGGATTTTGAAGATTTGGAAGACTCAAGGAAGAAGATACAAGCACGGTGTCTATTGACACTAATCTAGTGCAAATGCATGAAGCGTTGTTTTAGCCAAGTCGATTCTTTTCTTCAAAATAATGTGGATGTTGATAGACACCCTTAACACAATCAATTTTTTTGCTACTCACATCTAAGAAATTTTTGTTGATTTGCTGCCACTCTAGAAATCCAACATGGGTAAAGATTCATTGACATGTCGATTCAAAAGAGTCGGGTTTCACACCTGGCAAACCTATATCAAGATCATCCTGATGAAGAAGGGCCTATGGGCCATTACCAATGGACAAGAAAAGAAGCCTCAAGATGCAACTCTTGCAGCTACTTGGCAAAATAATGATGACAAAGCACTAGCCATCATCAAATTGGATTTGGATGATAGCTACATCCATCATGTGGATGCTTGTGACACATCCCATGACACTTGGGATAGATTAGATACTTTGTTTGGTGCACAGTCCAAGTCCTCAAAGTATGGTTTACTGATTGAATTTTTTTAACTTGATATGAAGGCTAATACATTTTAACTACATGGAAAGTGTCCTAACTCACCTTGCAGGAATAAATCTCCAAATGGATGAAGATATTTGTATTTGTGTTTTGCTAAAAAATTTGCCTCCTGATTATAATAATATTTCAACCACTTTAATCAACATACCAAACCCTAAACTCATTGACATTAAGGCCTCTCTATTGGAAGAAGAAAAGAAAATTTAAAAAAAAAAGAGTCAAGTACTTCTAAGGATGAACATGTTTTGATTCTGATTCAGAGCTCCTGTTTGAATTGTTGGCTGTTGGCTCCAATCGGTAGGGTTCCACTGTTGCTGTTGATTTGGCATTGGGGAAATTGGTTGGGACCATTGTTGTTGTGGTTGAACCATCATTTGAGGCATTGATTGTGGCCACTGTGGATTTGGTGCACTGTACTGTGATACTGGGGGCATCTGTTGGTAGGGGTAGGGGATTGTCCCTGGGATTGCATTTGGTGGGTACATCATTCCTGGCATCAGAGGAGGTAGAACTACTCTTCTTGGATTCATCGCCAATCTAGCTTCCACTTCATCGTACAGTCTTGCACCTTCTGTTGCAGCTTGCAGTGTGGTTGGTCTTTGCAGCTCCACAAACTTACGGACTTCTGGTTGTAATCCTCTGAGAAACAACCCCTTCTGAATGCCATCATCTAGATTATGGTAAGTCCATCTCTTCAGGATGGATTCCATTCGTGAGACATAAGCTTCTACTCTTTCTCCAGAGGACTGACTTAAATTCATAAATTCCTCTCACATCCGCTCTTCAAAACCTTCACGCCTGAATTTAGTGAGGAAGGCCAACTTCAGGTCGTCCCATGTGCCAAAAGTTCCTGCTGCTTGTCTCTCATACCACTGAAACGATGTGCCCTTGAAAGTGGCGGGGAATATTGCTAACCAATGCTCAGGGGTTCTGGCATTGTTAGTCACACATGCTACCATAAACTCTGCTACATGAAGATCGGGGTCTTCATTGTACTCTCCCTTAAAAACTGGCAATGGGACTACATTCGTGTAATATCCCGCGTTAATAAGAATGAATTAGTTAAATAGAAATTATTATTATTATTATTCCCCCCTTATCCCTCCAGTCGACTGACGAGCTAGAGGGGGAGGGGAATAGAAGGAGATACTAGGCTCCTTGGTGGAGCCTGTGGAGGGAGGGAGGACATGCGTGTCGACACGCAAGAAGAGAAGATCCCCCTTCCTCCACTATTTAAACGAGGGGAGGGGGCCGTTGTACGAAGGAGGCTGGGCCGTGAGAGAAGAGCCGAGCACCGCCATAACTCCGAGCTGAAGGGAGGAAGACGAATCACCACTGCCACGCCGACATCTGCCCTCCATCACATCACCATCGACTGCTGCAGTCCGTCTAGTCCCGCCGTTCTGCTGAATAAGCTTTTCCCCCCACGTGGAAGCTTTAGAAGCTTCCTGGGGGAAGCTTCTAAAAGAACCTTCTTAGCCCCCTTTCACCCCCCCTTATGTTCTTCTTTAAACCCCCTTTGTTTTCCCCCCTCCCGGGTATAATTCCCCCCTAAGTCCTTGTTCGCCCCCCCTCCCGGGTTTTAATCCCCCCCCCTAAGCCCCTTGTTCCCCTCCCGGGTTTTTAAATCCCCCTTAAGGCCCTGTTTTCTCCCTCTCGGGTTTTTAATTCCCCCCCTAAGGCCTTGTTCCCCCCCCCTCCCGGTATAATCCCCCCTCCCCCCCCCCCGGGTTTAAATTTTCCCCCCTAAGCCCCCTTGTTTCCCCTCCCGGTTTTAATTTTTCCCCCTAAGCCCTTGCCCTTTTCCCCTCCTCATAGCTCTTTAGACTATTCAAGTCACACCCATAGGCCTACTTTGTCCTTAGGCTACCTTGCAGACTTCCATTCTCTTGCATTAATTCCTTCACTCACTTTTTAGATCTTCTTGTGCAAGTGCTCTCTTAATTGAGCTTTGTGTTCTTAGTTTTATCAAACAAGCCGGTGTCCACACACTCCCATGTCCTAAAAATCCAATTCTTCATCATGGCCTTGTATGGTATTCCGTAAGGGAGAAATAGCCGTGAGATAAAAGATAGGGAGGGAAGTAGAGGGAGTGAAAAGAGGGAGTGAAGGAGGAAGAGTGGGGAAAAGGTAAAAGAAAAGGAAGGAGAAGACGGTGGAATTCCAAGAAGAAAAAGGAAAAGGCTATCTCACATTCGAACTACGATGCCGCCGAAGAAAGTCCAAGGTGTAGCTACGGGAGGGTCATCTCCCGGTATCCATGTGGATATCTCACCTCAAAGCTAGGTTTTTCTTCTTGGTGTTAATTCGGTTTTAAGTCAATCATGCAAAGAAAAATTGTTAAGGATAGATATATTTGTTCGAGTTATTTTTAACGAAGGAGTTAGCTTATGAATGACAATGTATACAAATTAGCTTTCTTCAAATCGCATCAAGCATTATAAAATTATAGGCAAGATTAACCATTTACTATAGTAATATATTCCTAAAGTGTAGAAATTATATCTTGCACCATTAGTCTTATTCCTTTCGCAATGAATCATGGTAAAATGGCTAAATTCATGAAAGGTTTCTTTCGATGCTCAAATTACTAGGGAGTTATCTTTGCTAGTTGCACATCTTAGCAAGGAAACTGTTGTTATTTGGCATGAGTTCATCTTTAAAGAAAACAAAAGTTAAATGTTAGGAATTAACAAGTATAAAAATTAGAGATACGAACTCATTTGGAAAGAAAATGTAATGGGGAATTGCTGGATGACACTCTATTAACACTTTTCCCTTGCTATTTGAGGACTTGGGACTAATAAAGTGTGTATACACAAATTTGTCAATTAGGCCTTTTTGTCCCAAGGAGTATTATCGCCCTTTGTATCATCTTGGCATTATGCTATATGCCAAATTAAACTGTATTGATTGGGAAAGTGAATTGTCACAAGGATAGTAAAACCGTGACAAGACGAGTAAGATTACCTTCCAAAAGCTAACCGAACCAATCTAAACATAGAAACATTCATACCCTAAACACTTGACTACTTTCTTTACTGTAAGGACAATAATTTCATAAAGATAAGAAACTAGGGTTTGTCCCTAAATGAAGAAACCCTAGGCCTGACATACGTTAGCTTAAAGAATCTAAACAGATTATTCCATTACAGGACTTGCGCAACATGTATGAAATCATTTTTGTGATTGATTCACAAGGAGAACAGGGAAAAAAACACCCTCATCAAGGACGGCAGATCCTTACGCAAGTTATCTTGCAAAAAGACGTAGTTCTGGATATTCTTCTAAATAAGGAAAGTTGTAAAATAGAAACAAGCATATCTAAGGTACCTTAGGGTTAACCAAGTTGGGTATGCCCTACACCGGAATATAAGGGATCTTGCCAAGTTACAAGACATCTTGTGAACGACTGTTGATACACTCAAAAAGGAAAGAACACTTCCTTTAGCAGTTTGCCATACAACTGGGTTGATTAATGGAAATGTTTGTGCTTGCTAGAGATTTTTAGGGCTCTGTTTGAATTATGAATTACAAATTAAATAAGTATCTATACTTCAAGTTAAAGGCCTGAAGGGAGAGGCAGTTTCAGTTACCCCTGACTGCTTGCCTGACCCTAACTAAGGGGGTTGTTGACCGCGCCGGGAACGTGGACCAAACCCGCTGTGAGAGGTATTTCCGTTAAGCTCTACTTGGAGTAGGAGGACGCTTGGGTGCCAGGGGGGCTCTAGCCGTAAATCCCTCGCCTTCCGGGTCGTGCACAAGAGGCTAATGTGACTCGGGATTGGATCTCGAGGCCCGCATACTAGTTGACGGGCGGAAGCTTGGAATAGTGATCCCTGGAGATTACCGGTTAGCCTTCGGGCAGATTATGGACAAGCCTACGGGCGGAACTTCTTGTATTTCAAAGATAAAATGATGAGATGTTAAAAGAACTTGCTTGATGTTGTTTTTATATGTCACGTGATAAGATTACATGAAGGAACCAGTGCTTAACAAGATTAATTAAAGAAGCTAATTGTTATATGTCAAATTAGTATTAGATAATTACATAACTAAAACAAACCGAGGCCTACGGTTGGGTGGTCCCGGTTAGCCGGGAACTTTTCTCAAAAATCTCGAAGAACAGCGGAATGATCATCATCATCAAAAAGAATAACGAGAATGATGACCTAGAGTTACGTCTTACCCGATTTACATTGTTTTAGGGGAACGGAATGGGACTATGCCTTATGGCAGAGAGGTTGAGCTTTGCATCCCTCTCGTTTCCCATTCTCCTTGAACTAAGTGCAGCGTGAATCCGCTTCGGACATGGCGTTTCTGCATAAAGTAGTTCGCTCGGGTCTAACGCTAGTTGTTGTTAGCTAATGACCCATTAGAAAAACCCTAATTCCGGTCGATCCTAAGTGGGAACGGCCAGGATACTTCCGCTACGTGGTAGACGCGGGAAGAACTAGATCGCAAAACCCGTAACATTCCATGGGAGTGCCGGGCGGAGCTTTCTAGACATCCTTTCCGATGGACTGCTAAGACGTGTCCTGGATGATACTAGGGGAGACGTTACAATTGGTATCAGAGCCGACCAATAACGGAATTGTTTTTAGGAGATCTCAATAAAAATGAAGTAAAGAAATTATTGTTGTCCAAACATTTCCTCATCTTCAATACTGTCTTGCAGAACTATGAAGCGTGGAACAAGTTTTTGGTGTTTCGGGTCATGTTTATGACTGCAATGCATTCTCCACTTTATAGACAAAGAATTGGGATGATGAACATCCTGGAGCAGATTTATAATCCATCACCTTTATACATAGAACGAAGATGGACGGGGTCTTCAGGAATCTACTACATAGCTGCCCACCGGTTTGCTTATCTACAGACCAACCTAAAGAGGATCAAGTGGTTGGAAGACTTGAAAGTCGTGAAGCTGTTTATTTTTGTGGAAGCTCACGTAAATTTGACTTTACATATTCAAGGTCGGAGGGTTGAAATGAACTCATATGTATAGGAGGAAGTAACCCGTGTAATCCCAGCCGATAGGATTAAAGTGTTGGGCCGCCATGAGAAGTATGGATTCCAACGAAAAGGGTATCCTGAACTTCCAATGAATTATCGATTCCTAAAGATCCATGACCCAAAACCCTACTACTACACAGTTCCTGTAGACAAATGCAATACAACGTTGTTCTCCCCAAACTGAATGTAATGATTGGATTATCATCACACGAGATGTTGTATAAGGCTACGCCCATGTAAATATAAATAAAGACTTCTTTTATCAATATCTGGCTGTGCATCATAGTTGTTAAAAAGTTAATTAGCTTCATTATTTACGAGATAGCTGAACTAAAGATAAGCTAATGTCAATTATCATACAATAACGTTAAGAAAACTTTTTTCCAGGCACAACCCCAGGTACAGGTTTCAAATTCGTCCCCTACATCAAGTACTGTTGTGACCCAGGAGAATAAGTTCCTCCTCAAGCAGATAAAGCCACCCGAGTTTGACGGGAGAGGCAGATTCCTCCAGTCTGATGTTGAAATTTGGATTGAATCTATGGAGGATTACTTTAAAGTAGCTGGTACTGCACCTACCAATCATGCCATGCTCGCCAAGTTAAAACTCACCGGCGAAGCTAGACTATGGTGGAAACAATGGTGCAAGGATCAAGGGACTTCAGAGGGGTCCGTTACCTAGGAGAAGTTAAAGAAAGCCGTGCAGGGGAGATATTTGCCACCTGCATATCGTACACAGAAAATGAATGAGTTCTACGAGCTAAAACAGCTAGGACTCACTCTGGACGCATACTACTCTAAATTCGTCTCACTTTTAAAGTATGTGCCACAGATGGACATGACACAGCAAGTGTCCAAATTTTGCACATGTTTAAATCCACCCGTAAATACCCGTCTCGAATCTATGCGTCCATCAGATATGCAGGATGCACTCATTCGAGCGGCACCTATAATTTAGGAGGTGCAAGCTAGACCAAGGGGTAACAAAACTTGGTCCTATAGTGACCCGAACAGAGGAGCATTCAGACCTCAAGTTAAGAGAGTTCAAGGTCACAATCAGGGACAAACGAAGAAAGCAAGGACAAATAACGTCAACAACTTTGTTCCTACTCAAAGTAATGGCCGAAACCTCCGATGTTTCCACTGCAACGAACCTGGTCACTTCAAGAGGCAATATCCCAAGCTCAGCGGGGGACATCGTCAAATGCCTTTCCAAGGTGCAGGCCGCGGTCAAGGAGCCGCCACCCATGGAAGAGGAAGAACTGCCAGCATTGCCAATAGGCAAAGATGCAAAGAAGAAGAAGAGGAAGATCTGACTATGGAAGCAGAATTCGAAAGAGCGACCGTCCATGCCGCTTTACACAAGAAAGGGCCGAATCGCCAGTTCTCGGTGATTCAAACACCGTCGGACTATCAAGGTAAAGGTTTCAAAACCTTGATTGATTGTGGCAGTACACATTCCTTTATCTCACCAGCATGTGCAAAAAGATTAGGAACAGCCACAGTAGAAGCACCTACCCTGCTTGTGGAATTGGCAAACGGTCGTGAGGTAACTTGTACCAGGCAAACTGCTAAGGAGGAATTCTTTCTGGGAGGAAAGAAAACCTCAGTCAAATTCAGAGTCATGAATTTAGGTATCCATGAGTGTCTACTTGGGATGGATTGGCTTAAGCCTAATGACGCCCACATTCACTGTGGAAAGGGTCAAGTTTCCTTTCGAAACTCTGAAGGGGAGTTTGTCACAACTCAAGGTGAGGCAGGAGTGCCAAGAATCCAATTAGCCAAAGTCTCTCGGATCATAAAAGGAGTCAGAAAAGGATTACCCGTTTACCTGATCAAACTCAACAAGTTAGATCAAAAGCAAGAGTCTCATGAAGGACCTTCTTGGCTAAAGGAATATGCTGACGTATTCCCTGAGGAATTGATTGAACTTCCGCCTCCAAGAGAAGTAGATCATGAAATTAGGCTAGTGCCTGGAGCTGCACCAATTGCAAAGAGACCTTATAGAATGTCCATACCAGAAGCAATTGAGTTGAAGGAACAGCTCAAGCAACTGTTGGATCAGGGTTACATCCGGCCTACCAACTCACCGTGGGGAGATCCAGTACTATTCTAGAAAAAGAAAGATGGGACACTTCGACTATGTATTGATTACCGAGGGTTGAATCAATCGACAATCAAGAACAAGTATCCTATTCCTAGAATTGACGAGCTTCTCGATCGTCTTCAAGGTGCAAAGATCTTCTCCAAGATTGATCTCAGGTCAGGTTATTATCAGATAAGGATCAAGGAAGAAGATATTCCAAAGACGGCCTTCAATACAAGATATGGGCACTTTGAGTTCTTGGTTATGTCATTCGGGCTTACAAATGCACCTGCCACCTTCAATAGATTAATGCAGGATATTTTTAGACCATATCTTGATGATTTCGTGCTTGTTTTCTTTGATGACACTTTAGTCTATTCCAAACAGGAAGAAGAACATGAACCTCAACTTCGGATTGTCCTTGAGACAATGAGGTCCCATAAGTTGTATGCGAAAATGAAGAAGTGTGCATTCTTCAAGCGTCAGATTGAATATCTGGGATTCATAGTATCATCAGAAGGAATATCAGTAGACCCAACCAAAGTCAGAGATGTGCTTGAATGGCCAATACCAGTATTCGTCAAAGAAATACGTAGCTTTCTTGGCTTGACAGGATGGTATAGGGTCTTTATAAAAAACTATTCTTTGATTGCAGCACCTCTTACAGACTTACTAAAGAAGCAGACTTCTATTACATGGTCAACTCCCGAATAAAATAGCTTCGACAAATTGAAGCAAAGTTTGGTATCAGCACCTATTCTAAAACTTCCTGACCTCAATAAGGAGTTCGAGGTAACTGATGCTAGCATTCTTGCCTTAGGGTGTGTACTTATGCAGGAAGGTCGTCCAGTAGCATACTCTTCAAGGAAATTGAAGAGTCATGAAAAGAATTATGCCATGCATGATCTGGAATTATTAGCTGTCATCCATGCTCTAAAGCTTTGGAGACACTACATGTTGGGTAACAAGTTTACCCTAGTAACCGATCATAAGAGTCTCAAATGGATTTTTACCCAGAATGAGCTCAACATGAGGCAATGTTGGTGGATTGAAGTATTGGAGGAATATGATTTTGAAATCAAGTACCGACTAGGGAAAGAGAATGTAGTTGCCGATGCACTCAATCGCAAGGCATTCCTAAATTCCCTAATCTTGCAGAATCCATCAACGGCTAGATCTCTGGCTACAAAGGTATCTATGCCAAACAACCCTATACTTGAACTAGCTAGAGAGGAAGCATGCCATGATTTGACCTACCAAACAATGATAAAGGAAATATCTACCAAGGAGAAAAATCATAAGTTACAAGCTAAGTATCAGGAATTTTCCATTGATAATGGATTTGTCTACTACAGAACAAGGCTGTGTATACCAGCAAGCCAGGATACTTCCACTACGTGGCAGACGCGGGAAGAACTAGATCGCAAAACCCGTAACATTCCATGGGAGTGCCGCGCGGAGCTTTCTAGACATCCTTTCCGATGGACTGGTAAGACGAGTCCTGGATGATACTAGGGGACACGTTACAATTGGAGAATGTAATATCCCGCATTAATAAGAATGAATTAGTTAAATATAATTTTTTTAAATTATTATTCCCCCCTTATCCCTCCAGCCGACTGACGAGCTGGAGGGGGAGGGGAATAGAAGGAGATACTAGGCTCCTTGGTGGAGCCTGTGGAGGGAGGGAGGACATGCGTGTCGACACGCAAGAAGAGAAGATCCCCCTCCCTCCACTATTTAAACGAGGGGAGGGGGCCGCTGTACGAAGGAGGATGGGCCATGAGAGAAGAGCCGAGCGCCGCCATAACTCCGAGCTGAAGGGAGGAAGACGAATCACCACTGCCACGCCGACATCTGCCCTCCATCACATCGCCATCGACTGCTGCAGTCCGTCCAGTCCCGCCGTTCTGCTGAATAAGCTTTTCCCCCCACGTGGAAGCTTTAGAAGCTTCCTGGGGGAAGCTTCTAAAAGAACCTTCTTAGCCCCCTTTCACCCCCCCTTATGTTCTTCTTTAAACCCCCTTTGTTTTCCCCCCTCCCGGGTATAATCCCCCCTAAGTCCTTGTTCCCCCCCCCCTCCCGGGTTTTAATCCCCCCCCCCTAAGCCGCTTGTTCCCCTCCCGGGTTTTTAAATCCCCCTTAAGGCCTTGTTTTCCCCCTCCCGGGTTTTTAATTCCCCCCCTAAGGCCTTGTTCCCCCCCTCCCGGTATAATCCCCCCCCTAAGCCTTGTTCTTTCCCCATCCGGATTTTTAATCCCCCCAAAGCCCTTATTACCCCCCCCCCCCCCCCGGGTTTAAATTTTCCCCCCTAAGGCCCCTTGTTTCCCCTCCCGGTTTTAATTTTCCCCCCTAAGCCCTTGCCCTTTTCCCCTCCTCATAACTCTTTAGACTATTCAAGTCACACCCATAGGCCTACTTTGTCCTTAGGCTACCTTGCAGACTTCCATTCTTTTGCATTAATTCCTTCACTCACTTTTTAGATCTTCTTGTGCAAGTGCTCTCTTAATTGAGCTTTGTGTTCTTAGTTTTATCAAATAAGCCGGTGTCCACACACTCCCATGTCCTAAAAATCCAATTCTTCATCATGGCCTTGTATGGTATTCCGTAAGGGACAAATAGCCGTGAGATAAAAGATAGGGAGGGAAGTAGAGGGAGTGAAGGAGGAAGAGTGGGGAAAAGGTAAAAGAAAAGGAAGGAGAAGACGGTGGAATTCCAAGAAGAAAAAGAAAAAGGCTATCTCACATTCGAACTACGATGCTGCCGAAGAAAGTCCAAGGTGTAGCTGCGGGAGGGTCATCTCCCGGTATCCATGTGGATATCTCACCTCAAAGCCAGGTTTTTCTTCTTGGTGTTAATTCGGTTTTAAGTCAATCATGCAAAGAAAAATTGTTAAGGATAGATATATTTGTTCGAGTTATTTTTAATGAAGGAGTTAGCTTATGAATGACAATGTATACAAATTAGCTTTCTTCAAATTGCATCAAGCATTATAAAATTATAGGCAAGATTAACCATTTACTATAGTAATATATTCCTAAAGTGTAGAAATTATATCTTGCACCATTAGTCTTATTCCTTTCGCAACGAATCATGGTAAAATGCCTAAATTCATGAAAGGTTACTTTCGATGCTCAAATTACTAGGGAGTTATCTTTGCTAGTTGCACATCTTAGCAAGGCAACTATTGTTATTTGGCATGAGTTCATCTTTAAAGAAAATAGAAGTTAAATGTTAGGAATTAAAAAGTATAAAAATTAGAGATACGAACTCATTTGGAACGAAAATGTAATGGGGAATTGCTGGATGACACTCTATTAACACTTTTCCCCTGCTATTTGAGGACTTGGGACTAATAAAGTGTGTATACACAAATTTGTCAGTTAGGCCTTTTTGTCCCGAGGAGTATTGTCGCCCTTTGTATCATCTTGGCATTATGCTATATGCCAAATTAAACTGTATTGATTGGGGAAGTTAATTGTCACAAGGATAGTAAAACCGTGACAAGACGAGTAAGATTACCTTCCAAAAGCTAACCGAACCAATCTAAACATAGAAACATTCATACCCTAAACACTTGACTACTTTCCTTACCGTAAGGACAATAATTTCATAAAGATAAGAAACTAGGGTTTGTCCCTAAATGAAGAAACCCTAGGCTTGACATACGTCAGCTTAAAGAATCTAAACAGATTATTCCATTAGAGGACTTGCACAACATGTATGAAATCATTTTTGTGATTGATTCACAAGGAGAACAGGGAAAAAAAAAACCCTCATCAAGGACGGTAGATCCTTACGCAAGTTATCTTGCAAAAAGACATAGTTTTGGATATCCTTCTAAATAAGGAAAGTTGTAAAATAGAAACTAGCATATCTAAGGTACCTTAGGGTTAACCAAGTTGGGTATGCCCTACATCGGAATATAAGGGATCTTGCCAAGTTACAAGACATCTTGTGAACGACTGTTGATACACTCAAAAAGGAAAGAACACTTCCTTAGCAGTTTGCCATACAACTGGGTTGATTAATGGAAATGTTTATGCTTGCTAGAGATTTTTAGGGCTCTGTTTGAATTATGAATTACAAATTAAATAAGTACCTATACTTCAGGTTAAAGGCCTGAAGGGAGAGGCAGTTTCAGTTACCCCCGACTGCCTGCCTGACCCTAACCAAGGGGGTTGTTGACCGCGCCGGGAACGTGGACCGAACCCGCCGCGAGAGGTCTTTTCGTTAAGCTCTACTTGGAGTAGGAGGACGCTTGCGTGCCAGGGGGGCTCTGGCCATAAATCTCTCGCCTTCCGGGTCGTGCACAAGAGGGTAGCGTGACTCGGGATTGGATCTCAAGGCCCGCATACTAGTTGACGGGCGGAAGCTTGGAATAGTGATCCTTGGAGATTACTGGTTAGCCTTCGGGCAGATTATGGACAAGCCTACGGGCGGAACTTCTTGTATTTCAAAGATAAAATGATGAGATGTTAAAAGAACTTGCTTGATGTTGTTTTTATATGTCACGTGATAAGATTACGTGAAGGAACCAGTGCTTAACAAGATTAATTAAAGAAGCTGATTGTTATATGTCAAATTAATGTGTTAGATAATTACATAACTAAAACAAACCAAGGAAAGTGCGGAGGATGGGCCATGGGTCCGTCCTACGGTTGGGTGGTCTCGGTTAGCCGGGAACTTTTCTCAAAAATCTCGAAGAACAGCGGAATGATCATCATCATCAAAAAGAATAACGAGAACGATGACCTAGAGTTACGTCTTACCCGATTTACGTTGTTTTAGGGGAACGGAATGGGACTATGCCTTATGGCAGAGAGGTTGAGCTTTGCATCCCTCTCGTTTCCCATTCTCCTTGAACCAAGTGCAGCGCGTGAATCCGCTTCGGACCTGGCGTTTCTGCGTAAAGTAGTTCGCTCGGGTCTGACGCTAGTTGCTGTTAGCTAATGACCCATTAGGAAAACCCTAATTCCGGTCGATCTTAAGTGGGAATGGCCAGGATACTTCCGCTACATGGCAGACGCGGGAAGAACTAGATCGCAAAACCCGTAACATTCCATGGGAGTGCCGGGCGGAGCTTTCTAGACATCCTTTCCTATGGACTGCTAAGACGTGTCGTGGATGATACTAGGGGACACGTTACAATTCGCTGGCTTGTCATCAATATTTCTAGGACGGATCTGGCTTGGAAGTGGACCTCTAGGGGGAGGAGGAAGGGCTTGATGTGCCATTGGGACTTTTGTAAAGAGTTCCGCAAGGGCGTCAAAGGTGGCTTCTCCTGCGAGCTCGTTCTCAGCTTTGATTTTTTCTTTCTCTCTTCTCACGTACCTCTGGACTTGTTCTAACGCTTGCCTCTTTATTGTGTCATTCATCAGGGGGTTGGCTCCACTATGTTGTTAGTGCTCCACAGAGGGATAACAGAAGGCTTCAGTCTCTGGAGGACTCTCTTGCCAACATCTCCTCTACTTCTTCCTTTTCAACATCTCTGAATTCTACTTTCATGCCACTGCACAGAGGAAGGTATTCGGTTCTGAAGGTGTAAAAATGCATACGTCTAAGCATTGTGGTGGTGCCATCATCATAGTAATGCCAGCTTCTGATGGTTTCAACAGTGTATGTTGTAAAGAACACTTTATCTACCAACTTCCAGTGGGTTGCTAATTGAACAAACAGAAGATTATCAGTGCACCAAGCATCCTATGTATCTTGCTGTTGAGCATCCACGAACAAATTCCAACTCTTTTCCTTCTTATTTTTGTGAACCTCCACAGACCAAGACTCCTGAAGCTTCTTCACAATCTCCCACTTGATGATGTCTGGAAACTTCTCAATGAATGCCAAATCTTCCATGGATGGTCATTCTCTCTGTTTCTACTCTTCAATTTGTTCCCAAACAGTTTGCCACCAAGATGCAAGTTTCTGCTGCTTCAACAGGAAGAGGAAACTGTCTACCACATAGAGCATGCATCATGATGGTGATGTGTTTCTGCCATTGTGGGAACTTCTTGTGGAAAGTGGCTTTGATTATGAGAAATTCTAACTCTTTAGTGGAAGAAGGGACTTCACACACATCCATTGAATTCTTCTTTTCTTGGCAATGCCACTTCCTTCATTTTCAGCCTCTTCTGGTGCTTGTTGATGGCAAGTTCTCCGGCTGCGCACCAAAAACATGGAGCCCCAAGAGGAACACCAAGGAAAATGGAATTCTCTTGAAAGAAAGTCTATCTTGTAACATCAACAAGCTTTTATTTCATTCTTTTGATCATCAAAACAAGAAAACAGCAATTCTTTACACAGCATCATAGTAGATATCTCCCATGGATTTGATAGAATCAACCGTATTCTCCAACATCTTCACAAAATCCATCAATAGAACAAAGAACACAAAGAAATACACCATCTTTGAATGGAAATCAATCACATATTATTCATCTTCAATATCTTCATAGTTCTCTCTCAATCTCTCACATACGGTCACATTATTTTGATAGAATTGACTATTTCTGACTCTCTCTCTCTCTCTCCATCAATAGTACATCATATCCTCACTAAAATCACTCAATAATAACTCACAATAATCCTTCTTAGGTCATGGATGCACCTCCCAAGAGGTATGTCTGATATGAAGAGGCATCAGAGCCACTATAGTGACTCTTCATAGCTCACCACTGTCACTTCACTTCAGTCTTTACTTGAGTCTTCAACAGCTACTTCTTTGACTTCTTTTAGCTCTTTTGCACTTGTATTCACCTCTTTCCAAGGCTAGAAAAATTTCCCAAGCTACACTCTCATCCAACAGAACACATACAGAAGCATACAGAAGGTCTACAGAGGCTCACAGAAGCTCAATAGAGAGTTACAGAAGGTCAATAGAAAGCATCAGAACCACATAACTCATACCAAAAACATTCCAAACCATCAAAAATCACTCAATAAGATTTGAAACAATCTCAAACCCTATCAATCAATACTCCATCCTTCCATACAGAGAGAAAACAGAACAAAACAAAAGCTCAACAGAAGCTATCAGGACCAAACAGAACATATCAGAACATCAAAACAGAACTTCACATCTCTACTAATAAATATCATGAGCTTAATAAAACCATTCCAACCTATCCAAAACACTCTCAAACCACTCAATCGTCTCATAAAATCAACCATTCAGCTCTCAAAAACAACAAAAATCAGCCAAAAAATAGGTCATTTCAATACTCAACAGTCCTAAAACTCATAACGTTTGAGTACCCAATGCACATCATATATACATCCAAGAGCATATACATACCATATTTCTTCAAACCCGTAAGTGAAGAAGGATTGAAGCAATCAGCCACTACCCAAATGCAACAAAATGAGCTCAAATCCAAGGTGTAGAGCTCAACATAAGCAACATGTAGAATCCCCAAAGCTTCTGTAGGCATATAATACAAAGACCTTTACTATGAATACTTGCTATCCGAACTTTGTTATAGCAAGGAAGCCTTCAAATATTGAACTATTTGAGCTCTAAACAATCTAAGAATCTTGTATATGCATCAAACTAGCATCTACATCAAAGTATCATCTCACAAGCATCACATAAGCATTATGTGACTCAATGAATGTTATCCACAAGATATTATAGAAAACTATACCAAACTATGAGACAATGGCTGAGCAAAATCTCTTCCAAGAGTGGTCAAGAATAGGCCCTTTAATGTTGGCAAGAATACCAATGAGTTTCCAAAAATCAAGGATCCAAACAATGTTTGTAGTAGGAGCTGTCAAAGTAGGGATAAGAGGCTGAAATTCAATGCAAAATGGTTCATCCAGGGTCTTCTTCAACTACTGCTCACCTCACAATGAACATTGAGAAATGCTCTATGGATCCATGAAGGCCGAAGTCAAGACATACCTTCAAAGTGATGGGTTAGGACAACCATCAATAATTGAAGTGAAGCTCTCTCACGGGGGATTCACTAGTAGTAATAAGGAGACGTCACCTACGTGTAAGAAATATATGAAAATACCCCTTATCTACCTCCTATTTAAGGGACCTTACCTTATAAAATGTACCTTTCTTCCCTTCTATAACCCCCTTCCTTACACTCACGTGGTACCATACGGTAAATCCTAGTGGACCCCCCGGGAGCACCTCTCTTCTCCAACTAAAGCAAATATTGATGAAGCTCCACAAATGCCTATTCTAATACCAATTGAAAGGTGGATTGGGAGTAAAAGCACTAGTAAAACCAAGAGAGAAGATTGATGTGTGGAAACTCCAATAGTCACAATGTGTGACCTCCGCTGTCATGCCACTACATGCACACCATGTAAAAAAATCTAGAATGTGGCTTCCTTTTATATTTAGAGAGCCAATGCCACTTTAGGCATTAGTATTAGTGTCCATGGTTTAAAATATTAGATTTTTTGGACAAGTTCTTAGTCAATTTTTTATATTCTAGATATTATCTCTTGTAAAAATCCATAAAAATATAGATAACTTCTAGATTAGGAGGATATGTAAAAGAAAGTAAGTAGCTTTCAGTCAATTTGAGAGGATTTTATGTATTTAAAAAAAAAGAGATTAGCAAAATTGCACGACGCGCGATCGCTATTTTCAGGCAGTGAATAACACTCCAAAAGTGGGAGATAAAGGAGTGATCTAGCATGATTCTAGCCAAGTGTCCTGGTATTTAACCCCCCTTTCGGAGCCATTGGAGGCATCAGATTGGCGATCTGAGCAGCATAGAGAAAGTTAATATTTTGTACACGTTTTTGTTTATTAGAGTTATATTTTCTCATAATGCTATAAGAGACTGACAGGCTTCATCTGTTGAGATATCGAGCTCCACTCGTGATACGCCAGGGTGACCGTTGTGTATTTATGTCACCGACTTGTCAGTTGCAGATGCGGTTGGTACACCGCTCCTGAATAATAGCTACATGATAGCTATCCTTATCTACTCTAGTTCGTGGCTCAGTTAGTATCCCACCTTAGTTAGTTGAGTTTGGTTTGAGACCCATATAGAGGGTTCTTCTATTTCTTTGTACTTGAGTTCTTTTGGCTTACACAACTAAGAAGAGGAAAACTGTTTTCAGCCTCCACCCTTGTGTGTCTTCCCCCATTGTGCAAGCAAGAAAGCTTCAAGCGAGACTCCTTCCTTCTCTCCCACAATCTTGACATCATCTCTGTCAGTATTCTTCTATATTTTCTAATTCTTTTTTGGAGTATTCTTCTACATCTTCAATCTCTTCAAACCCCTTCTCTTCTGTCTACTCCTCTCCTTGAATCTACCTACACCCTGTTGTCTCTTATCTTCAAGAACTTGGCTTGAAACCTTCAACCCTTCTCTTATCTCTACCATCTCCGAAGTCTAAGCTCTTGAACCCCCATACATTCTTCTCTTGCCAAACCCGTATGGTGACCTTCAACCCTACACGTTGCAACATTGGTGAACTCGATGTGAAGGTCGGTGTAAGAGAACTCCAAGATGGGGGATTCTTCAGGAGATAATCTACAACAATTGGTGTGCATACTGCAATAGACTCAGCAACAACAAATTCAAATGTTACAACAACAACAACAAAGACAAGACAAAGAGAAGATTGATTCCATAGCTATCAAGGCCCTAGAGGAAGTTGGGCATGAATTAAAGCAATTTAATTGTCAAAATGTCTTTGTTTTTATTCGCTTATATGTTGAAAAAATGCTCTTCTTTGGTGTACCACAACATGCATGGAGCCGTTATTTTGCTAGACTAGCCAAGCATGGTCTTTTTCAACAAGATGCGGATTGGGCTGCATTCAAAAAATCCCTACGCGAAGAATTCTTCTTAGAAGACTCTGGCCTAATGAGGACAAAGAAAAGTTTCAATGAATGGGTTGAAAAACCCAACAAAGGTTTAGCTGCAATAGCTCTATACCATGAGTTTGAAAGTAAATTTGGACAACTTGATGCTGAAGACCAACAAAGTATGGAAGCTCAAAAGATTGAATTATTCCTTAAGGCTACAGATCCCATTCTGCAAGAGAAGCTTGTTGATTGCCTAGAAGATGCTACCTCCAAATTAGGAGTCAAGACTGCATGGACAGATGTTATTGATGCAGTTAACATGATTGCTTGAAGAGAGCGGATGTGACTAAGATTGGGCTCTACTTCAACTTCAAGAAATCCATTGATGGAGCTTGTTCCACCTTCAAAATCCCGTATTCCTTTGACTAATCAACCAACTCTTTCTTCTTCAGTTCCTTCTAAAAATGATGTAATGGATGAACTCATTAAAAGCATGTGTGACCTTCGTTTGAATCTTACAGAAATTAGTTCCAAAGTAGAGAAGCTGGATGTCAAAGTTGAAGAGCGAGGACGAGCATCAACTCAAAGACCCATCAAAGAAGGCTTTAAGAGGAGTTGCATTTGGTGAGGTTGAAGCACAGAAGCTTGTCTTTTGGAAAGATGGAAAAGTTCATGAGGCTGAAACTGGTCTTCCACTGGAGCCAAATTTTGGCAATGGTGGAATGAAGAAAAGATTAGAAGATTTAGCTGTAAAGAATGCCTATGCAGCAATTGATGCAGCTACCTATGGGCTGCAAATTGAGCCAATTAAATCAATTTTGAAAGTATGTAAAGCTAATGTGCAATCTAAACTATGGATCCAGGCACTAGATCAAATGGAACGTGATAAAACAGCCAAAGAAGATTGGGCTAACGCTAGTCAGTATATTCGAGGAATAACTGGTTGGAAAGAACCGGTAGATTCTTTTTGTATTTGGCTGACATCAATCATAAAGAAGTTTTGATTGAAGAAAAGAGAAGAAGAGAAGATGAACCAGGGCCTTCCTCTTCTGGCCCTCCGAAACAGGTAACTAGAAGAATGCCTCAACAACCAAAGCTTGCTGAAAATATAACCCCAGATCAAGAGATGGAAGATGTGCCACAAACAAAGAAGACCGAAGGAAAGAAGAAAGGCAAGAAGCCACGCTACAAATTGCAGTCTGACATAGAACCTACAACCGATCTCAAACGAGTCCTAGAAGAACGAATTCTAGGAAGCAAAATTGAATTCACCTTAGGAGAAATTCTTGGAATTGCCAAACGTGAATTCCATGATGTAATTATTAATGTAATCAAAAGGAAAAGACAATATGTTGGTGATGAAGCTGAAGAAATAGTGCATGCTTTTTTACAAGTTCTTCGAGTTTTTTTGCAGGATAAAAAGAAGCTGACTTCACAAGAAATTCAACTTGAAGCAGTTAAAGAATTAATTGCAGCAATTGAAGCTGAAGATAAAGAAAACATGAATGCAAAAATTAAAGAAGTGAAAGTTGAAAATGTAATGGTCGGCTGGTCCAAACTAGTTGGGCAGTCCACCTCTCAAAAAGAAGGCTATCTACAACACATGCATGAGGAAGAAGAGGCTCGGTTCATTCCAAGTAGTCACTACTCCCGTACGCATTGGGCAAGAGCAACAATGGAGATAGTCGTCAAAATTGGAGAAAAAGAAACATCATGTATTGCACTCTTAGACCATGGTTCAGAGATAAACGTCATGGCAAGGAGTCTCTATGAAAGTACAGATGGCCCATAGATGTTGATCCAGGTTGGCGAATGAGAGCTGCAAACAACTCTTCTGGAGAGTTATATTGTGTATGTCCTAATGTGTAGGTAACTATTGGAGACATAAAAGACAATTTTCACTTTTTTGTTCAAGACTCTTGTAGGTACCCTATCATTCTTGGGTAACCTTACATTTCTGAAGCCCGCTTGGAAACAAAAGCTCTTGATGATGGTTCTTCTTATGTTCGAATTCAAAGCAAGGATAATGAACGAGCTATCCAATTTCTTACTGTGTGTGTTAACCATCATCGAAACAGAGATCAACTGCATGATTATCCTCAGCCTCCTAATGCCCGAGAATTCAAGGGTTTTTGGGCTGCACTACTATAAAGGGAGGCTATGGTAGTGCGTCATGTAAAAAGATTGAACCTCCTTATGCTACATAAACTGTGTCCCTAGCAAATTTGTATGTATGTATAGCCAATAGTATGGGATGTTATAAGTCTCTTCCGGCCATGACTAAGGCTGAAAGAAAATATTTATTTCATGTAAAAAGGGAGCTGAAAACTTATGACATGATGGCTAAAGATAAAGATATTTTAGGTATTTTTTTTGGACTGATTATTATTGACACATTGGCTGAAATATATGCAGCTGCTCATGCATAAAATCAAGTTGAAAATCAGTCCATAGAATTATGTACATTGGATTTTTATCAAATAGTTCAAGAATTTGTTGGACAAGAAGACAATGGTTTACTCAACAAGACTGAAGCACAAGTGGAGACAAAACAAGACAGTGAATAAGAAAGTCAAACCTGTGGCAGTCCCACTACCTCCTGAAAGTGAAGGACTCGCTGATAGGGCAGCAAATCAACCAAGTCTTTGTGATCCTTCCATGTTGGTCACAAGTTCACATCTGAAAGTATAAAAGAGCTCAAAATAGGTGAAAATTCTTTCCTTTAGTTGGTTGAAAAACACTCTTTTATGCAAATGCTAATGAAACATGGAAAAACTTTTGCATTTCAACCAAGTGAAATAGGCTGTGTGGATCCAAATATTGTGGCTCCTATGGTCGTTTTTACGGTCCCACATGTGCCTTGGAACCTCAAGCCCATTCCCATTCCAAGGGCGCATTTTCCCAAATTATTCGAACTTCTAAATGAGAAGATCAGAATGAAGATTTTAGAACCTTCTTCAACACCTTACTCAAACCGACGGTTTATTGTGCCTAAGAAAAATGGATCTTTACAATTCATTCAAGATCTACAGCCTGTTAATCGTGTCACAATCCGAAATGTTGGTTTGGGTCTAATTGTTGACGAGTTTACTGAAGATTTTGCAGGTAAAGCAATTTATTCTATGGGCGATCTATATTCAGGATATGACCAATTTTAGCTTTCATTAGAAATAGAGACATTACCACAATGAAGACACCTCTTGGATTGGTCTGCATGTGCACTCTACCACAAGGTGCAACAAACTCCATATCCCATACGATGAATGCCATGCACAAAGTCTTAAGGGACTTTATTCCACAACTTACTCTTCCATTTCTTGATGATGTACCTATCAAGGGATGTGAAGTCAATGAAAAGAATGAGGAGCTTGACAAAGATGGTTGCAGGACATTTGTAGTTAACCATATTCATGATTGTGACAGGACTTTGACAAGGCTAGAAGAGGTAAATCTTACCCTTTCCGGAGCTAAGTCGATTTTTGGAGTAGAAGAAGTCCTAGTGGTCGGTCATCTATGTGGCCCCTATGGACACAAACCTTCTCCAATCAAGATAGATGCCATCAGCAGAATGCAAGAAAAATGCACAAATGTTTCAAAGATGAGAAGATTTCTTGGCGCATGTGTATTCTATCTCATATGGATCGCACATTTTGCTCATGTAGCCGAAAATATTTATAAATTATTAAGAAAATGCCAAAGATTCTCTTGGAATAAAGAGCATACTCTCACTATGCGTAAATTAAAGAAGCTATTAATTTCAGCCCCTACTCTCAAAAGGGCTAACTGTTCAAATGGTCAACCCATCATCCTTACTATGGATACAAGTCCCATTGGGATAGGATGGTGGGCTGTTGGCCAAGAGGATCTTGAAGGTAACATGTATGCAATTTGTTTTGGAGAAAAAGTTCTCAATGAACGTCAAAGAAGGTATGCACAAGTAAAAAGGGAATTGTGGGGAGTTGTAACATCATTAAAGTGTGATCGTAAATACTTTATAGGTGCTTCCGTAGTGGTAGAAGCACTGTATTGATTGTCTAGGCTGTTGTCATAGATAAGCACTCAGTCATTTTCTTGAATTGCTCTTGGCCAAAGTCGATGTTGCTTATCAAATCTTCTTTTTTTCTTTAGTCTTTGTGTCTTTAGCTTCTCAATAGCTACTTGAACATCTTCAGGCCTTCTTTCTAGCTGCATATGTGCAAAGTTAGCAACTCTTCTCTACTAATGCCTTCCTCCCAAGGTAGAAGACTCCATGTGAGAATAGATTCTTCAATTGTCATAATTGGTTGTTGTCCATGCATAAGTTCAGCTGGCATATAGCCAGTCACTGAACTGTGAGTAGTCCGGTCAGCCCATATGTGGTAAAGGTCGTTCATGACAATGCCACATATTCATTGGTTGAATTGGATGGAACAAGCATGAAGATACCCATAGCTGGAAAAAGAATCAAGCTCTTCAAATGAAGAGAAAGTTCAACATGTGAGCTAGAATACTTGAATATAATTCAAGAACATAAAGACATAGAGGAAGAAGAAGAGACAGAAGATGAAGACTCTGACA